>NC_044329.1:74266339-74569369 GCF_007399415.2 Gopherus evgoodei
AACACTTGGAAGGTGGTAAGGTGATAGGGAATAGCCAGCAGGGATTTGTAAAGAACAAATCGTGTCAAACTAATCTGATAGCATTCTTTGATAGGATAACGAGCCTTGTGGATAAGGGAGAAGCAGTGGATGTGATATACCTAGACTTTAGTAAGGCATTTGATACGGTCTCGCATGATATTCTTATAGATAAACTAGGAAAGTACAATTTAGATGGGGCTACTATAAGGTGGGTGCATAACTGGCTGGATAACTGTACTCAGAGAGTAGTTATTAATGGCTTCCAATCCTGCTGGAAAGGTATAACAAGTGGGGTTCCGCAGGGGTCTGTTTTGGGACCGGCTCTGTTCAATATCTTCATCAACGATTTAGATGTTGGCATAGAAAGTACGCTTATTAAGTTTGCGGACGATACCAAACTTGGAGGGATTGCAGCTGCTTTGGAGGACAGGGTCAAAATTCAAAATGATCTGAACAAATTGGAGAAATGGTCTGAGGTAAACAGGATGAATTTCAATAAAGATAAATGCAAAGTACTCCACTTAGGAAGGAACAATCAGTTTCACACATACAGAATGGGAAGAAACTGTCTAGGAAGGAGTATGGCAGAAAGAGATCGAGGGGTCATAGTGGACCACAAGCTTAATATGAGTCAACAGTGTGATACTGTTGCAAAAAAAGCAAACGTGATTCTGGGATGCATTAACAGGTGTGTTGTAAACAAGACACGAGAAGTCATTCTTCCGCTTTACTCTGCGCTGGTTAGGCCTCAACTGGAGTATTGTGTCCAGTTCTGGGCACCGCATTTCAAGAAAGATGTGGAGAAATTGGAGAGGGTCCAGAGAAGAGCAACAAGAATGATTAAAGGTCTTGAGAACATGACCTATGAAGGAAGGCTGAAGGAATTGGGTTTGTTTAGTTTGGAAAAGAGAAGACTGAGAGGGGACATGATAGCAGTTTTTCAGGTATCTAAAAGGGTGTCAATCAGGAGGAGGGAGAAAACTTGTTCACCTTAGCCTCCAATGATAGAATAAGAAACAATGGGCTTAAACTGCAGCAAGGGAGATTTAGGTTGGACATTAGGAAAAAGTTCCTAACTGTCAGGGTAGTTAAACACTGGAATAGATTGCCTAGGGAAGTTGTGGAATCTCCATCTCTGGAGATATTTAAGAGTAGGTTAGATAAATGTCTATTAGGGATGGTCTAGACAGTATTTGGTCCTGCCATGAGGGCAGGGGACTGGACTCGATGACCTCTCGAGGTCCCTTCCAGTCCTAGAGTCTATATCTAGATACCTTTGGAATTGAAAACATAGCTACAATAATGACAAAGAGTCCTGTGGCACTTTATAGATTTACAGAAGTATTAGAGCATGAGCTTTCATGGGTGAATACCCACTTAGTCACACGCATGCTTTTACAGATCCAGACTAACACGGCTACCTCTCTGATGCTTGACACCATGCATAGCTACAATAATGATCATATAGTATACTTGAGAGCTATTGCTGGTGTAGACCCCAGTTCAGCAAGGTACTAAAGCTTGTGCCTAACTTTAACCACAACAGTAGTGCCCCTGAAGCCAGTGAGACTACTCGTGTTTAAAGTTAGGATGTGCTTAAATACTTTGCTGAAATAAGGCAGAGACTCCAATCCTGCAAACTGATGCAGTGATGCAGGCTCTTAGACTCACATAGAATCCTGCTGAGGTCCACTGGAGTTAGTGTGTTTGGGGCAAAGGTCAGCATTAGCACATCTGTTTGCAGCACAGGGGCTTAAAACTGAGCATTAAAGATTGACAATAAGTTACCCCTCTGATTAAATGTGTTTTGTTTTTAGTTTCAAATAGGAAAATGAAAAGATACATTCTCAATGTCTTCAAGACAAACTACATTTTTTATACTTCCTATTACATACAGCCTTAGAATATAATTATGTACTAGAATGCAAAGGACTTCCTTTCATGCACTGAGTACAGGGAACTGAGCATACTGTATATGAAATGTAAATGTGAACAGCAAAAAAAAAAAAGTTTCTTTATAACGTATGAAGACTATCTTAAAGATGATTTGCAAATAACCCTTTTATCCTGTTGTTTCTCCTCTTGCTTGTGTTCTGCATAATCAGGTCTTCATATCACTCTCTTTGCTGGAGGCCCTTGGCAAGAATACTAGAGGACCTAAAGGAAGTCTATGAATCAGCACCCCTTCTATCTCAGTTGTGGGATGGGGGAGGGAGATAGATGAGGGACTGCTGCAGCTTAGGTTACACCTCATGTGACATCACTATTCACCTCTTCCAAAGAACTTGCCAAGGACCTCTGGCAAAGAAGGAAGTGGGGCTTTCTGCTTCAAACATGATATTCAAAAGGTGAAAAAAGGGGGTGGAGCAGTGTGACATTCTGTATTTCAGTGCAACAACCTGCACCCCCATGTTCATCCTTTTATGATTACGTGGTATCCAATGCAAAGTTTGTCATGTTGGGTGTCTTTGGAAGGCTCATGATACACTGATCATTGTTGTTATAGTAATGTTATAGGTTGTAATTTCCTGTATATAATTATGAGGTTGAAAATGTGTCCTCATGGCTTAAAAAAATGCCCAGGCAAAACTCTCCAGGAACAGAGGGGCAGTTCACACTTTATCAGGACATGTATGGGACAAACCCAGCCCAGCCTCACAGGAACAAAGGACACTGGCCTAGGCAGCAACAAAGGATCTGTTGGACTCTCGAGTGAGTCACCCCCTCTTCCCTTGGTCAGTTTGGGACTACAATGAAGTAATGCTCACCTTACCCTAAAGGGAGGGGGCAAAGTCAAGAGGGAAGAAAGAACATGATAAAAGGGAGAGACGTTTGCCATGCTGGCTCTCTCTTCCACCTCCATCTACAGACACCACCACCAAGCAACTGAAGCGCTGATCAAAGGACAGAACCTGGCTGAAGGGCAACCAGCCAGCCTGTGGTGAAAAGCATCTAAGTTTGTAAGGGCACTGAAAGTGTTAAGATTATCTTAGAATGCATTTTGCTTTTATTTCATTTGATCAAATCCAACTTGCCGTGCTTTGACTTATAATCACTTAAAAGCTATCTTTTGTAGTTAATAAATGTTTGTTTATTCTACCTGAAACAGTGCGTTTGGTTTGAAGCATGTCAGAGACTCCCCTTGGGATAACAAGCCTGATACATTGTTAAATTGATGAACTCATATAACTGGACATTGCAAGATGCAGGTTCCTAGGGTTGTGTCTGGGATCGGAGATATTGGCTAGCGTCCTTCAGTTGCATAATCCAAGCAGCGGCTGGCCAAAAACGCTTACTCATATAACTAGGAGCAGCTTACATGCTAGAGGCTGTGCATGAACTGCCCCGGAGTGGGGGTTCTCACAGCAGAGCAGGGTAAGGCTGACTCCCAGAGTTGAGGATTGGAGTAATCTAGCAAATCACTGGTCCAGATAACACCAGGGGTAGCTCACAGGCAGAAAAACACTTTTTTAAACAAAAAGTTTTAAAACATCTTTGTACATCATAAAAGCACAATGAACAACTAAAATTAAATACACTTGGTTTGTTTTACCATTCATTTCAAAGTTATTATATTTAACTCTTACCACTCCATTGCCCATCTGGAGATTGCTTTATATTATTTCTTTTATGTAATAAAGTTGTCAAACAAAGAAAATACAAACTGGATTTTTATATTACACAAAACCACTTTCAGTTAAAATTAACACTATTAGGTTAAAAATCACATACAGTATTTAAAATGTCTTCATCTATATTAATAACATTTTTGAATATTAAAAGTGATTGTTTTAAAAATTGAATTTACTTTTCATTATTAATGTTAACTGTTTAGTTTTTGGACTTAACTAATCTTGGGCAATGACTATTTATGGTGCTATGTTTCATTCAAGTGAGAATCACTTGCCCACTGGATGAGGGTGCAGAATTCTTACTGTCCTCTTACTGTATGGACGTGTACCAGTGACACAATTTGCATCCGTGTCACATGAACAAGAAGTGCCAGAGAACCCAGCATGAGAGTAAACTGGTTAACTTTCTGCTGTTAAATTACAGATAATTTGTGGACCCGATCATGAATTTGGACAAATGGAGAGACTGCTCTTGTAGCTAAGAAATCATCCACGTGAGCCAGTCTTTGTAAAACAAACAATGTCATGTGGGACTAGCACAAGAGGAATCTATTCTGAAAGGAAGTAGATTTTTATATGGTTTTCCCCTCCCTAAAATGAGAGCAGTACTTTTATACCAGGAGTAGGCAACCTATGGCACTGGCGCCGAAGTTGGCACACGAGCTGGTTTTTAGTGGCACTCACACTGCTCAGGTCCTGCCCACCAGCCCAGAGGGCTCTGGATTTTCATTTAATTTTAAATGAAGCCTCTTAAACATTTTGAAAACCTTATTTACTTTACATACAACAATAGTTTAGTTATATATTATAGACTTATAGAAAGAGACCTTCTAAAAATATTAAAATGTATTACTGGCATGTGAAACCTTAAATTAGAGTGAATAAACGAAGACTCGGCACACCACTTCTGAAAGGTTGCCAACCCCCGTTTTATCTTATTTCCCTTTCCTCTTACTCCCCACTAGGTGGCAGCACTCACACCACATACTCTAATCCAAATGGAAATACAATTGAGGGTTGAATTTGGCTTTTGAGAGTTCCAGGAGGGCCTCATGGGTTTTTCATAAACCTCTTTCTTCAGAACATAGGTATGGGAATATGGCTGCAATCAATCAAGAGTCTTTAGAATTCACCTGGGGAGAGAGTCACACTTGCACAGAAATTCTTGACATTAGAATGAACTTGGTACAAATATTTAGGCCTCCATTTCATACGTACTGTAAATTCCCATAAATGGTAGCAAAAAAGGTGCACATTTTTTCCCCATTTGCAGGTACCATTTAAAATGAGTTAGATTGGTGTTAAGCAAGTTTTTAAAGTGAAGTAAATAAGCACCAAGTTGGAACTGGGTGAAATCAGGGGGAAGTAATGGAGGGACTAGGCCAACAGTTTAGTCAGGATATAATAGCATGCTCATTCTGTTGCCTGAGTGCAAATAAACTGCTGCCTGGAGAGTGGCCATGTTTTGAATGTATGTAGCAAGTGAAGTATCTGGAGGGCCTCAAAGATCAATTACAGCTTCTCTAGGTCAGAGCTACTGAACTGATGGATGAATATGAGAGAGAGAGAGAGAGGGTGATTTGTAGACATGGCATTTAGTTCATCACAAGAGGCTATTAAGGAAACATGGTAACCAAGAGTGAGAAGTAAAATTCTGCCAAGATTACAACAAAAATCTAGTTGAGACAGAAAACAAAGAGAAGGAATAAACAGCCGATTCTCAGTATGGAATAAGATTAACAGTGATGCATGCCATACAGCTTGGTACCAGGACCAATGTTCCATAAATTTCTTGATCTGAAAGAGGTGCAAAAAGCAATATGGCAAAATTGTGGATGACACAAAATTAGAGCCCAATCCTGCTGCCACTTCCATTGATTTCAGTGGGAGCAGGAGGAGGCCCTTTCTTATGTTGGTCAGATCAGAAAGAACTGAGCACCTCTAAAAGGAACCTAATAAAACTAGAAAAATGAGTAACAAAACTGCAGGACATAGTGTGGACACATGCAAGATAATGCACATTGGAAGGTACAATTTAAAATATTTGTATGCACCAACAGGTCCTGAATTATCTCAGTCTTGTTCGCAAGAGGTTACAGATGTTATATTGAAAGAGCAGTGATTGCTCCAGAAATATTAGGCATTTTAATAAAGGGAACAGAGAATAGTACAGGAAATATTATATTGCCATAATCAAATTGCCATAATGCAAATTGATAGTACTGTATGTCCTAACCCTGAATGCTGAAATCAGTGCAAGTTAATAAAAAACATTTATTTTTTTATTATCCAAGTCAGTGGATAAGACTAAATCAGTTACAGGGATCACTTCTGTAGAATAAGGTGCTGGTTTTTTATAGTCATTTGCCTGGTTATGGCTACAATTTAAGTTGCCAATCTAAATAATGAAGTCAGGACATAAACAAGTAAAGGTTTTCATAGCTGCTCACCTTGCAGTCAGTATATAATGAGGTTCACAGGCATTTTAAAATGTCCAGTCACCCCACACTCTGTGGCCTCCTGACCAAGAGCAGTTTTGGTAAAAGAAAGCGTAGCAGCAGAAAGGCAATGATCAGTTGCAGAAAGTGATCTCTCAATCCCTGTTCTGTCTCTCTATTTGTTTTCTCTCTCCTACTCCAGAAACACCATTAGACCTTGACAAATTTACCAGGTTCCTAACTAGCTAGAGGCAAACACACAAAAACGGCATGGGGTGGAAACAAATAAACTCCATGAACAGTGTGATAAAAAAATATAGCTTTTCTGCCACTTCTAGTTGCTGTGAATGGGAAAGGTACTGGATTTCTGCCAGAACGGTGTTCTTGGAGCTGCTTATGGGCTCTGTCTTTTACATCAGCCTCTGGCTAAAAAGTGTCTTAAAAAATGTGAAACTCCATCCCTCAGCTGCTCTTCTATCCTGCCAATCTTCTGGTTATTGTGAATAGTGAAGTATTGGTCTCTGATACCCAAAGTCCGCCCCACCTTCCAGTTTTGGGGTCCTTCTCCATCATGAATAACTCAAGTGCCTGTCTGTGCCGCTTGCCAATCAACATGATTTTGGAGAGTTACACACTGACCCATAGGCTATGTTCATTTCCCCATGCAGTTTAGGAAAGCTTAAGCAGAAGCAGACACATTGGAGCTGTCTGTTCTCAGACTTATGAAGACGGCACTGCACTGGTTAAAATTCAATTCCACAAGGGTTAGAATTTATTTATAATGAAATTTTAAATTCTGCAGAAATTGGCTTATCCACCACTCCTCCACCAACTCACCAGGGAAAGTTCCCCACTCTTTACTACTAAGTCAATTATTCAAGCTCTGAGCACCAGCACAGTTAAGGCGGAACCAACAACCCTTTACTATTATAGTACTATTATTAATTTATTTATTTATTTGTCTTGTGGCAGCATTTAGAAGCCCCTGGCATGCACCACAATGCTAGCCATTGTATTTTCAAGAAATAACAGCTTGACCACAAATATAAACATAACATATGCTTTTTTGCTTGAAGTGTTTTGAGGCGAACTTAAGCACTTTTTAATATTGCCTTATTGTTTCTATATATTATACGGTCCTCAGAATAGCTGGCGAGGTTACAAGCCATTTTCTATACAGTGCTCTATCTAGGTAGCAACAGAAAAGAAGAGGTCAGAGACACAAATTCTGTTGTCAGTTATAACGTTGAGAGACAAGGTGGGTGAGGTAATATCTTTTATTGAACCAGCTTCTGTTGGTGAGAGAGACAAACTTTCGAGCTAACGCTTGTTTCTCTCACCAACAAAAGTTGATCCAATAAAAGATATTACCTCTCTCACCTTGTCTTTCTAATAATCGTTGGACCAACACAGGTACAACAACAGTTATAAGACTGTAAATCAAGAATCACCTCTTTGAAGTCATATCTGACAGAAGTTATTGGCCCAGAGTGTTTCAAATTTAACTGAATTTTCTTGCTTCTCTGTTTTGTTAGTTCCTGTCTTGGGTTTTCACTTAGGAAGCTCTATTAACAATTGTTTAGTTCTTACTGAATGACTGAAGCAGCCAAACTATTTTGAAAAGAATACAAGGGAGTATTAGAGATAGATAGATTCTTCCCCCAATCATCAGCAATTCCAAATACAGGGATAAGAAATTTGTAGTTTTACAATCTCCAGTGGGGGCTGGTGGGCGGAGGAAATAATTTCTGAGGCAGTCAGAAATCTACATATTCTCATTACATTGGAGTGATTGACAGCAAAAGAGAACTATCTGAATTAGTGCATTGTCAATGTAATCTCTAACTCAGTAATTAGGAACTTATTCTTCAATTCAACTTTCACAGATCAAAGACAATGCTATGAATTAAATAAAAAAACCTAAATCATAGGGAATAAAACGAGCCATT
The DNA here is from genome assembly GCF_007399415.2 of Gopherus evgoodei. NCBI lineage: Eukaryota > Metazoa > Chordata > Testudines > Testudinidae > Gopherus > Gopherus evgoodei. The sequence goes on from NC_044329.1 coordinate 74,274,380, forward strand.
TGAATTACATAGGTTACTTCATACACTCTCTGTGCCAAGAAAGACAGCTGCTTCAAGCCTTATTAAACTAAGGTTAAACAATAATAAAACAAAGTGATTTTAATAAGCAAAATACTTCAAAAAGATTGAAATACATATTTCAATGCTACTGAGTGGCTACAATTTTATAGCAGTGTCAAAATGTTTTTTGGCACTGTGTAGTAAATACTAAAAGTTTAAAAGAAAGATTCTGAGTGAAATCCTGACCCCATTAAAGTTAATGGCAAAACTCCCCTAGACTTCATTGGAGCCAGGATTTCACACGCTGTCTCTGATAGCTCGCTTCTGAAGCCACTGGGCCTGATTCTGCCCTCATTTATATTGGTGTAAACCTAGGATAACTTCACTGAAGTCAGAAGTGTGTAAAACCAATGTAAAACTGGTGAAGATGAATCTGCCTCACAGACTTGAAAAGAAACTGTGCTGGAATATTTAGATCTTCTATTCTATATTAGAGAAGTGGAAACTCCTTTTATTTTACAGCTTAATTACTTGATGGTTTCTGTTTGGCTTGATTCCAGTGCCCCAGACAAAGAACAAGTGTTTTTGGTGTTGTGGGTTTTTTTAAAATCACAGAGAAGCTGTAATATTTAACTAAAGTAGAATAAATAATGCTTCATGTGGAATGATTTGGAAAAGGTACTTGAGTTTTATAACATGCTGTCAAACGAAAGAGGCTTTTGGAAAGGTCACAAAGGAGAAGAGGAAAAAAAGAAAAGCTCTTCAAATGATGCATGAAAGAGTATCTGACCTTAATCAGATGGTCAAATTAACTAGTTTGCTTTACAACATACAAGAGCTCAGATTTAATTTGCCATAAAACGAGCACAAAAAAATAATAGTCATGAACAAAAATGTTTGAAAAATCAGGTTTGAGATTCCAGGCCTCTATGCTGGGGGGAGGAGAGAGAAATCCTTCTGACTGAAGGGTAGCAGCAGAGCCACTAGACAGCATTTACTATAGCTTCAGGGCTGCAGTAACCTCTGGCTGGTTTGCTCTCCCTTTGTGGGATCTATTGGCCATGCCTCTGTCCCAGGCCATCCTTGCCCCACACTCCCATCTGGGAAAGTTCATTCTTTGTGTATGTCAGGAAGACTGAAGTCCTTTATTTATCAACTTAACATGTACAGCATGGGCAGCTGCAGCACAGGATTAGTCACACTCTCCTACCTACATGCTGCTACGCTGACTTAATAGAGGGAACAATCTTTACGAATAAGAGGGTAGTTCAGGCTGCATATCAGTTTAATGCTTGGATTCTGCAGAACCAACAGCCAAGGTGCAAATTCTGATGGCTGTGAGGGGGAGATATATAATTGGGGCAGTGGAGGTGCCAAAAAGAATGTTCAAATCCAAGAGAAACTTATTTTTTCAAGATGTGTCAACGGCGGTTCAATGAACAAGAAAATCCTTTTCTCTAATTCTCAAAGAACAGAGGGAAGGAATATCTGCTTTGCTCTGCTTCGCTGATAAGAAAGAGGGAAATCCTTTCTTTCAAACTTTATGAAAACTCTGATGCCTGAACAGGCATAGCAGGGATATATTCCGGTTAGTTTGTAGTCTCAGCTATGCTGATTTTTATAAAGCAGTTTCTCTGACCCATTGCTAGCTTTGATCAAAACTGCTACTGTGTGGTGTCCACATAGGTTTCTACCCTTTTACATCTTTAAGTAAACAAAGCTCCCTTGAGTGGTTTATTAACTCTAGTGTCGGATTGTTTGCTATGCTATCAATATTTTAGATTTTAATTTTGTTATTGACAAAAATATGTTTTCATTATCATTCTCCTATTTTCAGGCTCAGAATGTGATTTTTTAAGAAACATGTTTTCATTAATTACAATTATTATAAAAAAACCAAATTTACTCGCTTATCATAATATGACTATTAATAAACTACGAGTATTTGCCCCACTGGGTGAATGAACAGTGCAGTCTCAATCCTGCAAAGTATAATATGTAAATCCAAAAGTCTCAGAATAAGGCATTAACTTACTATAGCAAAAAGATGGGTTTGACAGAGTAAAAAGCAAGGCTGTAAATACAGCAAATGACATCTAGTAGCCTTCAACAAAAATATCTGTACAGACAGTCTAATCCAAAAATCCCACTGACTTCAGTGTGAGTTTTGCCTGTGACCAGAATTTTGCATATGGATCCCCATGCATAAACCCTCATGCCTGGCAGCAGTATCTGTGTTAGGACTATAGTATTAGGCCAAGAACTCCCTTTGTAATCACTGGTTGCACTGTTGCCTTCTATTGGGATTTTCTGTACTCTTCTTAAAGCCTTAGCTCGTGGAGTTATTGGATTACACGAGAATCTCAGCTTTCAAAAATTTCTAGCCCTTATGGTTGTAGAGAAAAGCTAGAGAATGTGAATGCTGAAGACTCAAACACAGAAAGGAAATATAAACACGCCTCCATTCTTTTTTTTAATCTTTTGATTTTTAAGCCTCCCTCATGACTTTTGGCGGCCTGACTCATGATTTTTGAACACTTGTGGTTGGCAATACCGTGCTTGTATTACAGAATATATTCATCGGACTTTTATTATGCAACACCATCCCCATCAATGACGCAATGTTTACCACCAAGCTCCTAGTCCTAGTATTCGTAAATTGGATTTGAACTATGTACTTTAAGCAGATAAACAAAAGTGATTAATTTTTTTTAATGTGGTGATCCACTTCATTGTTTTCATGAACTGATTAAATAACCACTGAAAGATTTAGCCTAACTTTAACTCAGCAAAGAATATTTGTTTCCATCTTCATGAACCCTCTTTACAATCCTGAAAATTTAACATGTGCCTAATTTTACTCACATGCATAACCCCCAGATAAACAAAGGATTTGCAAGATTGTATTCTTGATCCTTAGGCACCTGCATTATGCCTCCTTGTCACACTTCCACGCTTTACATGTTAGGAATATTGAAGCATTACTCTCCCGCATCCCACTCTGCAAACTGGTGCCTATTTCCCCTGAAGCAACAAAGAGTCCTGTGACACCTTTAAGACTAACAGATGTATGTCTGTATTTGTGCAAGTTTCTTCATGAGGTTGATAGATTTCCATTCCATATGGCTAAATGCAGTGCCTTGCATGGTGTCAAGTATCAGAGGAGTAGTATTAGTTAGGACTCTTTGTTGCTTTTTACAGATCCAGACTAGCACGGCTACCCCTCGGATACTATTTCCCCTTAAGTTTCCCAGAAGAGTCAATCCTTCGTGGATTTGTTGCTGAAACCAAAGGACCAAACTCCACTATCTCCACTATTCACTGTGACATTTAGGGCCAATTTTTCACTATCTCCACTATCATACAAAACTCCCATTCAAGAGAAGGGGCAAAATTTGGGCCCAAAAGTGGTAGTAGCGAGATGATGACTTAAACTAGGGTGGACTGATTATCTACATAACCTTTTACCATTAACTAATTTTTGAACATCCAACTTTCTTACAGAAGGGATCCCTTAAATAGTATGTCCACACAGTTTTTTGGTGTTTTTAAATCTTAAAAATTTTGTAAGTGACTTTCTGATTCCGCAGCTGAAGATCAGAAAGGTCCTTTGGGATGATCTAAGAGCAACACTGAACATTAAGGCTGGTTGATATTTCTTCCATTAGAATTTATTCAGTCTTTAAAAAAAATTGCATTTTTGGAAATTTTGTTTCAAAATAGCAGGACAATTCATTACTTTCTCACCCTAATTTTTCTCCACTGGACAAAAAAAGGGGAGAGGAGGTAAAAAAAATAGTGTGTGTGTGGGCAGGAAATACAATAAGTAAAGCTGGAAAAAAAAATCAAGATGTGCTCTGTATATACACCTGCCTGAGATCTCTTGAGTTTCACCTTTGGCTACTCCTCTTGCTAGTAAATAAATACCATTTTACAGAATCTGGGACAGAATGTGCATACAGGGAAGGAAGAGTGAAGATCTCCCCAGGGCAGTGCATGAAAGTGATGTCATCCTGCTAGGGTTTGAGGCAGGAAGTACAACTGACCATCAACAAAACACTGGAACTCACTGTACACAAAGTTCGGTCAAATGTGCCAAGGTTCCCAAATGAAAAAGAGAACAGAAATATTTTATGATTTTTTTCTAATTACAGTAACCTCAGGTGTTATTGGTATCAACAGCATACTCGTATCAAAACTGTGATAAGTTTGTTGTATATCAATGATCAACTCTCTATGCATTTGTGATATCTTACAGTATTGCCAACCTTAAGCATTGAAAGATCATGAGTCACTCCCCTTCCCCAAAATCATGAGATTTTTAAAATGTAGATGAGTTATTTGCCTTCTGCTGTCTGAACCTTTAGGATACACAAAGGCCACATTTTCAAATATTTGCCTGCAGCCATGAGGGCTAGAAACTTACTGTACTTTATATAAAAAATGAAAGCTGAGATTCTTGGGGAGACTTTTAAATCCAGCATCCGGAGCGTTAAGAAAAACACCTAATATTGAAAGACCTAAGGTAAAAATCACAAGATCTAGCAACATTCCTTTAGACAAATTTGCTGAAACTGGAAAAAAAAATGTCAAGAAAGAGAAGTCAGTTGCCATTTTTTTTCCCTGACCTCTGAGGAGAAGACACATCTGCTCCACACTTTCCCTCATTCTGCAAAGGTGGATGGGTTCTAGTTTTATTTAATGTGTTTATTGTCCTATACAGAATCTACAAGTACATAGGTGCTGCACAATAGTAATTCGAAACTTACAGATGCTAAAAAGCCATCTTGCTCTGGGGCCAGATGATTTCACTGTGTGTGTTTCACTGTGACATTTAGGGCCAATTTTTTATACAAGAAGGGCTGAAGTCTAAAACTGCAAATACACAAGCAAATACATGTGCCTTTACAATGACTGAATGTGCAAGTCAGGTAATCACACATGCAAATAGGTACACAACCAACTAGCCATTTATGCACACAATCATCTGATTTGCATGTGCAAGTAAGGGTGCACACTTGCGAGTAAACATAGATGCTTTTTTGAAAACTCACCCCAAAAATCTCCCTTCTTCCAACTTGCACAAACTCAGACCTGCCCCAAATCTCCCCCAGTGAGGAACACGGTGGTTATCTATAGACAGAGTTTACAGTCCTCATTTCTGGAGGAAGAAAGGGCTAGTAGGAAAGCAGGGGCATATTCATACAGTGGCAGTCTCCCTCTTTGAGAAGAGAATGGTGCAAATTTAAATAAGGCCTGTGATACTCTACCTTGGGAATTTTGGAAGCCTAGCACAGAAAACAGCCCAGTTGCAACAGTGGCCTAGTGTGTGGGGTGACATCGGGTGGAGCAGGGCAGCGATACAGGCACTAGACAGTGGCCTGGGGACTATGTTGTTACAAGGAGACTGCTGGTGCAGGGCAGTGGCACAGGTAGTGGGTAGTGGGCTGTGCTATGATGTGGGATTGCTGGTGCAGGGCAGTGACACAGGCACAGGGCAGCAGACTGGGGTCTGTGTGGGCTACGGGTAAGACAATGACATAGGCACTGAGGTGGGGGTGTGGTGTGGCATAGGGAGGGGTAGGACAGTGACATAGGCACGGGGCAGCAGGCTGGGGGCTGTGTGGGGTACAGGTAGGACAATGACATAGGCACTGATGTGGGGGTATGGTGTGGCATGGGGGGTAGGACAGAGCAGTGACACAGGCACGGGGCAGCAGGCTGGGGGCAGTGTGGGGTATGGGTAGGACGATGACATAGGCACTGAGATGGGGGTGTGGTGTGGCACGGGGAGGGGTAGGAGAGTGACACAGGCATGGGGCAGCAGGCTGGGGGTTGTGTGGAGTACAAGTAGGACAAGGACATAAGCACAGAGGTGGGGGTGTGGTGTGGGGACGGGGAGGGGTAGGATACGGCAGTGACACAGGCACGGGGCAGCAGGCTGGGGGCTATGTGTGGTACGGGTAGGACAATGACATAGGCACTGAAGTGGGGGTGTGGTGTGGTATGAGGAGGGGCAAGGCAGTGACACAGGCACTGGGCAGCAGGCTAGGTGCAGTGTGGGGTACGGATAGGACAATGACATAGGCACTGAGGTGGGGGTGTGGTGGGGGACGGGGAGGGGTAGGACAGAGCAGTGACACAGGCATGGGACTGCAGGCTGGGGGCTGTGTGGGGTACGGGTAGGACAATGACATCGGCATTGAGGTGGGGGTGTGGTGTGGTACAGGGAGGGGCAGGGCAATGACACATGCACGGGGCAGCAGGCTGGGGGCTGTGTGGGGTACAGTTAGGATAATGACATAGGTACTGAGGTGGGGGTGTGGTGTGGAACGGGGAGGGGCAGGGCAGTGACACAGGCACGGGGCAGCAGGCTGGGGGGTGTGTGGGGTACGGTTAGGACAATGACATAGGCACTGAGGTGGGGGTGTGGTGTGGCATGGGGGGGTAGGACAGTGACAAAGGCACTGAGGTGGGGGTGTGGTGCAGCATGGGGAGGGATAGGATAGGACACTAACTCAGGCACAGGGTAGCAAGTTGGGGTGTGTGTGGGGTACGGGTAGGACAATGACATAGGCACTGAGGTGGGGGTGTGGTGTGGCATGGGGGTAGGACAATGACATAGGCACTGAGGTGGGGGTGGGGTGTGGCATGGGGGGTAGGACAATGACATAGGCACTGAGGTGGGGGTGTGGTGTGGCACGGGGAGGGGCAGGGCAGTGACACAGGCACGGGGTAGCAAGTTGGGGTGTGTGTGGGGTATGGGTAGGACAATGACATAGGCACTGAGGAGGGGGTGTGGTGTGGCACGGGGAGGGGCAGGGCAGTGACACAGGCACAGGGTAGCAAGTTGGGGTGTGTGTGGGGTACGGATAGGACAATGACATAGGCACAGAGGTGGGGGTGTGGTGTGGCACAGGGAGGGGTAGGAGACTGACACAGGCATGGGGCAGCAGGCTGGGGGTTGTGTGGGGTACAAGTAGGACAAGGACATAAGCACAGAGGTGGGGGTGTGGTGAGGCACGGGGAGGGGTAGGATACAGCAGTGACACAGGCACGGGGCAGCAGGCTGGGGGCTGTGTGGGGTACGGGTAGGACAATGACATAGGCACGGAGGTGGGGGTGTGGTGTGGTACGGGGAGGGGCAGGGCAGTGACACAGGCACGGGGCAGCAGGCTGGGGGTTGTGTGGGATACGGGTAGGACAATGACATAGGCACGGAGGTGGGGGTGTGGTGTGGTACGGGGAGGGGCAGGGCAGTGACACAGGCACGGGGCAGCAGGCTGGGGGCTGTGTGGTGTACGGGTAGGACAATGACATAGGCACTGAGGTGGGGGTGTGGTGTGGCACGGGGAGGGGCAGGGCAGTGACACAGGCACGGGGCAGCAGGCTGGGGGTTGTGTGGGGTACAAGTAGGACAATGACATAGGTACGGAGGTGGGGGTGTGGTGTGGTACGGGGAGGGGCAGGGCAGTGACACAGGCACGGGGCAGCAGGCTGGGGGCTGTGTGGGGTACGGGTAGGACAATGACATAGGCACGGAGGTGGGGGTGTGGTGTGGTACGGGGAGGGGCAGGGCAGTGACACAGGCACGAGGCAGCAGGCTGGGGGTTGTGTGGGGTACAAGTAGGACAATGACATAGATACGGAGGTGGGGGTGTGGTGTGGTACGGGGAGGGGCAGGGCAGTGACACAGGCACGGGGCAGCAGGCTGGGGGCTGTGTGGGGTACGGGTAGGACAATGACATAGGTACGGAGGTGGGGGTGTGGTGTGGTACGGGGAGGGGTAGGATATGGCAGTGACACAGGCACGGGGCAGCAGGCTGGGGGCTGTGTGGGGTACGGGTAGGACAATGACATAGGCACGGAGGTGGGGGTGTGGTGTGGTACGGGGAGGGGCAGGGCAGTGACACAGGCACGGGGCAGCAGGCTGGGGGCTGTGTGGGGTACGGGTAGGACAATGACATAGGTACGGAGGTGGGGGTGTGGTGTGGTACAGGGAGGGGCAGGGCAGTGACACAGGCACAGGGCAGCAGGCTGGGGGCTGTGTGGGGTACGGGTAGGACAATGACATAGGCACGGAGGTGGGGGTGTGGTGTGGTACGGGGAGGGGCAGGGCAGCGACACAAGCACGGGGCAGCAGGCTGGGGACACGATGTGCTGTGGGTAGGACAATGACACAGGCACTGGGCTGGAGTGCGACAGGGCCACCGGCGCTGGGCAGGGCCACGGGCACGGGGCTCAGCTCCGTCCCCAGCGCCGCCGGCTGGGGGCGGGATGCAGGGCACTTACCCAGCCCCAGCACGGGGATGTGTAAGCCATTGCCGAGGCGGAGCGTGGGGAAGCCCAGCGGCGCCCAAGTGGCCATGCTGAGCCGCGCCCCCATCAAACCGCCTCCTCCGCCGCGGTAGGCAACTCTCTCCAAGCGCTCCCTTCCTCTCCTCCTGCCGTCGTAAAGCGCCGCAAAGCGAGGTGGGCTTTACGGCTGGGAGCCGGGGGGAGCGGCGTGCAGTGAGGGGCCGCCGCTGCAGCGAGCAGGTTCTTGGCCTATGAGTCAGGCGGGACCCCCCTCTCCAGGCTCGGTGTGCTCTGTACGGAGCCAGGCCCAGCGCGCTCCGGGGTGGCCTAGGCTGCTCCGCGTGCGGCTGGTGCAGCCTGGCGGCGGCCCAGGGCGCGAAAGCGGGGGGGGCACGTTACAGGGGAAAGCTGCGAGCCCGGGGTGGGGGCTGCTTTGCCCGAGGGACATCAAACTGCCAGGTGACCCCCTAGAGGGGTCCGGGCCTGATGTCTGCCCAGGGCCCCCGCTGATCCTGAGCTCTGCAGGGGAAGAGTCTCCCTGGTGTTCCCCTGCGGAGGTACCCGGGTAGCCAGCCCTCTGACACCTGTTTCCTTCTTGTGGCAGGTCACACTCGGGAACTGACTTCTGGCCCACTGCTGGGATTAAAATGCTTTATCTGGTTGGACTAGGGCTGGGAGATGCCAAAGACATTACCGTGAAAGGGCTGGAGATCGTAAAGCACTGCCGCAGAGTATACCTGGAGGCCTACACGTCGGTCCTAACTGTAGGGAAAGAAGCACTGGTAGGTTTACGTGCCACTGAATTGAAAGTCTTTACTCTGTTATTTCCAAAAAGATATTAAGGGGGATGCAGGGAATTGTGAATCAGTAACATCACCAGGAAAAATAATAAGGCAGCTCCTCAGAAGGAAGAATAGTAAAGCATCTTTGCGAGTGTAAATAGGATCCTGACACACCACCATGCACGTTATATGAATAACTTGCCTCTCTAGCTTGTTAATCCACAGGAAATCCCAATATTTCAACATTTGTTTTCTTCCTAAATTGTGACAAAGTCCAAATATCAAAATTTTTTGTAGAACAGAAAATTAGAAAAGTACCAGTTTAGAAATGCTTAAACATTTCATTGTTTACCTGAAACTTTTTCGGTGGTGCTTTAGTCAGTACTAGGGAAGAGTAAATTCAAGTGTACACTTTTAGTGCCCATAAGCAGGGTGCATACAGGCCAGTTAGTACACAAAATACTAGTGCACACTAAAATTTGTACCCCTTTGATGTGGACTAATGCATTGTGTTCACAAGACCTTAGTTTTGCTCTGTTGATTGTTAAACTGTATTTGCCTGTGGTGCTGTCAGTGCATCATGGGAGATGTAGTCTAGAGCCCAGTCCTTAGGAGCAAATGATGGTGTAAAATACCTGAACTACGGCTCCTGTGAGGCACCACTGCACTTAACACAGATGTCAATTCAACATTGAACCGCCTGAAATGAAATATTTCAGTTTGTTGATTCAGGTTTTCTCTATCCCAGAAACAAAATATTTTGTTTAGATTTTCCAAATTGAAAACCTTGGTAAAATTGAAATTTTCCTATGGAAAATCTTGATTTTGCAGAAACTACATTTTCCATCGAAAAGATTCCCAAGCAGCTCTATGTGTTAAATACAAAATATTGAACCAAAAACTATGCTGTTTTAGTCTTTCAAAAAGCTTTTCATGAAGTCACTGATATGTTATTGTTAGGAACATATAATATTCCTAGGATGAGAGGCCTTCTCAAGGCTTTGAAACTGGATAGGAGATGGGAAACAAAAATTAGGAATAAATGGCCAGTTTTTAAAATGAAAAAGTGTGACCCATATGATATTGCTGACCAAGTTAGAAGTCGATGACACCTGGAAACTGGCTGCTTAATGGCGTGAAGGGAAATAACATAAGAGCAGCAATACAGTTAATCAGAAAACAGTGTAGAGATGAAGACTCTGGCTGCAACGGATTGCTAAAACCATTTCGTATTCTTGACATGCAGGGCCTCACAGAATGTGGGGCTCTGGGGTAAAATCCTCCCCTCCATTCTGAAACTGGGGCTCTGGGTGATGGTGTTGGAGAGTGGGCCCTCCCCCCCCACACTCACTCACTCTCCAGTGTTGGCACCTGTCCTGCAGGGCTTGGCCCACTCCCTGCTCTGGGTGTTGTGACCTGGCATATGCAGTCGCACCATGACTCTTTTTTTTTTTTTTTTTTTTTTTAAAGTACTTTAGTCACGTTATCACTTTGATCGATCAGTCCGTTAGCCTCCCAAGTAGCTGGGATTACAGGTGCATGCACCACCATGCTCGACGTAAGTTCTTTAATATTGGTCCAAAAACATGACAGCTTACTGTAGTTCTGTTAAAATGTTTAGGATCAGCCATCACTATAAGGTAGTATGGTCTGGAGGAATAATGCAGATGGAAGCTGGGTGCTGCATTTTAATCGTGGTTATAACAGACGATTCACTTTTCTGTCCATTTCCCTGCCTGAAAAATGGGACTATAATTTACTTGCCTACATCCCAGGGAAATCTGAGGGTTTGATAGCAGCATTAAAATAATGCTAAGTATTATTACTAATGTAGGAGAAGGAGCAGCTATGTATCACTTACTGTATGTCTCTACAATGCCTAGCACAGTGGGACCCCAGTCTTGTTGATTTTTAAGCACTACCACTAAACAAATGTTAAATATTTGTGTTTAGTTCCTCAGTTCAGTTACTCCCCTCTTTTCTGATAAATCTGAAATTCCAAACAGTGTGATGTGTTGATTAACCTTTATCAAGCCAGCTTAAAATAATGTATGTTAAGCTATTGCATATTGACTATTTAGGTTGACGTTCAATTTGTTGAAAGAACTACAGTAATTCCTTGCTTAATGCTGTAGTAATGGTCATGAAAAATGCTACTTTAAGCAAAACGATGTTAAACTCATCCAATTTCCCCATAAGAATTAATGTAAATATACACACACAGTATAAGTTTTAAACAAACAATTTAATACTATACTCAGCAGCGATGATTGTGAAGCTTGGCTGAGGTGGTGAAGTGAGAAGGTAGGATATTTCTCTGGAATGCCTTACTGCTAAATGATGAACTAGCACTTGACGGAGCCCTCAGGGGTTAACACATTGTAAGTGTAGCCTCACACTCTTCAAGGCAGCAGGAATGGAGTGAGGGGAGACAGCATGGCAGAGAGAGACAGACAGGCTCCCTCTGTGTGAGAGAGATGCGCATTGCCCCTTTAAGTATCCTGACCCAGCCCTAAGTACCCTGCCTTTTTAAGTAGAACAGCAATTTAAGACAGTAGCTGCTGCCCACAAGCTCCCTCTGTCCTGAGCCCTGTGGTGTCCCATCCTGTCCCCCCCGCTCTGTGGAGATGGGGTAAAGGAGAGGGAGGCAGGAGCAGGGGGGCGGTGGACACACTGACATTAGCACCCCTCTTCCTCCCCTCCCCCATGCACAGCAAGCAGGAGGCTCCTGGGAGCAGCTCCCAAGGCAGAGGGCAGGAGCAGCACACTACCAGCAATTGGTAGCCTGCTGGGTGGCTGGCGCACAGGGAACTTAGGGGAGCTGATGGGGGGCTGCCGGCCCACCTTGGTTCCAAGCTCCCACCAGTTAGATCCAATGAACTGTTCTTTCTGCAAGCAGTGGACAAAGCAGGTGGCTGCCAAACAACATTGTATGGGAGCATTGCACAACTTTAAATGAGCATGTTCTCTAATTGTTCAGTAATGAAACACCATTAGCCGGAATGACTTTTAAGTGACGAGTTACTGTATTTGAATCTTTTAGCCAACAGCCCAATTGTTAGGCTGCTCTCCTGGAATATGGGAGATGTGGGAGACCTGGGTTCAGGCCCCTGCTCCAAATCAGGCAGAGCAGGGATTTGAAAAGATCCCACATCCTGGTTCTCTCCCATCCCAAGTGAGTGCCCTTATAACTAAGCTATTGACTATTCTGGGAGACGTGCACACACCCACCTGAAAAATATCCCGATCTGGTAGGTTTGCTGTCAGGCCCCACTGGAGAGAGAGGAGGGGAATACTAAGCGTGAGTTTCCTGCTGGGGTTTAGGCAGGAGCTAGGGCTCCGAGCTGCTAATTAGCTGTATGGCAGCATAAAGATGTAAGTGGCCCTGCACAGGCCTACCAGTGGGGACTTTATGCACCAGCTGAGGAATAATTTTGTGAATGTCAGTGGCACGTAAATATTGATCTTGGGTGCCTAAGGACCTTTGTGGGTCTAACCCTAAGCAACTTGCCCAAGGTCACCTAGTAGGTTTGTGGCAGAGCAGGGTATTGAACCTAGGACTATTAGATCCCAGGCTACTGCCCTAACCACGGGAGCATCCTTTCTCAGGGAAGCCTTTGTTACTCCTTTATGCTGTGATCACTGTTATGCTGGTTCTCTTGTTTATACGCTGTCCTTTGTAGGTGGAGAGCAGAGCTGGAACTGATATCACATCTTCTGTAAAGTCAGACCTTCCTGACCTCAGTTGGCTAAACAGCTATGATTTCTATAGCTCCCAAAAATGCGCTAGGTGGCTTACAGAACAGGAAGACATGACATGTCCCTGCCCTGAAGAAGTTTGCTATCTAATGTAACAATAGTACTTACATAACATGATGAAACTTGAGTTATAAGGATGTACAGATGTGCAAAATAGTCACTAAGCATTCTAGAACCGAACCAAGTCATGGTTCATATGTGAGGCCCTGATCCTGTAAATGCTTACACATATGCTTCATTTAAAGAACTTGTGTAATCCCATGACTTCAGTGGGATTGCTCATCTGTTTAAAGGTAAGTGTTTGCAGGTTCAGAGGCTAAATGTGTTATCAACATGCATGGAAAGGTATTTAGCATGCAGAACCGGAATTGGAGGGTGAATCTGAAGTGCAAAGAAACCAAGCATCAGCTGTTGGAGTCTCATTTCTCTGGGGATGCTAATAAAGAATGGTTTCAAGACTGGTTAATTACAACATAATATAAAAAAACTAGGTCATAGCACATTTTTAGCGAATTTCTAATCTATATCTGGTTGGATGCTGCAGAAGACAGACTAAGATAAATGGAAGTCATCACCAGCTGTCTCATTTTGATGTTTTTCTTCAATCTCTAGGAGGAGTTCTATGGGAGAGAATTGATTCTGGCTGACAGAGAAACAGTGGAACAAGAAGCGGATAACATTTTAAAAGATGCTGATCTCTGTGATGTTGCTTTTCTTGTAGTTGGTGATCCATTTGGGTAAGAAAAAGCAACATTTTAATTATTCTTCTGGCTTTGTCATTTGGCTACTTCTAGCCCTTAGCAAATGGGAGCTCTCTCATGTTACCATAATTTTCTTTGCTGGAAAAAAGAAACATTCCATTTTCATGATAATAGGAGTGTCCCCCATTCATGTTCTTGCAGAACTGGCTACATTTGAATTTGATACAAATGTAAATAAATGGCTCACACTTTATTCTCATCTTGTTTTGCAGTTCTTGCACCCAAACAGCTTGCAAAACATCCTTATCAGATAGGATCTCAGACCCACTGGCACTCACATAGATACATAAATCTTCCCTTCAAAAGTCAAGCAACAGCTGTAAAATTAATTGCCATTATCCAAGCTGCCCTTCATAAAAAAAATTTGTTTTAGATGTTATCAGCATAGCAGAAGTGCTAGGCTTGTTACAAAGTATGGTGCATTTCTCGATTATGTATTAATCATGCTTTGTATTTATAAACCATGCTTTGTATTTTCAGTTGCTTTTTAATTGAATGCTGGGTGTTGGTTGCACACGCTTATGGTATTATCTATTCTAGTCTTTAAGGATGGCTGGCCATTATAAATGTCTTGTCAGTTTGGTTTATTAAGCGTCCTATTTCAGTTTCTTATTCCTGCTGGAAGCTATAGCCTTTTTCTGTCTCCAGAAGGATGTCCTTCTGCCTATGCAATCAAGCATCATCAATCTGTAACGTCAAGCCATATAGAAGAGCTCTTTGTGTCCAGCTGGTGATCCAAGACTTGTATCACAGCTTTAAGGGGCACAGGGAAAATTAAATCACTGAGCACAGTTTGGTGAGTGAGTGCATTTGGGGGAGGAGCAGGAGGTTATAAAGGAGAGGAATAACTTATGTGCATACAGACTCTGGGGAAACATTGAGACAATTTTTTTATTCAACTGTGTAGCTGCAGGTGATGCTGGCTATTTAGAAATATTAAAGTAGTTATACTTGCACTGTGCATTGCCATTAGAATCCAGGCTTAAGTTAAGGTGCAGTACCTGTACCCTCTTGCTTTGATCCAGAAATAAGTTTAGGCATACAGGCCATGTAACTACTGTGTCCATCAAAAAGTAGTTGGAGTTTGCGTGGGGTTCCCCAAGCCTTCTTCTGCAAATGTGTATACCAGTGTTTTTAATGACTAGAAACATATGCTTGTATTATAACATAGTACTCTGTCTTGAAAAAATATAAAGAATTTTCTAAAGCTTTTATTTATGTTGTCTAAATGTGTAGGCTTTTAGGCCCCAATTCTGAAGTCAGATCCATGTGGGCAGATTCTAATGCCTGTGTGGAGCCCCACTGACTTCAGTGGGTCTCCATAAGGGAGGATGTAAGGATACCCCTGCAAGAATCATATTGGAGAACCATGACCCTAAAATCTAACTCCAGGCAGCTTTGAAGTTAATTGGTGATGTTGATGTTCTAGAACATTCTAGAGCATTGTACAGTGTATTATATGGCCACAATTTTCAAAGTTGGATCTCTAAAGCTAAGTGCTCCCCTTCCTCACCCAAAAGTGGGTTGCTGTTCAGAGAGACTGAGCACCCAGAACTGCTACTATCAATAGGAGCTGCCAGTTCTCAGCATCTCTGAAAAATGGGCCACTTAAGTGCCTCATAATGGATTTAATGGTTTAACCTAGGCACCTAAGTTCAAAAATTTGTTCGTGTTCCTTATAGAAACATTCCCTCTGGGGTGATCATCTAAACTGTGGCCAAATCAGTTGGAGGTGGGGGAAACATTGCAAACAAGAAGTGAAACTAAGGTTCTCACGCTAACTCTTTCAGTCTGTTACTATGTCAATTTTTGATGCTTTAATCTGAGGGGGAAGTATGGATTAATTTTTAGCAGTAGATATAAAATTTGTAAAGTCTATGACAGACATTAACCATTTGTAAGCAGGCTAAAAGAGTCCATGGTGTGTATTTCAGTCAGTGTTTGGACTCTCAGGAGTGTTGAAGGCAATTTACTGAAGAACAGTGTTCTGAAGTTTAATGCACCCCGTTTCAGATGTATTTTTCTTCCTAATTACTCCAAGCACGCCTGCTCCCTGGGGTCTATGAGGTGACTGACTGGTTGCTCCTAGTAAGAAAGGGCAGGATTGTCCTATCCTGTGGAAAACCCTGTGTGAGGACGACAGAGGAGCCAGGACTCTCCAAAAGTTGACCTCAGAGTTTTCAAGTAATCTGTCCTCAAGAAGGAGAGGTTTAGCTAGTGCAGAAAGGAGGATGATGGCCTTTCAACCCCACAGGTAAAGGATGTCCCATCCTGCTGATACAAAGGCACCACACAAAGAGCAGTTACACTGGAATTTTTCAATTCTTTTCCCCCACTACTGGTCCATTTGCAGTTGTCTGCAATATTGATAGAATGTGTTAATGTAAACCAGGCAACTTTTAGCACCATGTCAGACAATGTGGTGACTGAAATAAATGCCCACCTGCATCCAGTTTATGCGATTGCTTCCATAATTGCTACTGTCTGTGAAGATGCTACTGGTACTAGACCAGTAGTGTGGAAAGTGGTAGCATAGACAAGGGCATAGAGGGCTGACTCCCTCAGGCCCCCGGATGCAATTGGCTGAGTCCCCATATGTGAGCACACTGCCTGCAGCTGTGCTGAAGCCCTTGTAGAGGGGCCTAGTGGGAGCAGATGTTGATTGGAGCAGATTTCAGTAAATAAAGCCAGCTGTTTCCCTGATTCTCTATTAGCAGACCCAAAAAGTCTCCAGAGCCCTTATGCCATGGATCTGGAGAGACAGGGGCAGGGCTGAAGAACCAGCCTCCTGCTCTCCCTCAGCAGATGTGCTTGAGTCTCCTTTGCTCATGGAAGGGTGGGGGGGCATAGGAGAGAGTTTTGCAGTTAATGAGGCAGCTATTCTAAGGTTAGATTACCTTACTGCTGTTCTCCTAGGTCAGGGGTTCTCAAACGGGGGGTCGGGACCTCTCAGGTGGTCGTGAGCTGTCAACCTCCACCCCAACCCTGCTTTGCCTCCAGCATTTGTAATGGTGTTAAATATATATATGTATTTTTAATTCATAAGGGGGGGGGGTCACACTCAAAGGCTAGCTATGTGAAAGTGGTCACCAGTAAAAAAGTTTTAGAACCACTGTTGCAGTCTGTTTCTAGCGGTATTTCCTGATTTCCCATAATTCAGACTCCGTTAGTTAATCTGCTGTAGATGAATGAGCCTTTATTATGTTTTAAAAAAACTGACACTTCCTTCCACCCACACCAGCTGCTGCCACATTTCTGTGTCAGTATCTATTCACTTGAGCTGGCCAAGTAGTTGCATAACAAAAATGCACGAAGGTTGGGAAATAGTCAGGCCAGGGATTGAGGGAACTCCATGAGAATTTAGCTTGAACGACAGAGGATGTCAGTGCTAAAACAATCCTCCTGTGTAATTACTCAGCTCAGCCACATACTACCACTTTCCCTGTTTCCCTCTGTGGAATGGGCAGCATTGACTGAAGTATCTTTGGAGAAAAGGAGACCGCTGAGCAATTGTTCAGATATGACAGCTTTCTTATTTAAATGTATTGCCACATTTCACATGTAATGTGGAAAGTACAGTACTATTTGAAATAAAACTTAATTTATTTTAAATTATTGTAATTCTAATATAAGACTGACTTGGATCTATTTGTGCTTCTGATGCTGATCATACTTGGAACTTAAGCCTGCGGTTCCTCCTCTGGGCAAAGCTCCAATTAACCTGACTGAGAGTTTTGTCCAAGTGTGAAGATGCAGGGTGCATGTTGACTGATGGGTATGTTAAGCCAAATTCAGTTTGTGGTAAGTTTCAAAGGGGATCGCTCCTGCTTACCTCTGGATCGAATCTGCATGTTGTTTTTATATCCCAATGCATTTTCCCTGAGTCTCGTGGATTTCAGTACATAAATATATAAAAGAGAAGAGTTTTAAAAGCCAAGCTTGGCTTTTCCAAGGTTAGTATATCGCTACTGTATACATGGGTATACAATATGTATAAATCTTTAAAACATGTTCTGTATACTGTATAGTGCTTTTTTTGGAACATGTTTTCACAGGCTCTCAGTGCAAATGTGAAATGGCCTGGTTGCACATTAATTGTAGGAATACTGGAGTTACGCCCAAGTTCTCTGTGTTAAGCTTAGCTGACATTTGCTATTCAACAGACATCTAGCAGACACCTGCAAAAGACAAAGGACAAATGGAACTGTCCTTTTAAAGTTGCTACCAAAAGTTACTTTAAAAAGTAATAAATATGCTACCGTTGCAGTTTTAACTTTGAGAAAGCCATTGGGAGCTGTGAAATTCATGTGGGTCCCTGTGCTTTTTAGCCCTTTTTTTGCTACTTATTGTTATGGTAAAATCAGAGTAAATTCCTTACTACCACTGCCCTCTTGGCATGCTGCATAGCTTTACTTATGAAGCATTTTAATTTTACTTTCAAAACAAGCTATGTTGATGGTTATGCTCAGTCAGCGTATTTTGTCAAATCAACCCATTCCTTCCTTACCACAGGGCCACAACGCACAGTGATCTTGTTCTCCGTGCAGTAAAGCTTGGGATTCCATACAGGGTTATTCATAATGCTTCCATAATGAATGCAGTGGGCTGCTGCGGTTTACAGGTAACTCTTATATGTACTGTTCTACATTGTTAATATTAGAATCAGCAATCTCTACTGCTCTGACATTACGGAAGGGCTACATGAAGCTATCTAAACTTTTAAGGAAGACAGCTGTGGAAAATCTGGCCAGTTTTCAGAATGTGTTAACATTTCCTTTTCAGAGTGTTCCATGCGTTTATCATTATGTAACTTAACATTTGGGAGGCAAAATGCCTATTTGTATTGATGTACTGGTGAGTAAATAGGTGACAATTCTGGTTTCTCCCCACCACGAACAAAACTAGACAGTATTTTCTATGTATATCATATATAAAGCATTGTGTGTATGATATTTGTTTTGCCCTGTCAGCTTACTGTTCCTACTGGTGGTCATCTGGGAAGGTAAAGTTGTTATCCCCTTGAGAAATTTACTATCAATGGAAATAAAATGGATGCATACATGATTCTGTGTATTATCCCAAACCCAGATTAACAAATGATGTCAAAAATTTGGCATCAGACACATTCCTTCCCTCCCAAGCTGATCCTCACCTCTTTAATCTTCCTGCCTTTTTGCCAACAGGTAGAGGATCTTTGATCTTTGTTTTATCAGAGGAATGCAAGAATGAGAGCCACATACCTGAATACTTTTTTTTTTTTTTTTTTTTTTTTTTGGGAAGATATTAGCCTATTGCATGTCCCATAAATTGGTTGTTTTGGGCCTTGGAGTCTCATAAAAGTAGAGATCTGTTTTCTTTAATATTTTTAAATTTGTCATAATCTGCTCTGCCTGTCTTGTAAAATCTTCCTTATGTTTCCCTCCTTGCTCCTGTGCCTGTCCCAGTTTCCCCAATCAGAGAATCAGCTGCTGGCAGCTACATAGTTTCAAGGGAAGAAACTAAAATAATTCTACTCTGCAAGGCGGAAGCTGGAATATTATTATTTTATGAATATAGGGAAAATGGGTGTTGGTTGGCTGGAAAACTCACAGGAACTCCCTGACTCAATCATGGGATAAGTTAGTGTCTAGTGTAAACAGCTTTCAAGCCATGTAACTACTATAGGTCTGGTTTGGGGCAGCTTCCTTTCATAGATGTCCAGAAAACTCTCTGCCTTTCTTACAGGAAAAATGCTAGACTAACATGTATAGTCACTAATCATACATACATTAGCTATCTGCAACTTTCCTCTTTGTTACTCTTGTTAATGATGAGCATTTGCAGTGTGCTCAGCCCTACCCCTCCTCTGTCCCCAAGGAACTTGCTATTGAAGGCCTCAGTCCTGCACATGTGTAGGCCCCTGTGAAGAGCCCTTGAGGCTGTATGTGAACATACGGGTCTGCTGATGGCGGAGCCAATTGGAGGATCAGGGCATAAACAAGCAATTAGATGCATGTCCAGGGCACTTCCATATCAGAATGAAGAAGTCCTTTCTAGCCTAAAGAAGGGAGAGCTGCCTGTTTTAACAGAAATAACGGATACCTCCAAAGTTAGAGCAGAAATACTAGCAGCCATATTTCAGTAGTTGCCAGCAACAGCATAACTGTACCAGTGATAGATATGGCATAGGCTTTAGCTTTGACCAGACTTTCATGACACAGGTAAGTCTACACTGGACCTGGAGGTGTAATTTCCAAGTTGGGGAGACATATCCATGATTGCTTTGATTGAGCTGGTGTGCTGAAAAATAGCAGGGTAGCTGTGGCTGCGCAGGCAGTGGGAGAGGCTTGCCAAGCCAAATGCAATCCCATCTGAAACCCTAGGTATGTACTCAAGGTGGCTAACCCATCCCTCTGCCCCCACAGCCATGGCTACACTGCCATTTTTAGTTCACCGGCTCAGTCAAAACATGGGCATGTCTACCTGACTTGGAAAGTATACCTCCAGCTCCATTGTGCACATAACCACAGTGGTAGAAATGTCTGAGCCCTGTGTGCTCTCATGTTTAACTGCTGGTTCAACAGCACCATTCTGGAAATGTGAATGTTAATTGTAGTGCCTGCCTGCCCACAGGGAACACAATCCGTGACCTTCTCAATGTTATGATTCTCCCCAGGAGTACTTTCTCACAACACCTGCCTGTTGCTGAAAGGAGAGGTCAGATTATCTTTTAGGAAGGAAGTAGACTTTTGGTGTTAAAATGTACATATGCAGTAGATGTTGGCAGGTGTCACATGGCTGCACTTTATGGGTACGGTAGCACAGCAGTTGGCTCCTTACCCTATCTGCTTTATTATGGTAAACAGCTTGTTTCTACAGTTAAGAGCTGGCAATGGATTCCTACTACTCATTAGCATGGGATGGTCTTGCTTTCTGTGCCATTAGAAGAGAAACTGCAAGTCCCACCCTCCAATCCAAACCCTGACAGTGCAGGTGTCTATATTAAAAATCTGTAGTGTTTCTGAAAGTTTGTCCTACCTTGTAGCAGTTGTACAGGGAGAGAGGATCTAATGCTGCTACAGAGAGGCAATTTCTAATTAGGACCATCCTTAAAACAATCCTAGACTACACATGCATGTTTTGAGAGTTGTCTTAACTTTCTTTATCCAGTGCTGGGGGACCCTACCATGATGGAAACATGGGGTTATTCACCCTGGCGATAGTCTTTTTCTTTCCTAATCTGGGAGGTGCTTCGCACTCATAAATCAGCGTATTCCTATTCTTGTGAAAAGCACCCTGGGAAATCATGATCATGTTATATTACAGGATCGTAACCAGCTGAATGTTTAAATCTTCAGTGTTCTTTGAGGGAGCAAACAAATAATGAAGGGAGATCAAAGCTGACAAGGCACCTCTCATTTATTAAAAGTTGTGGCTGTTACTTCCATTATCTCTTAAAACGCTCCACTTTATTTTCATCATTGTCTCCTGTCATAAGTTTATTTCATTTGTTTTAGGAGCAGTTGCTTTTTTGAAGCATTTTGTTACTTTTTAGTGTGGCAGGGATTCCTCTTATACATACTTGACCACAGAACTTTTTTTTTGTCCGTCTTTTATTCTGCTCTTGATACAAAACTTCTTACTCTACTAGTGAAAAACAGGAAACACCTTTATAGATTGTACTTATGGTTTTCAGAACAATAAGCTGTAGCTGCTGATTAGACTGTCTGGATGAAATGCAGTTACTGCTCAAACTGCTCACAAAAGGATGCGTCTCTTTTTTGATCAGACCAATGTTCAGTTCTTTCTGTGAAGTATATCATGCAGTTAATTGCATATTCTTACTGCACAGAGACGCAATGAAGTCATGGAGAAAGCATTCTGGTACTATACATCACTTTTTGTGTACTGATTTCTATAAAGATTTGCCATAAGGTACAAATTACAGATCAGAGTATGAGCTAGGGCTGCACTTACTGTTTTTGGGACTGAAGGAGCAGAAATGTTGTTTTTGCTATTTTGTACATCAAAAGCTCATTAAAAGTAAAATATTTTGGAAGGAAAAGTGTTCATCCATTCTGAAAACATCTCTGCCACGCAGTCCAGATCTGTGCTGCTGGTATGGAGAATCACTATGGTAACAGGTTAGAGACTGCATTAAATTAAAATGTTAAAGAAGTTATTGCACTGGTTCATATCACATTAAAGGGGCAAGATCTCCCCCTTTATAATAATAATAAAAAAAAAAGTTTAATGCTGAGCTTCTGAAAAGCTCTTTCGCTGCAGTTTCTCATACAGTTGGCTGGAGCTTTTTTGAGAGCTGGTTCAGTTAGGCACATTGCAAGACAGCTACAAGCACTAGTCACGTTGTGCCAAGGTCTGTAGATCCCTCATGTGCCCGTCTCTCCATCCTGTTTTGTGCTCTGCCTTACTGGTTGTAGTATCAGGCTTTTGTTCAAGATCTGGAGAATGTTCCTTTTTATGTTTCCAAAATGAGACAAACAAGACAGGTGGGAAAGTACCTTTGATGTGAATTGCCACTTAAACCTGGTACCACTGGATTCATTTCTCCATTGCCTCCTGGACTCTGACTGTAAAGCTGGATGGTGTCAGTGGTATTTGTTACTACAGTATCACAATTATGGGCACTAAGCACCATTCTAAAGGCCCTGCAATTCTGTATCTGTGCCTGTAGAATGATCCTGCCAGGGGGGGAAGTCCCACAGGAGTGCACTTTAAAGCCCTCACATAGCACTCCTGTTGGTGTCTGCTGGAGCACTGCAGCCTTCCGCCCAAGCAGCTGAACTGTACTTCTGGCGGTATTGGGAACCCATGACCTCAGCTCTTCCCCTGCTCACCTACTTGAGGAAAGAGGCATGGCCTCAGCCCCATTTCTTACCATGAGTCTACACACAGGTTCTCAACCTTTTTCTTTCTGAGGCCCCCCTAACATGCTATAAAAACTCCATGGTCTGCCTGTGCTGCCACAACTGATTTTCTGCATATACAAGCCAGGGCCAGCATTAAGGTGTAGCAAGCAGGGCAATTACCCAGGGCCCCATGCCACAGTGGGCACAGCAAAGGTAAGTTGCTCAGGCTTCGACTTCAGCCCCGAGTGGCAGGGCTCAGGGACCTTGGCTTCAGCCCCATGCGGTGAGGTTTCAGCTTTCTGCCCTGAGCCCCAGGAGGCTAATGCTGGCCCTGCTTGGCCGACCATCTGAAATCTGCTTGCAGCCCCTGGTTGAGAACCACTGCTCTAGTCCATGTAGCCTGTAGGTAGAAGGAAGGGAGGAGTCCTTTGCTACCTGCTACAGGCTTCAGTTCTTCCCTTTCTCTGTTTTTCACTGTTAGGCCAACTGCTGGGGCAAAAATGGCTTTTAATTTTCTCCTCCCCTGAATGCTGGAATAAAAAGCTGCTGTAGCATTGAACTGTGAGGTAGGGGACAAGTTGTGGGCACAGATATAAAAATTGGGACCTACAAAAGGGGAGGATAGTAGGGGAGAGGTTGACTAACAAAAGCCGGAGAGGAGGGGGAGAGTGAACAGAAGAACAAGAGAAGGGACCAACTAAGGGTGAGAGACTTGGAATAAACGTAAAAGCAGCAAAGAATCCTGTGGCACCTTATAGACTAACAGACGTTTTGGAGCATGAGCTTTCATGGGTGAATACCCACTTCGTCAGATGCATGTGACAAAGTGGGTATTCACCCACGAAAGCTCATGCTTCAAAACGTCTGTTTAGTCTATAAGGTGCCACAGGACTCTTTGTTGCTTTTACAGATCCAGACTAACACGGCTACCCCTCTGATACTTGGAATAGATGGAGAAAAAACTAGATCAATTTGCTTATGTTTTTCTGTCAGAGTGCTGCTTTTGGCAACCACATCCAGTTATTGTCACCATTAACTAGCTGAAAATTGGCCTTGTGTGCACACTTCCTGAATGTATGATCCCCATACCATTTGAAAGGGAGATTCTTTCCCTGTCCATAGGGCCAAAACTAAATGAATGCCCTGATGTGCCTCAAGAAGCAGCTCTAAAGAGCCAGTACATGGGAAGGTGTTCAGACCTAGGCTGTCAGCAGTATGCAGTGTGTTACTGAAGTTTTCCTTGCATGTCCTTGCTACGCTACTGAAGGCCTTTCTGGAAGTCATGGCTCAAAGCTGCAGTAGAGCTGCTTAAGCCCTCATCCTTCGAGCTGGTGCTATTCTTTCTCTCTCTTTTTTTTTTGGTGGGAGTGTACTGACTAACATGACTGACAGCTAGAGTAAGGAGAGACTATCAGCTGTGGGAAAACAGCATTGCCAAGTACATAAGCATTTTTTTTAAAAAGGTAACTAGGAAAAATGCCTCATGTCCTGGCCCTTTTGCAAGGTAAATCCAGTTAGCCTTCAGAACAGTTTCATGTAGATCTGAATAAATGTCTGTCTTTGATCCCTTATCAACTCATTACACTGATCATTTTCAGTTACTAGCTCTTCAGTTAAAATTTGCAAATGTAATTACACCGTGAAGTAGGTTTACATTTTAACCTATCACTGAAAAATACAAATATAGAACTGTGGTTCTCACTTATATCATATCTAAGCACTTTGCGAGGAATGAATAAACCTCACAACATTCATGTCCTGTAGGGGAAGTATTATTTGCAGATGGGAAACTGAGGCACACAGTAGTAATGAGATTTGCCCGAGATCGCACAGGAAACCTGCAGGACTTGTAGAAATAGAACTCTTATTTCCTGACTCCGTTCTGTGCCTTAACCACACGACCATCTGTCTTCCCTCAAATGAGAGAAATGTAATACAAAACATGTTTCAGTGATGAAAAACAGTAACAAATTTATCTTATTTTCTCCAGCTGATTTTCCTGCTAAATGCCCTGAGCCTTCTTTGTATAAGTTAGCACTTGTTTTGCACACCCTCTAAATGCTAGCTCAGTGCAAGCTATCCTACTTCATTGCTTACATGTGCTGTGTAACTTACAGGACCATTTGTCACCACTGAATCTGACCCAGAAAATCCACTTATCAGGCTGAATTTGGCAACTGTCTGTCAGGTTAATACGGGGGAGAGAAGGGAGATATTTTGATCTGATGTCTCTATATATGAAGAGCCTAATAAGGTCCCAGAGTCGCTAAGGTGACTTTACCCTTCTGGATTAAGTCCTGTATTCTTCAAATGCTCTCAGTGGAAGGAGGTGGCTCTTAATCCTCTTAATGTTGAGTCCCATTCTGCTCATGTAGAAGCCATTCCTGAGCACCAACAGGGAAGGCATCTCAGCAGAGAGAGAGACTTCCCTTTGTTCTTTTGCCTAAAGTTAGTAGGTTGAAAGCCATGGCTGCTGGGTAGCATCAACCTTAGGATGCAGAACACAATCACATTCAATGCTCTTTCTCCTTGGCAGCCATCTCCCACATCTCCATTCTCTATTACTGACAGCCCCCAGGAATTCTAGCTCAGTTGTGTGTGATGCAGAAGTAGTATTTTAAGTAAAAGTTTTAATTTTCCATGCTTGCAGTTTTATAAAACTGGGCAAGATGGTTTGAATGATAAGCCTTAGACTAAGGCTCATTTTAAATGGGCAAAAGTCATCAGCAACTTCAGATTTAGTTTTTTTGTTTTAATACCTCTGCTGACAGGACTGTAGCTACAGAGGTTACCACTGAATTTCCCAACCTTTCCCCTAGTTATTAGATATTAGCACAGTATGCCGCCTTTGGTATGAGGAATACCTGGGGGAATCGGGTATCAAGGGCAAAAAATTCCATTTTTTAAGGATGAACATTGTGTAGTATCACAGCCAAAGTCCTGATACCAAAGATGAAGGAAAGGGAATCACTTTCTGCAGTGGGGTTTACCAGCAAATAAGCACTAAGAGCCTATGATGCAAGGTTCTGAGTGGCCCTTAATGCCCATTGACTTGTTTCCACTTACATCAGTGGGGCCAGGAGTAGCCCTGTTGACTTCAGTGTGAGTTGAACTTCACTTACATCTCCCAGGAATAGACTCCATAATGGTATCAGTTGCAGGACGAACGTCCCATCATATAACCTGTGATTCCTAACACAGCAAAGGAGATCAAAGGTAGCCCTTAGTTGCATATTGGTCCCTTTACAGTCTACTGGGAGTCTGCACATGCGTAAGAGCTGCAGGTGTGGGTCTAAAATACTTAACAAGAATCCTTTTGTATTCACCTTCTGTAATGTTACCGGTGAGTAACCCATTTTCTGAACAGCTTCTAAAGCTGTTTGGAAATTTTAAGAAAGGAGACAGTGTACATAATTGACAAAATGCTGTGTCATGGTTACAGCTGATGCAGCAATAATTCTGGGAAAACATGCTGTAAAAATAAACCTTTGCATGTTGAAATATTTCTTCGTTTCTCTGCAGCTGGTGCACTAGTGGCCTTGAATATTAAAGTGCACCTTCTCTGCTATTTGTTTTAGTACACTGTGTTTGAGGGGGAAAGAAAAATGTTTTTTTCATTTACTTTTCCCTACTTAGCCTCTGCTCCTTCCTTTTCATGCTTTGTGTTCATTAGCTATTTGACCACAACACTAAGAAAAGTTTCTTATGGTCTGGGCCACGGTAGGATAGATTCTGATCTAATTTAAACCAGTGTGAATAATGAGTAATTCCACTGAAGGTTGAAGTCTTCAGTGGGTTTAAACTTCTGTAACTGAGATTAGAATGTAGCCCATTCTCTCTAATATGCTTCATTCCACCTTTGCAGTTTGTTTATATTAAGCCCAACGGCTGAACTGCAGTGTTTAAAAATACTGGTACAAAATAACTGTAGGCTCCCTAGTCTTTGGTACAAAAAATGTCTTGCCTTTCTTTCATTTTAAGTATGTAAATAAAATAGAAAGCACAAAAGATATTTGCAGTTTATGCTGGGGCAAAACAAAGCGAAGCTTGAAAAATGGGGGAAACAGACCACCTTGTTTGCACTGCTTTATTATGCATTTTGTGGGAGGCAGTCTGGTGTAGCGGATCAAGCACTGGATTGGGAGTCAGGAGACCTGGCTGCTCTTCCTGGCTTTTAGTAGTTGTACTGTAACAGATAATTGTAAAAAGCATTTGTTTCAAAAATTTACAAGCACATGAAATTTCTCACATTTCTGAAGATGCTGCTTTTGGAAGCTTCCCATGAAGATTTTGAACATCAGAGAAGAGGGAGACAGATTTGTCTCTACTGCTGCTGATTTGAAAGGCCTGCCCTTCCATCTACTAGGTCCAAATGTAGCGCCTTCCTCTGTTGAAATTCCAGTTGTGTGTGACCATAGGACAGGAATCCAATAAATCTGATCTTCATTTTTGAGCTCTCACATACAAGATACCCCTCCTCCCCAAATGCCAGGCTGTGTTTAATGAAGGAGACAGCGCTATCAAGATTGATCAGAAATTAATTTGTTTCCTTCTTAAAGGGGTTATTGTTGTGATAGCCATTTTATGCCTGATTGGTTCATTGAAGATGTCATTCAGGTTGTTGTAAGTTTCTGCTTAAAACTCAGAACAGAGTGTTTGATCCTCATGTGTTTTGTTCTGTACAAAATATACATCGAATATGAAAACTGCAATGGTTTTACAGCTGTATGCCAACAACATCAAGTTTTACATTTTAATTTCTAGGTCCTGATCCATTGAGGTCAATGGAAAGACTGTTTGTTTTCTTTCTGGTTGAAATCTGTCACAGAGCAGGATCCTTTTAAGATGTTAATGTTGTTCTTTAATAATATCTATTGCTCCCTCTGCGCTAAGACTTTTCTTGTGAATCATTTGCTTTATGCTGGATTTCAAGGGGTAGAAATAATAGCATAACATAGTAGCACAGCCTCATGTATCAGAGACTCTTGAACCAAGAAAGTACCATATCAGGGTGCAGGAAAGAGAGTTAAAATATTGGTTTTATTAAATATGCAAGTTAGCTTACAAATCACGTTTCTTCAAACTTATGTAGGCTTGTTCTGCCACAGGAGGAGTGTCCAAGTATGTGGTGATGTACAGTGTGGGTGGAAAATTTTTGCCTGTGCATATACAGATGTTTGCATGCATAACAGCAGTAATTTATTGAGGTCCTCAATTTAATACAACAGTAGACTCTATTAATGCTTCGATCCCACAACATTTCCAAAATGATAGTATATCAGTGAATTGCCAAAATTTTTTGCTGTTTATCCCCCTTCTCCTTCTTTTCTAAGAAGGAATATTAAATGTTTTGGGACCACCAGAAAGGCACATGGAGTAAAAATAAGGACCTTTCTCTCAAAATCTAACTCATACAGGGGTATAAATGACATGGATGATTGTGCCCCCAATAATACAGTGGTGCCTTATGTTGTTTCTGAAAGCAATTTCCATGCTGGCCAGTGGTGCAGAAATTAAATGTTTGGTGCTGGAAGAATTGTCTCTTTACCTCTAGAAAGTATTCTAAAGTATTTTACATTCCATTAACAGTATTTTACAGACGTTTTCCTTTCCGTTTCCAAGATACACGTACATCTTTTGGACCTTCGTTTTAAATGAAAGATCTCTTACTGATAGATTTCTCTTTTATACACTAATGAGTTAGCACAGTTTTGACAACTGCTTACAAAATAAGGTACTCATTTGATGTTGTCTTAGTGAAAGAGAGGTCTCTGCCACAATTCACTGAGAAGCAGTGCTGTGAGAGATAACAGAATTGGGCTAATTGGTAATGGGAAGTGGGATGTTTTACCCCCTCAGTCTCTAGTTCATACCTAGTTCAGGTCAGCAGTCATTGTGGAGAGTGGGATAGTGGTTAAAGGAGTGATTAGCCTCAGTACTGCCATCAAATGGTAAAGTGAAATGAGTTGGTCGTTCCTGTCCAGTGCGTAGAGGGATGGTTGTTTGCATTACAGACATCATCACCCAGTTATTACCTAGGCTCTAACCACCCTTTTCTTTGATCTGTGCTGCAAAGGAAAGCTTTTTTGCTCCATGTGTACTGGGCTACCAGTGACACCACAGGTCAGGCCTTCTTTTGGAGAGGAGACCACTCCTTCCTGGGTAGTGAATGATCTCCTGATGGTTTTAAATGTCAGCCAGTAAGCAAGTCCGTTCATGCTAGGCCCAAGGTTGACCATGGGTTGCTGCACCAATGACTAGAGGATGCTGTTAGTTTGTCTAAAATGACCCTTCAGTGATCCCAGTCATATTGAGAAGACAGTGCAGATTATTAGAGATAATTGATCTGATAGCCAAGATCTCTGGATGCTGCTCATCTCCCAGACTCATCTTCCATATGAGGCCTGGTGGCAAGGTATTTCTAATGTGGAGGTAGAATGTACCCAGTAGTGATAATGTACAATTGTGTAATCGCTTGTCCCGTTAACATTGCTTGCCTGGTTTCTGCCTGTATTTTTTATAATTATAAAATTAAACTGAACATTATTTATTCATTTACAAAAGTATTTATAGTTCATACTTTAAGGCAAGTGGATGACTAATTAAGCTTTAATATTAAAGGCAAGTCTGTGTCCAGAGCATAAGCTTTAATTTAAAAAAAGAGTGAGGAGGGTTAAATCTTTCAACCGGTGTTTCAGTCGCCATGTTCTGGTACCAAATGGAAGGGGTCCAGCTAACTGAAAAATATTTTGGGTAGTTTTTTGTTGTTGTTGGATTTCTACATGGGCCTTTAAAAGTTAAAAATTACATCAAGACCTTATCCTTGGTGTGACTTTTTTTTAAGTTTACCAGCAGGACCTTATGGTTATGAAATGTGAAATATGGGTTAAGTCTTTGAGTTACTGAAGTGTAATATTTAAATGAGGAAATAGTTTGCGTAATATGCCAAGAATCATTGAACATGCTGTCCTCCTATCAGAATGAATGGGTAACCCCTGGGCACCAGTTCCATAGAAAACTAACTTGTTTCTGCTTTGAAGCATTACAAAAGTCCAAGCTGAAATAGCAGTCCTGATTCTCTGGTGCCCTCTGGCCACTTTGTGGTGCTCTGGCAATGCAAAGGAGCTGTGCTCATGGCTTAAATGGCCAGAGGGAAATCCCCAGATGGCATAGAACCCCCATAATGTTTTCTGTGTAAGATTTAAAGAAAAGGTAGCAGAGGACAGAGTGCAGCTTCCTCTTCTCTGCTAAAAGCAGATGGGAATTCCTCCTCCTGTCCCAGGCTTGAAAAGAGCTCTGTGCACACACACAACCCACCCCCAATTTCAATCTTTTTAACTGTTTCTTTTCTGCCTGCTGCAGCTAGGTGCCAGGGAGGAGGGGGCAGAGAAGAAATAGTTGGGGACGTAAGAGATGCTCTTCCAAGCCTGGGAGAAGGGGAGGGGCTTTCATCTGCTTTTAGTAGACAAGGGGGACTGCACTCCTTCCTTTGCTTCGGTGTAGAATTTAAAGTAAGGGGAGCAGTTGGGGTGTGTGGCCATGATGTTGAGAGAATTAACTTGGTGTAGATGCATAAATATGTTTTCCAACTCCCAGCCCTGAAACTCAACCTGGGATCTTAAAGCCAAGCTGAGTTATTTCCTTTGTATGCATCACCACCAGTAATAGATTTGCAGGCCAAATTCTGCATTTAATTATATCTCAGGAAAATATTTCTATTTTATGCTGCCCCTTACAATGCCTGTCTGGAACTAATTTGCAGAATTATATCAAATATCTCCCATCACCCACCTTCCCCATTACTGTGAGAAGACAGCCAATATATGATGGCAAGACTGAGGGACAAGTGAATGTAATTGCTACTGTGTCTAGCATTGAGTGTGTGCGTGGACGCACACACGGAATATATCTGTCTGTAGCCCCTATCCTCTAATTCTCATGGTGTTGGTTGTCTCTTTTAGATTCTAACTTCTTTTGTACAGGACAGCATCTTCATATATAGCACACTCATCCTCTGAGCACTATTTTAATACAAATATTACAAGAATAATGTATCCCAAGGCTTGTAGAAACATTACACGAAAATGCAGATGCTACAGCATTATTGAAGGCTGCCTACCTGCTTCCTTATAGATTTAGGAAATAATCTACTAGATACCTACAGTTTTGCTTCAGTCTTTCCAAAGGGCCCAGTCCACCTTGACTTAACTGGGGAATTTTGCCTGAATAAGGACTACATGATCAGGTCTTTTTAAGTGTATCAGGAATATTGAAAGTTAATGAAGACTGGTGACCAGAATAAAGAGCTGGATACAAGTCTTAGGAGGCAGCTTCACTACTCATTCTCTAACATGCATCGCTGCCTGGAGGATGACAGAACAATAGTAAACCTCCTATTCCATAGCAGAGAGGGAAACTTTGTTCTAGACTTAGATACAAAGAAAAAACAAAGTCTTGTTAATGCATTAGACCAGGGATCGGCAACCTTTGGCACACGGCTCACCAGGGTAAGCACCCTGGCAGGCCGGGCCAGTTTGTTTACCTGCCACATCCGCAGGTTCAGCCAATCGCGGCTCTCACTGGCCGTGTTTCGATGGTCCAGGCCAGTTAGGGCAGTGGCAAGCAGCGTCCAGCACGTCCCTCAGCCTGCACCGCTTCCTGCAGCCCCCATTGGCCTGGAGCAGCGAACCGCAGCCAGTTGGCGCCGCGATTGGCCGAACCTGCGGATGCGGCAGGTAAACAAACCCGCCTGGCCCCTGGCGAGCCACATGCCAAAGGTTGCCAGTCCATGCATTAAACCATTCCAAGGAGTTGCAGTGTGGCAAGGGGAGAACAGGACAAACAGGACACCTTTTTTAAAAGGAGGTGTTAATTTATTCTTTCCTGTGTGTGCAACGAAATCATTTAGAAAATACCCTTTTATAAGGATGCCTTAGTTCCAGTCTGATGCTGCCTCCTTAAACGCACTCAAGACTTCCTAGCTTTTAGTTATATCAAATCTTAATTTCCTAATATTTAATTTATAGAAACTCTTTGTAATCCCCACTTAAGTAATTTCTTCTTGGCTTGTATGGTTTTGTTTTTTTTTTAGTTGTACAACTTTGGAGAAACAGTTTCTGTAGTTTTCTGGACGGATACATGGAAACCAGAAAGCTTTTTTGACAAGATTCAGAAGAACAAGCAGAATGGAATGCACACGCTATGCTTACTTGGTAAGGATCATCTGTCTTTGTTCTGCAGTCACTTTCATGTATAACATCCAGAGGCTATGGTGATAAATGTAATAAATTTAGAAGAAAAATGTTCTTAATTGTTTGAAGAATTTACCCAAAATTGCATCCTTTGTGTATTGCTTATGTGAATTTAGAATAGCTTTACTAGCCCTATCTTGTTTCACTGTGGCCTGCGATTTGTAAAAAGGAGTCGAGCAATTAATAAAACCCTGTGCTTCAATAGAATTCAACAAGGATCAGAGATCTGCATGTGCTGTTAAAGTGCAGCATGAGGTT
This sequence comes from Gopherus evgoodei, assembly GCF_007399415.2. Classification (NCBI taxonomy): domain Eukaryota; kingdom Metazoa; phylum Chordata; order Testudines; family Testudinidae; genus Gopherus; species Gopherus evgoodei. Next base: position 74,306,338 of record NC_044329.1, read on the forward strand.
AAGGACAAACGTATCTCCTGTTCAAGATCCAAATCAGGTTGCAGTAATTAGCAAGTGTCATTTTACTTTAATAATTTGACCTCAGTAGACTCGATCTTGGAAGAAGCATGTCGTATTAGCCAAATCTGTAGTATTTCATTAAATGATTTTCATCTTCTAATGTAACATTCATTAGTCTGAAGACATTTACAGAGTGACAAGGTTACAGTGTAATATACAAAAACACTGTAAAGCAAGGATCTAAAGCAGATGAGTGATTTTAAATTAGCACCACCCTCAGTAGCTCACATTGTTTTGTCTGATCTTTTTATTTACCCCTTTCCTTTAATCCAAATCTTCAACACAAATGCTGGAAACATACAAGACTGTGTATAACTCTAACAACATAAATAGTCCCATTGGCTTCAATGGGCCTGTTTGTGTGCATAAAATCACACACATGCTTAAAAGCGTGCAGATTCGAGCCCTTGGTTTGTGACCACTTCAAGAACGACCATTTCTATGTCTCTTGGGCTGAGGAGGGAGCTGTCAGTGCTTAACAAATTAATAGTTTAAGTAAAAACATGCATTCTGTGGGCATTGGAAGAACCTTAGTCTGGAAACAATTTAAATGTACAAGTGTCCTTGCACATTTGGCTGACTTTCCAAATGCACAGAAATGTTTTCAGAGGTGGTTAAAATCAGATTGTTGGTAACTTTAAAGAAATTAAGTTTTCAGACAGAAGTGTAAGTCCTATTGTTACAAGTTAACAAACTTGAAGAAGGGAAGCAGGAGGGAGACTTCCCCCCCACACCTTTTTTTTGGTTCACTTACTCTGCATCTGTTAGCACTCAATGCTTTACACTGTTTCTCATTTTTTGTTGATTTTAATATAGCAGCATTGCAAAACCACAAAGTTTGGCGGGGCGGTGGGGTGGAGAATTCATGGCAAGTATAGGACTTAAATCAAATTTTAAGTCTCATTTGAAATCTGATAATTTCAAAATAAGTGTTCCTTTAATACCACTTGGTTGTGGTCTATTTTAATTTATTGTTTAGTCAAATTACATTAAAGGATATTTCACGGATGAGTAAAAGCAGAATGCAGAAACAGTGCTATTAGAATATGGTTCTGATTTGGAACTTCAACTTATGATAAATTGTATCTGTCGTTCCCACAACATTTTGTTTTTTTAAAGGCCAGGTTATGCACAGATCTTGTTATAAAAACCTTGTCCTCATAATTTCCTTGGCAGAAGTTGATGCTAAACTCTGAACAGCTATTTTAAGACTGTAAAAATACCCCAACTTTTACATTTTTTTGTACAACATTTTTACACATTGAATACAGATTTAAGATGAGTGAGGTAAGTCTCCTGTCTATGTGTTTGAGTGTAATAGACTAAGATTTGAACACCAAGTCCAAAATTGTGACAGTCAGTACAAGCTAAACATTCTATTGTTGAGTATGTAATTTGCATTGTTCCCTATTGTAGAACTTGAGTGCCTGTCGGAGATAATGCAGCCGCCTGAGACTCCATAAAATTGCAGAGTTGCTCTGTATATAAAACACACATATCCAGAAATTGTAGCAGGAAGGAACTGCTAATGAGTTGGGTTCCTGTGTGGTGGTTAAAGTGAATACTGTCGTTCAGTTATGCTACCTTTACCTTCTGCCTGCTGAGGTGCAACTGAACCTAGAATCTAAAAGCGTGCAATATATCTGGCTTTCAGATGCTTATATGATTAAATGTTTTCAAACAGTATCATTCTGAGATTTTTTCAATCCTATGACAAATGTGCCCATCATTGTAGTACTTAAGCGCTGTTTTACATTGTTCTTATTTGCACTGGAATCCGAGAAGTAATGCAAGCCCAGGTAAAACTTCATCTTTATAAAAGGAAAGGAAAAGGGTATTTCTTCATAACTAATATATGAAGCTCAGAATAGAGCTGATACTACTTTGCTAGAAATCTACATTTGTAGTTCCTACAATAGCTGAAATATTGGTATATGAAAAGCAGAAAAGACCTGCTAATTTAAACTACTAAATAAGCCCTTACTCATTTAGACAATTAAGATGAGTGAGAAGATTACAGTACCTCTGATTAAGTCTTTATTTGTGCCTAATAAATATAACTTTTATCCTGCAGACATAAAAGTAAAGGAGCAATCTCTGGAAAACCTGATGAAGTGAGTCACTATTTTGAAAATAAATATATTGTCAGCATGTTCTAATGAAAACTGACTGAAGATCCTTCCTCCTACTTAGTAATGCAGCACTCACCTGTTCCTTAGATGCTCACTTGTAATGAAATAAAGCACTTGGGCATGGTTCTGCATTCACTGCAATAAATCGGAGTTTTGCCATTTATTTCAGTGGGATTAAGCCCTTCGTTTGCAGCAGTTGCACTTGAGTTTTCGGTATTGTGTTCACTAAACAAAACATTGTCCTTCTATAAGAAGTTGTTCAGTGAATGAAGTCTTATAATTGTTCAATCTTGTACAGTATAGTCTCTCTCCCTGAAGCAGATGAACGGCTGAAAACAAAACAGTGCTCTGAATCATCTCAGTGCACTGGCCAGAAACTGCATTTGGAGTGTTGACATTCCATTCTCTTAACACCAAACAGAAGCATTTTTAATAGTGTTGGTTAAACTAAGGTCATTCAGCTGTCTCACAGTAGTTTGTCATTTCTAAACCATTTTTTTTATAATTGGGTCTGTGAACTATTGCTTTGACTTGCTGTAACTTTTGGCCTAGAGTCAGATTCATAAACGTTGCTTGAATGTAGCCAGAATTGACAAACTAGCTGAAATAGGTTTGAGAATAATTGAATATATTTCTGATTTATAATTATCTGCCTACATGATGATTGTTGGGAAAACGTGTTAGATTATTTGTTTTGTTTTTCTAAAGTAAGTGCAGACCCTGTATAGTTTCCAGCAGTCTCACTTGAATCTTAAGATAGCAAACTATCAGCCAGATCATGCCCTGCTGCTTTACAAGTGTGCAGGGAGCCCAGGGATTGCATCTGAGCTGAAATTCACCTTAACCCCTTCCCCCCCCCCCCCCCACAACCACCACCAAGCCTATGGATTACTTAAGCTATATGGGTTATGTTAAAGCTGAAATGTGCCATAGAGATAATGGAATGAGAGAATTACAGTACTATTCTGTGGTTTAATACTGTTTGGCAAGGTAGTTATTACTTTAATTGTTTTCCAACAGAGGAAAGAAGATTTATGAATCGCCACGGTACATGAGTGTGAATCAAGCTGCAGAACAGCTTCTTGCCATTGTTCAAAATAGGAGGCTTCAAGGAGAAGAACCAGGTAGACGTTTAATAGTTGTTTCCAGGTGCTAGTACTCCAGGCTTCCCCTTTCTCAACCTTTACTGAGGAGTCTGTACTACTGCTCTGCTCCTATTCATTAGAGCAGCTCCTGACCTGAAGTGGAACTGGGCTCCCTTCAAACCCTAGTCAGCTGCTCGCAAGATGTTTGACAAAGCCCAAGCTATACTGCAGGCAGTGAGCACGGGTGAATGGAAGTTAGTGATTCCTGGAGGCATAGTCAGATCTGTAGTCTTGTTCAACTGGTACAGTTACCATTCATCTTTCTGTTGGGTCCAGCAGAACAAACAAGGGGAGGCTGTTTGAACAGATCCGAATGGAGGGTTTATTTACACCGGTTTTTAGAACTGTTAGAATATTTTACTGTTGACAGTTCCCTTTAACTGTACTGTGAACGCCTTAGACAACTGTATTTCAAGATTTTCATATGATAGACACCTAAGTCACTTCACTAGTTATTGGCCAAATTCTTATTTACCCAACGGTAAATTCAGATTAATTCCATTTATATAAGTAGGCTTGGAAGAATTAGATTTGTTGGTAGATGTCTTTCATCATATACACACAAGCTGACAGTTACATTTTTCTTTATCTGTAAATTGACAATGCTGCTTGAAGGTAGTTTGATTTAAAAATATTTACTGTGTATATTTTGACATATGTTGAGTGTGAAGTTAAAGCATTCAGTTTTTGAATCTTGGCATCAACTGACAGTCCCCACAAAATTTTAAATAGATACATCAAAAAAATTGTTTAAAACCCATTATTTTGTAAACTCTAAAAATAGGAGAAAATGCATAAACTACTCTTGGTACGTCAAGTATCAGAGGGGTAGCCGTGTTAGTCTGGATCTGTAAAAGCAGCAGAGGGTCCTGAGGCACCTTATAGACTAACAGACAGTTTGGAGCATGAGCTTTCGTGGGTGAATCCGACGAAGTGGGTATTCCCACTGGAATAGATTGCCTAGGGAAGTTGTGGAATCTCCATCTCTGGAGATATTTAAGAGTAGGTTAGATAAATGTCTATTAGGGATGGTCTAGACAGTATTTGGTCCTGCCATGAGGGCAGGGGACTGGACTCGATGACCTCTCGAGGTCCCTTCCAGTCCTAGAGTCTATGAGTCTATAAGGTATCACAGGACTCTTTGCTGCTTTTATTGGTATGTCAGTTAAAAAAAATCAGAGAGCAGAGCTAAAACAAACCCCGCCTTCATTCACTTGTATTTCTATTAAAATTTGGTTTGATTTTTATTTACAAGACAACATTTTAGAGCAAATTATTCCTTTAGTAGTTTACTTCTCTCTGCTGAGGTCTGGAAGTAGGGGTGCAAAGTAAGGTCGTCTTCTCATCTAGACCAATATCCTGCTACTGGCACTGACTGAAAGGAAGATTCACTTGGAGAAGGGAACTAACTCCCCTCTATTGTGTATTTGCCACAGCCCATTCTAACTACTGTCAGCATGTAGCTTATAGTACTCTGTCTCCTCAAAGAACAGAATTCCATCCCACTTAGCAACAAAACTCCTGGCTTTAAAATGTTAAAGTCGGAGGCTGGGAACTTGAGATTCAATGCTTTTGTAAATGTAAAATACAATCATTACTTTCAGTGAAGCAAATACTGCTCAGTAAAGAGACTGAATTTGCTCTCTAGAAAATGAAAGATGAATTATTTCCTGAAATTGCATTTTCTTTTTTGTAGAAGTTACGGAGAACACACTCTGTGTTGGCCTAGCAAGGGTGGGTGCCATGGATCAGAAAATTGCTTCAGGCACCTTACAACAGATGTCCACAGTAGAACTAGGTGGCCCACTACATTCCATGATCATAGCAGGCAATATGCATCCTCTGGAAATAGATATGCTTAAGCTCTTTGCTGTGGATGAATTGAGCTTTGAAGACAATGAATGTCAAAGGAACACTTGAATAAAGAGCCTTTACCTGCCCCCTGCTTTGTGGCAATTTTCAAAATTTAGTTTTTCTATCCTTAAACATACAAACAGCATAAGTGGATTTATACTCTACTACCTACACCACTATGGGAGCATAAACATTCCCTCTAACATGAGTTCACATACTCTGCAGAAGAAGACATGGAACTGCAAGTAAAGTCTCCTGTTGGTTTCAGGATCGCTTTTCAGGAAGGTTTCCACAGGTTTGAGCTCATTGTGGTGAGAAGCTTCCCCTTCCCAGGGGCATCATGAATGCCAGAAGACCTACCCCTGGAGGGGAGGAATGGCTTCTGACTGGGCAGTGCAGAGGGAAGTTCAGATGAACCTGAGCAAGATGAACTGGGTAAGTGTGGGGAAAAAATAGCTTGCCAGGTCTGTGCACTCTACACCATGTGCACTGTCCCACTAGCACGAGGTGGACCTGTACCACATTCTCCAAATGAGGGAGAAAACAGGATCAGTGCTCTGGAAAACTTTGCTGTGCTTAGCTCCTGTCCTACTATACCACCCAAAGATGTAATTAATCTGGCCTATTGTGTGCAATTGGGGAAATGAATGTGGAAAGAAATTAACTGGGGGTTATGGGAAACAGTCAGGCCTGTCCATAAACCTTACCTTAGAAAAGGAAATAAAGGTGAGAATGTTGCAGCCTAGGAATCTGTTAAAGTGGTGACTGTTAATCACCTGAAAATGGTAGGGAACAGAAGAAGCCACATGGTCTGTGCCACACCTTGCGAGGTAGTTCTTCAAAAATGAGCTCTACAGCATGGACTTTCAAGATCCTTATTTGCCAGCTAGTCAGATCAGAAAATACACATGCAGGGTTTTTTTAACCAAGTTTTATTGAAAGGAAAATTTGATCCCAAATCTTTTTCAAATACATCAGATGAAACGTTTTACTTAAACCATTCAAGTAGAAGAAAGATATCAAATTTTTTAATATTGCACTTGGGGCAAGTCATAATGGCTTAACGGCAGCACTCCCCACCCAAGTTACAGTATAGCATCTCCGCAATTATTTAGAATCAGCAGTTTCCTACTCAAAACATTTGTTTAGAGATGTTCTAATACCACACTATTAAATTTAAGCACACCAGTAAGAGTACATCATGTATTTAAAAATTAACTGGAAAGGCGCAAACAGTACTGTGTTGCTGCTAGGAATGGTTTTGGCAATTTTTTCATTCACATTCCTTCATGTGCTAGCCAGCCCCCTCGGTAGCTACTAATTTCAACTCTTGAACTAGATCCTGGCACATATTACCATGAAGGGTTTTTATATATGTGGGAAGTGAAATATACAAATTCCTTTACACAACAGTGCTTCTGCCAAACATTGTATGCAGAGTAAAATTACCCCACAGGCAGGAACATACACTTGAAGTGTGGCTCACTAAACCTGAAAGGTAGATTATTCGGCATTTGTACATAGTGAGAGATGAATAAATATTTCAGTTGCTAGCAGATCCTGGGAGAATGACCTGCATCTTTTGAAAAGGTACTATAACAACCTCCTGCCCATAAAGGCCAGACATGGATGGTCACCAACACAAGGGCTTTGAGGAAAATGGGAGTAAAATAAAAATAAAAAGCAGAAAGAGGATCTGTGGTCTTGGGGGTGGGGGGAATTAACCACTTCATGAGTGAGTAGTGCTACTGTATGCAATGCAGCATCTTATTCAGGTAGGCTCTGAGATCATCTTATTTTGGTTTTGCAAAACCAGTATTAACAGTGAGAGAACTAGGTTGAAGAAAGTTCCTCTTTATCTTATATTATTCCTTTAACATCTAAAAGTCACACAGTTTAAAAAAAATCGGCTGTCATACCAAATACAATCACAGAAGCTAATTGAAGAAAACAGGACAAGGTTATTCATGAATAAAGATGCTGATCTGAACTGGTATTGAAACAATCTTAGGTATATTTTAGGGTTCTCATGCCTGTTTAATACAAATTCAACATCTTTAAAATCCATTTTCTATTTCATACAATCCTCAGGGTTTCATATGACATCTGAATTATGCAGTAGTAAGTCAGTGAGTGTGAAGGTACACTGAGCCTTGCATTGATCTGTCTTCCTTGTAAGTTCTATTAAGCAATTTATCTTAATGGGTGAAAGGTATATATAATATTCAGGAACAATGTTATTCAACAGCAACTTCTCCAGGTATCTCATTTGCATCCCCACAACACAGTCAAAGCTAGCATCTGTACTGAACTGGTGAGTATTTCCTTCCTCCCTTCTCTACTCAGATTTTTAATTCTTAAAAATTAAAACAAATCATAACCTCAAAAATAGTTAATCTTACTCAGTAGGCACTAGCTTCCACCTCTGAGTTAGAGTTCTGGATTCTGATAATAGACAGGCAGCCAGTCTTAAAATTTTCATAGTTTAATGACTGGAAGATCAAATGCAGATTACTGCAATAGTACATTACAAAAGAGTACTGGGCTCAATTATTCTGACATACTTATTTTTTGTACTAGTGTAACCCATAGTGTAGTGTAGCAAGGATACTAGATTTACTTAAGCTCCTCACTTGAGGCCCACTCACACAGTGTGTAACTTTATTCATGTTTAACTGTTTATAGGAAGGCCTATTTTCTGCTGTGTTATGTTCAATGCTAAGCAACATTGTCGGTAGTAATCTTAGACACATTTCTAGTAATGAGATTCACTGTAGCACCTTGCTGTTATGTCTTCATGGAGAGTTAGATGAGATTTTGACTTATCAGGTTTGTCAATTAGAAAAGTGAAATTTAGGAAGTTTCTCCCCCCCTCCCCATCACTCTTAAAATGGACCATCTTCTGCAGGGATTCAGGATGAAGTCAAGAGATTACTAACACCTCCATTAGTATATTCGAAGCAGAATCTAGTGTCATTTGAAACAAAACAGTTGTAAGTAGTCCTTGATGGTTCAACGGTCAGGGGTTTATATTAGTCACATGCTCTACAGTCTTCAATAATTCCAGCTCACCTAGTAGTTCATTAGTAGGTGAAAAAAATTAAATGTCGCTATGCTGTTTGGAAGCAGGGTGAAAGACTTCCTGGAAGACCTAAAACATGATGGCTGGACAGCCTGACAGGCATCCTACCCCATAATGGACCAGAGTTAGCTCAGGACAGAACATCCTGAAGAGACACAATGCATTTGTTGGCCTCCATGCTGCCCAAGCAATAGCATGAGAGCTACCCAAACAATGCTGCTTGGACTTCATGCTACAGGAGTAAATTTATACCAACTTAAAATGCAGGGTATGCCATGTACTGTCTTTTGACCAATTTACTCGCACATTCTTTTCAAATAAACCTACTCAGCCAAAAAGTCATGTACTTGAAATGACAACACAGTCCTGTTGCTTAACAGCAAAACTCTGGCTTCCATACACTATTACCACATTTAAAGTACATTTTACAAAAACAAATGTAGTTATGTACATCTTGCTATTAAATGTAAAAACCATCCCAAACAATTAAGACTCATCTTGATTGTAAAAAATGTGCATTTCTCATGAGCAAGACACTATGGGCTTGATTCTTCCCGCCCCGAGTCTCAAATTAAACATCTTCCTAGGCAAGAAAGGAATTTAATCTTTGTTACAAGTAGTTTAAAGAACAATTTTCATTAAAGGTCAGTGTGCAGAAAACGGATTATGCTGTCAAATACTGGTCTTGGCAAGGAAGATTAGCCATATGACAATCCTGAGTCCTTTTAAAATACACAAGAAAAACACAAAACAGTAACATCCAAGCAATTGCTGTAAGACATTTAGCAAGTCACAGCAACTGAAAAAGCATCCCAGTAACATTCAGCTAAAACATTCACAATAAGCAGCTTACCCCAATAATTTGGCTAGTGTTAAAAGTAGTTTAAGATAATTAGGAAGCTTAGCTCAGCAGCCCAGAAACAAATCAAAGCTGTAAGTCTGGAAGACAAAATCACCCCCAAAAGTCAGTTTGAGGTTATGGCTTGTACAATTTAGGTGAAAGAGGTTGGGTCTCCTTTTAAAATGGTGGCTCAAAGTGACGGAGACCCCATCCTTAAGATAAGTGGATTGTTGCATTATTGCCTGTGTAAAAGACCTCCCAAACAAAAGACAATACCCACAGTCCATGTATGTGCATGACATTAAAGAAGCCATGGAATAGGTCTTAACTTGGGGTTTGAATTGCACAGATTAAAAATTATTAGTTCATTCAGCACTCGTATATCTGCATCTATCTGGTGAGCTCAACTCAAGGCACAGACTAGCAATTAAGCAGCATTTATATATATAAAAATACAGATAGTGAGTCATACAGGAGGAATAAAAATGAATCTAAAAAGCTGCTTATCACTGTAAATTGCAATAATGCAGTAACATCTGCAGCAAAACCATTGCACTATACAAACCATCCCTGCAATTCAATCTTAGGTATTTCTGTAGTGTCTCTCATACTCAATGTTCATCAACTGTGACTAAAGTTGAACCGGTTAGAACTACAACACTGTTGATTTTAGCACTACCCATTACTGGGTATTTAATCAGTTACAAGGACACTGATATCTGCATCAGAAAAATACCTAGAATTCGTACCAGTCAGCAGCACATTTGATTTTTCAAGTAAGCATGCTTGTCTTGTTTTACTCCACTAAACACTGTACATTAAGTGTAAATTTATTAATTCACGAGTTTCCCCTCAAATAGCAAATTTAGTTCCTATTAATAAAAAGGAGACTTCCTTTTTCTTGCTCTATGTCCTAGTCAGACTAACCAACAGCTTCAGATATGGAAATCAAAGATACGTTTGTGGGATCTTTACTGTTCAGTCTCTGAATTCAGACAGAATGAGAGACTACAGTAATTTTGCACTGATAATTGTCATAATTAATTTTTGTGGAAGCATTGCATCTACAGTACAGGTGTTGTAGGATTGTCTCAGGAATTTAACATTCATTTTGAGTTCAAAATGTAAATGGCAGTAAAAATATGGTCTATGGATGTTTCTGGAAAGCACTCTATAGACAAATCTGGGTGTGTGTGTAAATACACAAGACATGGATAAGAGAGATCATGCTCATGTCAGAATCAAACGTGAACTAAGAGAATGTGATCTTGCACAGCACATCCAGTAGTCCTCATTTCCACTGCAGATACATTTGCCAGGAAGAACTCCTCTCCCCCAGTTTAGTTAAACACAGTAACTACTTCCAACCTCTTTAATAGTCTATTAAAACCTAGTAGACTAATTTTCACAGCAAAGTTTCGACAGAAAAAAGATTAAGTCTGTATTTGAACGATAAAAGCAAAACAGCTCTTCCATTACTATGATTATGCTGCAACTGCCTCTTTCTTTTGCATGGTGAGTTTATGAACATGGTTATTGCAATACAATTTCCAATTACTATAACAGTATTGAGAAACTTTCATTCATAGACAGACTCAGGGTTGAATGTTTAATTTGGTTAAAAGAACTCTTAGGACAATATATATATAGCAAATAGATGTTTTGAAAGCAAGTTTCCCACAATAGCTTTAACTTGTAATGTAAATTAAACAAATTTCAATCCAGTTCATTTGATAAGATGCAACAGTAAAAGGGAGTCTAAAATCTACAATTACGCAAGTACACAGTCACATACATCACTAGCAAGAATAAGATTGTGAACAAGCTGTCGCCATAAAAGTAATAAAAACCCTTCATGTTCCACGTTGATGCTGGCAAATACTTTTTCTGATATAAAGGCACTTTGGAAACCCAATATGGTTTGGTTCATTAAGTTTGCAAAGTACAAACAATTTTACAAACATACGATTATAACGAAGAATGCCATCCATTGTGACATTATGTACAAGACCGTTCTCTAATTTCTGATAACACTGGTTTTGTGGGAACGAGCAGCTTTCAGGCTTGTTTATGTGAACAGTTAGTTTGTCACAAGCTGGGGTGTGAATCTACTCAGCTAGCCTGCTAGAGACTAACTGTCGATATGGACCCTGCTGACATGCTTAGATCTAGTCCTCTTTATAACAGGACTAGATCAAAGTGCACTAGCAAATGGTTAATACATAAAGGCAGGAGCAACATGGGGAGTTAGTCTGCAGCAGGCTAGTGCAGAGTAGATTCATGCCCCAGCTTGCTATGAACTAATTTTTTTGTTTGGACAAGCCCTTCATTAAAGACATGACCAGGACTTGCAGTCCCACAATCTTAGTTTCCTGTTGGAACAATTGTAATAAGTAAAAAAAAAAAAACAAAAAAAAACCAACCTCACAGAATGAAAGAAGTTTGGGGGCCACAAAAGACAAGCCCAGAAGTCCAAGACGCATCCTTTCAGTTTTTACTCCTTAAACGTGAACTCTAGAAGTAGCCAAAAGGCAGCAGTCTATTTGGTCTTGGTTAACCGGGGTGGCAGTGGCTCTGTCTTGAAGAGTACAATGTTTTATACCATTACAGTACCAGAAAACTTTGGTCCAAAGAACTCAATTTATGATGTTCACTACATGGCTGCAAAGTCAATCTGTACATAAAGCTGTCTGACTCCTGCCTGTAACAAAAGAGGGAGAATTAGAAAACTGAACAATCCTGACCCACACAACTGTACCCCAGTTCCAAATGCTATTATACTTACACGCTTTTATTTGGTGAACAAAAATCTATTTGAGAGCTTGTTCTATAGTAATGAGTCTACTAAATTTAGTGCATGAGTTAAAGATGTGTAGGGCTTCTACAATGTTAAAAGAAAGCTTATCTTAAAGCACAAGATCTTCAACCACAATCTAAAGATCATGGGACATAAATTTTTAAAATGTCTGTGTTTTTAACCCTTGGAACAGATGCCAGTTCAAGTGAAGCAAAGCATAAGGATGTGTCAGAGTTTGAGCTATGAAACTGTCCTACAGCATAATAGAGATTTGTAGAGAAGACAGGCACAGCCATAGTGTATTTATATGAAACAGCAAAATAACTTTTGGTAATAATGGGCACATAAATTGCGAATCACCCCTCTGCTCAAAAACATCAAGAGATTCAATTTAGGGAATGCCCTTAGCTCTGCCATTGTTGTATATAAAATTATGAGTAAATTATTTAAGAGACTATTAACCCTTAAAGTCAGGTTGCTAGCTGCAAAAGTGGTGTATGTAGTTCATATGCAGAATCATCTTCGGGAGAAAGATAATAAAAATAGTCTGACTGAGAACACATTGCTGAGAATCAGATTAATGTCAACTAGGCGCTTAGATGGCTACGGTAGTGGAAGACAACTTTTAGTGAGCTCAAGATCTACACAAAAAATTCTAAGCATCCATGCAAATAATCAAAACATCCACATCTGCCTCTCAGGACTTGTCTAAATAGGACGTTATACCAGTATAGTTAAACTGCTGTAGTCACCATGTGGACAAGAGTACATTCTGTGTGGAGTAAGAGTAGCTTTTTCCTGTTTAGCTTAAACTACTTCCAAAGTGGCATAAACTAAACCAGAAAAAGCCATATTTACTCCGGAATAAGAATGTCCACACGGAGTGTTATAGCAGTTTACACTGATACCTTACTTTATACTGGTATGACTCATGGACAAGCCCTCAGTCACAGATGTGCAATACTCTGGCATCACTTGACTTGAGTCTTTAGGAACAGAACCACACTTGAGAAAACATAACTTGTCTGGGTCCCTGAAGTGCAGTGCACTTTGTTTCAGCAATAATGCATACTGAACATCTGAGGTCACTTTGACTAACCTGCCAAATTACAACTTTAAGAACTATGATCTCCACTACTGCTCAAAAATGTACCTTCACCTACTCCCACATATCAAAAGGGAAGGAAGATGTATCCTAAGTCCATTTGATACCAACCACTAGAATGAACATATGGAATAGTTGACATCTTGCTAGCAAAATAATCTCTCTCATTGGAGATTCAAGAGATTTGAAATGACAAAATAATTACAAATCTGTCCATCCAAACAGACTGCCCCCAAAGCCAAACTAACCTTCCCAAGAATCAGCCCTCCCACATATGTAAGCCATCTTCAGACTGACCTGTCCAACACATTAGCTGTTTTGTTGTACAAAACATGCCTGCTGCCTCCTAGTTATTTGCTGAACTAGATTCATATATGCTGGAACTTCTCAGACAGGATAGATTTATTTATAAGCTTGATTCTAGGAGGTCTACTTGAAATCAGTGCACAACCTCTTTATGTTCCATCATACAAGCTAGAAAGCAAGGAACTAATATCAATAAGCATTTATTTTTACTGGCTCCTCAAGTTCACCTGGTTCAGGATTCTTTAAGTTGGTTCAGTGCAGCAAAGATTTCAAAAACATCTTTTCACTAAAAATGGAGGCAGTGTCGATAGAGGTACCAAGGTGTTGCCTAAATACATGCACTACAGAAAGTGTCTGCAGCACCAAGTAATAGACGGTAAAAAGCTGAACATAACTAGATAGTAAAATTAAATATTATTGAGCAGATTCAGACAACATGGGTCCCATAATAAAAAGACAAATTAAGTGATCTGGAAAGTAGAGTGAGTAATGAGGTAGCAACATTACAGATGACAAAGTTATTCAGGCTGTGCATCTGCTTCATGTGTAGTCAGGCCCAAGGGACTCGATATGCTGTATGCATTAGAAACAGGATTCAAAGGACGAGGTCCTAGTTGGGATTTATTGTAGCTCATAGAAAGAATTCCCAAGGACCCAGGAGCTTTATCTAGTCTGGTAATCGGAAACATCACCAGATGTACAAACAATCTGTTGCACCATAAATGAGGCTGCTGCAAGATACAAGGACAGAGTTAACACTTTCCCACTGGAGCACATTCTGAAAAGAACATTTCTACAAACACCTTTTTAACTGACCCAGGCAATTTCCTGTTTTCCTCACTGACATTATAAATATTTGGGCTTGAATAAAACTCCCTTCCCTTCATCATCTTGTCTCTCTCTGTTGCTGATCTCACTGAAGTTAATCCTAGGTTTATGGGCTCATCAGTTCATTATCATGTAATGTTATGTAACATATTGAATATCACCACTTTAGTAATAATCTGACAATATTTTATTAACTATAGTTACAAAACAGGGCAAGAAAAAGTATGCAACAACTGAAAGGTAAATTAAGTTTGAAGCCCATGTATAAAAGGTTTCATCCCTTACTATTTACCTAGGTATTTATATGCTGCTCTCCCTCTCTCCACTATCACGGTGCTTCTGAATGCATCGCAAGGATTTAAGACTAGACATTACAACAATCCCTTACTTTCTTCACACCTTGTAACAGAAGTAACTTGGTTAGTTTACGGCTTTGTTTTCAAAGGTTCACGTGTGGTTCCCTGCACATGTGACTTTTTTTTGCAGAAAAGCTTAAGCCAAATAAATGAGTTTTGCATTGAGCTTCACATCAGGACTGCATTTTCTGCTACCATGACTAGTCAGGCATGTAAGTGCAAGTTGGTGAATCAAAAATCTGAGTGCAGATGCCCTTCACTGTGAGAGAGGTACAGAGAAAGCAAGTTCTTGGAAGCATTCCCATCCTCCTGTCTGCATCATCTCAGTCTTGCACAGGGTCAGCTTTTGGAATTAAAGCCTCCATTTAATGCAGATGCACTGTGCATTCTTAAGGAAAACAGTGTGGAGACAAAGTAGTACATGTAAGTTCCTGTCTGAACTTTTCAAACAATGCTACTCGAATTTGATGAACTCTAGAATAGAGTTAACTCTGGGGAATATGTACAGGCAGAGGCCAATTCAAAGTTGAACCGATGCTACTCATCATCTACAATTCTACAATCTAAGAATTTCCTGTATTGGTGAGGCACAGGTATCTGAAGGAAGGCATCCTCCCAACAGACCAAACATAGGATGGCTCTTAGTCTGACAGGGATACATAGGATGTCTATCCAGAAACAGCATCGCTGTGAACCTGTTCACTTCCAAGAGTCAAAAACAGGGTACAAGCCTGGATTCTTTGGAAGCTACAGAACAGAGAGGGATAAGTATCTTGGCTTTTATTCATGAAACAACATGCAAAAGATCTTTTTTTTCCTAGAGAAAACTTTCTATTGGATTAGGGTGAAATCGGGGAAGGGGAAACATTGGAGCTCTATATTATTTCAAGCGCCCAGATATTTACCATTTTGAGAACTGAATGGTACACAGCACCTTGTAACATTTGAGTGTCAGATCCTGGTCAAGGTAAGATGTCTTACAGGTTGGATATAACAAGATGAAATGTAGTTTGTTAGAGTAATGTAGCAGATACCATTAATTTTTTTTTTTAAACTGTGGCATCATTTGTTACGGACTTCCGATCTTAGCTATAGACAGCCAATTGAATCTCATTGCCTTTCCTTTTAATGCATCAGTGATAGAAAAACTGGCCTTGGTTGTTTTCTTCTCTTCCTTTAACCAGACAATATCAATTTCTAATGAAGTGCTCATATGGTCTGTATTGATTTTGGTAGTCTAACCTTAGCTGGAACCACTTTTACCATACAGCTTAAGTTATTTCTTAGTCTAAGAAAAGAGGAAATGCATTGATCTCAAACCAGCATGTGGTAATAGTTGGTAAATATTGACTTTAGTGGCCACCGCTGCCTGAAAGTTGCTAAAGGCAACAAAGCATGCAGAAAACGTGGCTTCTCAGAGCAACAGAAGTGAATTTCAATACAGAGGCATCACAGTGGATGCAGAAGTAGGGTTAGTCTCTGTGGTCAGACATCTTATCTTGAAAACCTCATCTGTTTTCTTTGTCCCTGGTATGTCAACATAAGGCTTCAATCCATGTCTAAGACTACAGCATTCTGGTGTCATGTCTCCCTTTAAGAGGCAGTAAAGAGAGTGATGAAGAGGAATGGGCCACATATATTAACCATCCTGCTTCTGGTAGCTGGAGTTAATCATAAGTTAAACAACAACTGTATTTAGTCTGGTGTTAAAGACAACACAGAGCTGTTACTTTTATAAACATTTTGTTGCTCTATTTTTATATTTACATCCATGTTCTCTCTATCACACACATCACCATGGTATCCAAGCATGCGACTGTAAGCAGGCAGACATACCTGAGTAAAAATATTGTGAGTTTGGCTTAGAATCCACTTGGCATCAGCATCAGGAGCTACAAATAGTTTCAAGGTCCCTATGTAAACGTCACTACAAAGGGTCCAGAAGTGTGGATCATGTAAACTGTAAACTCCTTGCAACTGCTGAACCTAAAATACCGATGACAGACATTTCAAAAATGATTTCTGAAAAAAAAAAATACATTACTACACACTAAGCTTTCCTTTATAGCAAACAGCTAATAGAAATGTCAGGCAGTACTCATCTTCACAAGAGCATTTAGCGAGGTCTCATCTAAATTAGTTAGTACTTTTGTCTCCATAGGTCTGAGAAGGAGAGAGTTCAGTGGAAAGACTGAGAACTGTTCTATTACATATCCACACAACTGCTGCACGAGGCTACAGTTATTTTACACTGGAAACTGGTGTTCTTCACTCCTTTCTAAAAACAGCAGTGTTTGAGGCAAGGAAGAAGGCACATGTACAGTTATTTCAGGGTGTGTAAGATGTACCCACTTCTCATCTCAACCAGGAATTCTTTTTGTGAGATGTTTAGTGCTACACAGCAACCCCATAAACCACTGGGGGAAAAAAACAGGGACATTTCTTTGGTACATGCATCATGCTAGCATTCCATAAAAGACATGTACTGTATAGGTATCAGGGACACAATGCCAAATGCAAACTATGACCTTCCTTTTGTATTTACTTCCAATGTTTTTAATATGCCTCAACACTTCTTGCGAAAGGTTAAGATAACTGCTCCAGAGGGGGAGAGAAAAATATTCCTTTGAATAGAAAAAGAATCTTTAGCAATGGCTGCTGAACATCAGATCAGAACTGGAGAACAAGCAAATTCTACAGACAACGATCCAACTGGCCTTCTTGTGAAATCTCCATTATAATGCTCTCTTACACCACTTTGTGACACAATACATTAAAAAAAAAAAAAGGTTTTAAGATCTATTCCAAGCCAAAAATATATACTATGTAACAGGAAATCATTTCAAAATATAAAGTTTTGGTTGGGACTACAGGATATGTAGAATTTGGGACTTCAGATGGTCAAATCCAGGTTTTTTGTTATGCTTTTGACCATTTCCAGATAAGTGTTCATTCATTTGTATATGTTTAGGACAGATTTAAGGAATCCTCTGTGGATTTACTGGTAGGAAAACATTCCAAAACACCCCCAAGAAGTCCAAACGTATGTTGCTTATTCATTTAATAGCTAAGTCTTATGCAAAAATGTCCTGAAGTGGAACAGCTCACCCTCTGATAGCACTGAGGCAGGGCATTTTCCAGGGAAGGTGGAGTTCGCTGCATTAAGATTCCAATGGACTCTCTTAAAAGTGGAACAACACTAGAAAGAAAACAAAACAGTTAATTACAGCCACATCTTCAAAGGATGCAGAATACAACAGCAATATTTCCACTTCCTGACAGAATGAATAAAATCAGTCAGGAAATATGAGGCAATACACTGAGGAGAAAGCATTATTACAGATTCACCACAGTGGAAAAAAAATGTTACAAAAGTCAAAAGGGTTGACATCACAATAATGCAAAAGCATGAATCTTTGTCACTCACGCATCTTCTATAGAGATAGTCAAGCAAGAGTAACAGTTTCATTTTGTGGGATTTGGATGGAATCTTGAAACTATGTTCTAAAACACATGGAAGAAAAAAATCATATGGTAAAGTGTAGTTTAGAACCAAAATCAATTTCAACAGCAATTATAACAGCCATAAAAATGTGCAAGAAAAGTTAAACCATTCTTGCTTTGGTCTCTGGCTTGAGACATATTTATAACATCATAAAACAAAATTAGCATGAACCAGTCCAGCCAGAACAAAGTGATTTGTCAAGAACAGCCAACTTAGCAATTTCTTGATGTTAACAAAATGCAGGGGCCTCATTCAAGCCCAAGCAGTGAACATTTGGAAGCAATTCGAGGTTTCTTCCTGGCTGTTTACTGTAGTGCAAGGAGCAAAGAAGGAGCATTGTGCCAGCTAGGACAGAGTTTTCACACATTGAACAAGTTTTACAATTCTTACGTTTTACAAATTCCTTCCTCAGTAGCTAATGCAATAAGTTCACGTGCTCTTAAAATACATCACCTTACTGCATACACCAAGAATAAAAGTACCCTGAACTCTGTCTTAAAACTACTATATCCTTTTGGCTTAGTGTAGCATAATGAAATTTCACAGGATGAAATGTATTTTGAGTCTTGTACAATGTGTGTATATATCTCAGCTTACATTTAAAACAGACTGCATTTTTAACCCACCTGACACCCTCTGGCAGTAGGATCAGCAATGTCTGAAACTGGAAGCCAGATTCCAACACCAGTACAATAATTGGAATAAATGTATTGTTTCCCAGGGTCAAAATCAGAAGAGTGATGGGATGAATGTAATCAGAGGGAATTTAGAATGAATCAGGAAAGATTTTGTAAGAGTGAGATCAATTAGACCATTTGCCAAAAGAAATTGTGTAAGCCTCATTTAAAGCCAAACAAAGCACTGGAGACACACTGTAGAGAAAATTCTGTATTGGCACAGGAGATGGACAAGATGATCTCATGGGTCTTTGCCGTTGCTAATTTGTTAGTCTGTGGTACGTTTAAACAGTGATGCGTCACGTCTTTCAGACGGTTTGACCTATAAAAGTGCAGGATATAAGCTGTTCCTGACAATGGACCCCTATACTTTGTGTGTCACAAACATCACTTTCCAAGTGAGAACAGGCATCCCTGAATGGATTTGAAGTTGACCTGAATTATAATTCATAAATTTACTTCTTGCTACGTGACCTTTTACAGTACTAGGCAAATTAGGGATACAAATTGAATATCAGTTTATTGAGAACTCTACATTTCACTGTGCTTATCAGTATTTTAACTGAAGGCTCCAACACGTAAAGCTTTTGATAAGCCACAGGGACCAGGACTGCACATTCTTTCATGGAGGGCTAGAGGGCCTATTAGCTTGTCTTCCTATTTAAACAAAAATTTCTTCCTCAGCCAGAGAAAGAAGTAATACCGCTCAGCAAAACAACATATGAAACTGAACTCTGCTGGAAATATTTAGGACTTCCTGGTAAAAATATAACTCTATTGATAGCATAAAATAGTATTTAAACTTGTATCATTTGAAATTGGGAGTGGAGGTGAAGTGTCTGTAGAAGGACTGGGTGTATCTACCCTCAGAGTCTGAAAATTCTTGCCATTTGGTGCAAATTAGTCCATTCTAAGGTTGGGTTTGGCTAATCAGTATGGCTGGATCAAACCAATTTTTAAACATGGTGCACACTGGACGAAGGAAACATCCTGCTAGAAAGCTTTAGCAGAAGCCATCTTTAAACCAGAGTTGCTTAACTCTGCTGGGAGCCCAACTAGACAGGACTTGAGAGATTGGAATTTCCAAAGGTTTGTAATTATGAGAACATAAGAATGGCCCTACTGGGTCAGACCAAAGGTCCATCTAGCCTAGTATTCTGTCTTCTGCCTGCCAGGTGCTCCAGAGGGAATGAACAAAACAGGCAATCAAATGATCCATCCCCTGTCGCTCATTCCCAGCTTCTGGCAAACAGAGGCTAGGAATAGCATTGACTTGTTGACCCCCTCAAAGAATTCTAGTAGACTGGTAAAGCATGATTTCCCTTTACTAAAACCATGTTGACTCTTCCTCAACAAATTATGTTAATCTATATGTCTGACAATATTGTTCTTTATTATAGTTTCAACCAGTTTGCCCAATACTCAAGTCAGGCTTACAGGCCTGTAATTGCTGGGATCACCGCTGGAGCCCTTCTTAAAAATTGGCATCACATTAGCTATCCTCCAGTCATCTGGTACAGAAGCTGATTTAAATGATAGGTTACAGACTACAGTTAGTAGTTCTGCAATTTCACATTTGAGTTCCTTCACAGATAGTGTGTGAAGCCTCCCCTTGACAGATAATAAATCTAGATGTAGCAACACTTAACACAAACTGAACCATCTGCCCAACCTCAACTCTTACACAAGTAAGTGACTGAGAAATTAAGAGATTTCAAAGGACAAATAGGAAAAAGATGATCCCATTATCTTCCGAGCACATGTGGTATGACAGGAAAGCCTTACTGAAAAGCAAAAAGCCATCCCAGAAAAGAAACTGGAGGAAGAGTTTAAAGATAGAATTTCACCCTGTGAGGAGACTTACATTTTCATTACTTGTATTTGTGAAATTGTCAAAACAAGGCTTTGAAACAGACAAGTAACTAGAGAGTTTTAGACAATACGTTTCACACCTTTGCCTGCTGCCTATCTAGACAGAATTTTCTGCAAAGCAGCACCGCATTTATTAAAAGCCCAACCACACTACCAATACAGCCATGTCAAGGAACCTGGTTACTATGTTGTTTCAGTTTGTAGTGTACAATGGAGCTTAAAGATGTTCTGTAATCAAGCTAATGCCTTACTCTCCATGTCCCTTTAGCATGCTTACTGAACTTAGGCTAAGAATATAGCTTAGTTATGGAACAGTGTTGAAACAGACCAGGGACAATATGAGCTCATCTAGACTGCACTGCAGTCAGTGTGCCCTGCTGTGCTGTGCTCTAACTGCCCCGCATAGATCCTGCTGGCTTGAACTAAAAATTGTCCCGTTCGCACTAACGTAATACTGTTGGAAATGGGACCTACACCAAGGTGAGCTAGGTACCTTTTAGTTTGATCCAGCAGGGACTACACAGGGAATTTAAAGAGTGCAATATGTTAGGATGCTCTACAGTTCACAACTCTTTAGTCCAGACTCTGGTGCCATGTAGATAAACCTTATGCTGAGATTGGGTTCCCTAACTCTGTAGTGCAGAAAGTTGCATTGTGAAAGTCATATTTGCAGCAGAAAGGAACAGCTATTATTTCAGGTAAGTGAAAGTTCTGTTTTGGCAGAAAGCCAATTGTGACCAAGTGGGTTTTTCCCCACAATATTTTGTATGCATATTTTGTGTGCCTCCCTTTCCCCTATGTACTGCAAGATTAACTAGGGGAAGGGGAAAAGGTGTTCTCTTTGCAGAAGAATCCAGAGGTCCAGATAGGTCCTGACAATTGCCTGGTGATTTGCTACCAAGTAACTGCCAAACCCGGCCCTCTGCAGGAAGCCAGACGGTGGGGCCAGCTGGAGAACAAAGAGCAAGTCAGGAGGAGACAAAGTGACCAGGTTAGCCTGGGAAGAGAAACAAAAAAGACTAAGGAGGGGCCAAGGGGGGAGTAGCTACATGTGGGCCATGGTCTGCTGGAAGCAGGGATGCTTCAGGACTGGGAGCTGAGAGAGCGCCCTGGGCTCCAGTCAGACACAGAGGGACTTGGCTGTTTCCTGTTCTCCATGCTAACCTAAGGGCTCCCTATGCTGCATTCCAGACATTTAACAAATCCTTCTGGTTTACATCACTGTCTCAGAGTCACTCTAGTCTAAAGAGGCCAGGATTCCATTACTTCCTTTGGGTGCAAGTCTCCCCCTGGAGATCCAATTTGAGTGGACTCACTGAGGGGAGCTAACAGAGTGAGGCAGGTGGACTGAAGGCTCAGAGGTGCGGTCCCAGGAGTGTGGTGAAGCCAAGTGGCTTACCCCAGTAAGGGGGAGTAACCCTTGAGGAGGGCTGATACACTGAAGGGGTTCCACCAGTCATGTGAGAGCACCACCGTATGTGTGGTTCTGTAACACCAGTCAGCCTCTAAAAGTGAGAGAATCCAGAGTTTAGGGCCAATGATTTTCCATTGTTCAAAGAAAAAAGATCCAGCTACAGAAAGACTAAGCCTTGTAAGAAACCACATTTTTCCCTTTCACGTCTGTAGATACTGGAAAGCACTGGGAACATGTTGACTTTATGCTTGTGTGAGTACAATTACTTCCGGGGCCAACCCATCAGGAATGAAGATAGATAATACTAGGAGGGTTAAAGTAGAGTTTGGCCAAACATCACTAATATTTTGATATTTTCCATTTTTAATTAGTCATGGTGGGGCTTGAAATTCTTGGGCTTTTTTCTCGTGAGGTAGCTCATGCACTTGAACTTCCCTTTGCTATTATTAGTTCTTGATTGCAACAGACTGAGAAGGAAAGCAAACAGCAAGGAAGCCTCCTGTAGGAACAACCCACAGCGCAGTCTTAAGCATTCTTCATAAGCACACTCTGCAAACTATGCAACTACAGAAGATGCAATTTCCATAGTGACCATGTCTGGGAATAGAAAGAGTGGAGGTAACCATGTCACACTTGACAGTGTAAGGGAGCTGTAAAGCAGCACTAAGTGAGAGATAGGGCCTGAACCTGCTGCCTGAAAAGAACAGTTCTATGAATGTCCAAATGTGTGTAGCTAGTACAGAAGAAGCAAGCAGTGAAGCACATCACACTCTCAGATGCAGAGGAAGTGAAAGGTGTTAAAAGGATCAAACAGAAAACAACGTATGAGATTGTATTTACCAGATCAAAACACCGTTTGTGGCTAATGCGATTTGGTAAATAATCCAAACGTACCAAAGATCCGCCAGATTAAACGGTGAGCTAGTTTCCTGCTTCATTGTCAAATATTTATTTAATTATTTGCAGAGTTTCATCACACATTTCTAAAAACACCTGCGCTCAGGCTGCATTACTGCTTATGGCACTATCAACGCTGGTGCAGCTGCATCATTCCTGGAAAAGAAGTGAGTTTTCTAGAGTAGACAGCCTTGGACAGCAAGAATGAAAAAAATATGCAGAACACTGCATAATCAGACACTGTATTAACACCATAAACAGGAAGTTAGATTAAGACAGTCAGCAATTTAAATACTAAATGAAACTTGTGACAGTCTGCTGGAGGCAAACAATCCCTGCTGAGTTTCAGGGACCAACTCTGGCCCTGTCTTTAAACCCTGGTCTTAAAAATCTAAATTCAGATTTCAAAATAATTTCCTTCCAGCAGCTAATTCTTTTCATTTGCAGTGTCAACCAAATTACAACTGCACAAATATTTCTGTAATTTTTTACTTTTAAAGTTCTGAAAAAGACGGTTGATAAATGGATCATGAGTTTTACTTATATAGCCAGGTACCACAATTAAGCTAATTAACTTTCGGAATACATTTTTCCTTCTTGTGCTTATTCCACTTATTTTACAGCACCGTTAATATCTATTCATCTTGGATTCCTTTTGTGGGGCAGGTTTTGGCTTTGTACTGAAAAAGCTTACTAAGGCTGGAAACTCAGCCACTGCACAGCTGCCACAGTTCTGACCCCTAAGATAGACATGATCAAGCTGGAGTTTGCACTGAGCTGATGAAGTTTCCCCTGTACTTTTAAAATAGGCTAACCTCAATTAGCTTAAGCAATGCAACCGCCTGCTCGTCCTTTTTACACAATTCAGGGTAGCTCCAGTACAGCTATACCAGTTGCTGGCTGGCCACCCCAATGGCTGAGTGGTTGGGGGCTATCAAGCTCTTTGTGCCTGGTCTTCACTAGGAAAAATGAGTTTTTAACTCAAGTTAGCAGAAGTGATATGCTATTGCAGTAGAAATAATAAAATCCAAGTGTCAGACCCTATGTTTATCAAGGCAATGGATGCAATTTAACAACTGTGGCCCATAACAAATAGTACTGCAAATATGCAAGCACCATTTAGGGCCATCTGCTCAAAATTCCATACTAAACGTAATCTTGGGTTTAATAAAATAAGAAATTTGGTAATTTTTTTCCTTGATTTTAATCATATAGCTAAACAATGTGATTAAATGTTTCCATTGTAATAACTGTTCAGTTATATATGTAAATTGGTTACCTTTTCCCAAACCTGAGGAGGTCTGTGAAGCTCGAAAGCTCATCTCTTTCACCAACAGAAGCTGGTCCAATAAAAGATCTCACCCACCCTGTCTCTCTCGTATATGTAACCTTTAATTTAAATGGGGTTTCGTAAGTCTACATTTATAACACTACTACTTATATTACTACTTCTTCCTTGATAGCTCATTTGTACAAGTTCATGACCAAGTAGTTTCAGTTCTTACCTAAAAGAGAGTGGTGTGGAGGAGAGGAGGAAAAAAATGAAAGCGTAATCCACTGGAAAGAACTTCTCTGGTAAATTAAATGTTTGTACCCATTCAGTCACTGCAATTAAATACCTCATTTCTTTGATTGCTTAATATGCAGTCCATGTGCTTTCCCAGTATCATATTTAGTATATGGTATCTTGCTGTAATCGCTGTAGCTTCAAAAGTGGTTTCTGAGACCTCTTCCTTTATCCTATTGTCATATTTTTCTTTTGATGATTAATTCTATACAGCTGCTTGACCACACTGTTTAGTATTAAAATTGCTTCAACGTTCTGGAATATTCGTTGCCTGAGACTACAAAATACCAGTTTTTATATTTCCATATTTAAAGTACGGTAGTTAAGAACCTGCACAATAATTTGTGGCTTCTGAAACCCATTAAATTTAAGTGGACCCATACAAGAAAACCAGAAGATAGTCTGAATACCAGGAAACTTAAGAGATACTATAATGTTCAAGCTTGAGAAGGAGTTCAGATAGGGTACCTGCCACACATTTAAAAACCAGATCATTTTAATCTAGACATTTTCTGTTTAATCTTGTGAACAGATGCTGTCGGGAGGAGAAAGAAGTTAAATCTTTGTTTTCCATTATATAGTAAGACCAGCAAAATTAACCCTCAGTTCATGAGCAGCATGTACTGCAAAGCTCACTGCATGGTCCCTTGGATCCGCCAGCAGGCAATTAGTGAGCAGACAATTCAGATTCTCAAACATCTCACTCTCTTTTGATGGAAACCCACTATCTTGGCAGCAAAATAAGTGTGCTCTAAGCTCCCAGACATACCTCGATATTATAATATCATTAACTACATGAGAGAGTGAGTACAACAGTTATGACAACACTGTTTGAATTTTGGCAAATCTCATGAGATAGGCAAAAGATCAGAGTGGCCCAAGAATAAGATGGATACGGATCTGTCCACCATACAGAATGAGCTGTATTTTTCATATAAAGTTTAATATGATCTCCACAACCCCCATGAAATTGGCTCTGAACAGTTTGGCCACTCACATGAAAGGAGCTAAACCATGTTAAACGATTTTAAAAAATCTGTACTGGAATCTATGCAATCAGGTAATACATGCATAGAAACAGTTTAGGGAGAATCTGTATTTCAGTATTCTAATGAGTTTTAGAACATTCCCAAAAGGAATGTGATCAGGGCGGAGGTGGGAAAGGATGTGTCATGAGGTCCCCACTACGATCAGGAATTCCTAAGGATGAGAAGTGGTTCCTGATGTCAAAACAGATCAGCTACTTGCAGCATCTTTACTCAAAACTGGTCTTCTGTGAAGCAGAGGATTGAGAAAAACTACAGAATGTAGACAATTTCCTGGCTGAGAATGTACCCCCCCTTTGGCAAGGCACCAAAAAAAAAAAAAAAAAAAAAAATCAACGGAGAGTGCGCAACTTTTGCTGACAAATAAGAGTAGTACAATGACGTTTACAGGGTGGTCAATTTTATCCCCGCAGTCAACAATTGAACAGCATGAGTGAAATAAGTCTCTCTCCTTCTACCTTCTTCCCACAAGCCTCTGCTTCTCCATTTTTCAGAGCAACACTGAAAGTTGGGCTGTCTTCACTCCCACAAAATGCAAAATAAAAACTAGCATTAGTTATCTCACAAAAATATCCTAGTGGAGACAAGACACTGGTAGTTTTTATCCCTACGTAGTTAGGTGAGGTCAACATTATTCTGCCACTACACACACACACACACACTTGTGGGGGACCTCTCCTAGCTACATGGGATAAAAATTACCAGCATTTCAACTCCACAAGGATTCTAAAGTGAGATAATTAACTCTACAGTGAGGCAACTAATGTGATTAGTTATTAGTGATTTTGCTATCAAAACACACCTTTTGGGGGGTGAAGAATCTTAGGCTGTGTCTTTAAGGTAGATAACTGTGCTTATTTCTACCATAAAATTAACCCCTCGAGCTAGCCTATCAGGTGAGAGCAACTACACAGAAACAACATTCAATCTGCACTGAGCACTACCACACGAATTAAGAGCTTGTGCGTATGACTCAAATTAGGAGCAACACTCAAGTTATCGAACACTAGTTAACTCTGCAATGAAGACAAGCTTAATTTCTCTGCAGCTCATGATTTTCTTGAATCTTTCATTGCACCATTCTGGAAAGCTCTGAGCAGAGCAGAGGTAGGTAGGTCATTAATAGAAAGCTCCAAAAGCTACATCAATGAGAGCTGTTTGCACTGGTACCAGGATTTAGGGTGACCAGATGTGAGGAAGAAAATATCGGGACACATGGGGAGGGGGTTGCTGGCGGAGGGGAAAAAACAAAACAAAAATGGAGTGCCATGAAGTATCGAGACAAATTCCGTCCCGACCAAACATTGCTTGGGACACGGGAAAAATGCCTAAATATCAGGACGTATGGTCACCCTACCAGAATTCCCTAACAGTAAGTGAAAATTCTAACCGGAAATGGACATTTAATCCAAATCAGTTGCTCGTGCACAGAGGAAATGCATCAACCAGTACCAGGGAGATTAACATCTTGTTTGAAAAGGGCAGCCTCTTTGACCATACTGTTTCTTTTCCGCCTACAATTTGTTTCAATTAACCCACTGCTATATTGTCTGAACAGATTAGCACATCTGCCATTCTCTTCATAGGAACAGACTGTCCTCATTTTCAGAATGAATGGGTATCGTACAGTATGTCTGGACTCCTTTCTGGTTTTGGGTGAACATAACTGAACTAAGAGGTAGGGCGGGTAAGATATAAACAAACAATTTACATAAGCCAAAACAGCAAAGACCAAATATTCCAGCAAACAGATGCAACTTCTAACCCAATCCCTAAAACAGTTTCACTTCAACTGTATATATTCGATTAACTCTCACTTGTGAACTTTTACACTACAGATTTAAGAATAAAGAAAAAAACATCAACTAAAACTGATTGCCATGAAGAATCAAAATGTGATAATCATCATTTATTATGCTGTAGGTTCTTTACAAGGTTTGAATGTTCCTTTTTCACATTTGACTTAACTTTGATTCTTGAGCAGTACTCTGCTAAAAAGCAGCATACTATAAAAAGACATTTCCCTACTCATAGCCTCTCACTATATATTCTTAAAGAGCACCACATTGCTATCACTTTTTTCAACCTCACCTCAAGCAGTTAATACAAAGGCAGGAAATCAAAACCAATGTTTTCACAGTGAAAGTGCACAAGATAGGCAAACTCTTCACTTTACAATTCACACCTTTTTCTGACACTTCCACCCTCTGCAAACTGTGTATTCCTGTGCAAACTTTTTAGTTTAAACTCTGCTTGTTATGAGAAGCCTTGTTATTCCTCTATTTTGAATGTCCTTCTACAGTAAGCACTTTTATACATTACTTTAAAACCACATGAAAATGTGCAGCGCAATATATTGCCACGTTGTGGAAGTTGTCAGGTTGTTACACAATAAAGCTCCATTATATTGCTCAGATGTTCATGGCATTACACTGGCATCAAGCCAAAGCAACAAGACAATGCAATTTGATGTCAACTGTGCTTCAAAATAAAATGACTTTGGGAACCACTTTTTTAAAAAAGGAGTTCTAATGTTTCTCAATTTTCTTGTTCTTCCAATCCAACATAAATTATGTTGTCATCTACGACAGTGCATCAAAACAGTTATAAAAAGTTTTATATGGACAAGCAACAAGTTTTGTGGTCTCAATGGCTCTGTCTTGAGGGGCAAAAAGAGTATTTTTCTATTGGATTAGCTAAAGCTGATGGAAAAATCTCAATAAATATGCATGCTAACACATCTGAAGTCACACTGCAAGCTAGGTTTGATTGAGGGCTCCCCAATAAGCTACAACATAGTCTGTTAATAGAGTGGCAAAACCACACATTTTATAGGGACTTTTCAACAATATTAGGCTAACTTGCTTGACACACAACGCCCCTTTTGACCACCAAAACATACCTAATGTGCATACACATCCAAAAGATTTTAAAATTTGTAATGCTGAAAAAAGTAGTTTATTCCCACTATCGCGGACAGTGGGAATCTAAGTTTGGGTTATACGATGAAGGGGATTTCAGGATCATACCTCATGTAGCAAATCAGTTTAATATGTTACTACTGCATGTGCTGAGTTGTCATCTGATTTATAAATACCATTTCAAGTGTTTAGTCTTAAAATGGTAATTTGCATATAAGCACAGTGATGGGGGCCAAAGCATTCAGGGCTCAAATATAGGTTGTGCCTCACAATTAAAGCATCCCTCCCCACCCACACTTCCTTGGAATTCATCAGTTCATTCTAAAATTAAAAAAAATAGGCGAAAATAGGTAAAGACCAAAAAAGAAAGGCAAGGGGTGGAGAAGAGGGCTGCTCGGCATTCACAACATAGTGATCAGGTGGTCTCGGCTGTCAGGGTCTTGCTCCTTGTCCCTCTCACTCTCTGCTGCTCAAAGAAAGCGGACAGGATCACACTGAAGGGCCAGGAGGGGTGCACCCCACGAGTATGAACCCATCCCCACTGGAAAGAGAACTTCCTACCCTGGCTCTGCAGGATGGAGCCATCCCCTGCCACTTTGAAGGGCCAGGAGCTAGTACTCACTGGGTGCAGCCTTCTGCTCTGCTTCAGCCTCATTTGCTTCCTCCACAAAGAGGTCCCCAAAAAAACAAAGTGGAGGGGGGGGGTTGCGGGGTATTTGAAAGTCACCTGAATACCAACTTTTTAAAAATCCAGGACTTTTTGAGAAATATCAGTAAATACAGAAAACAAAGTGCCTTACTCATAATACAATGATACTAAATGATGCACTAAATTAGGTTTTGTTGTTTTTGTTTTGAAAACTAATTTACTCACTGAGACTAGCAAGGATAGGTAAAAGGTAGAACTTCAATTGGAGTAAAGATAAGTAGATGCAGTTATTGGCTCAAATTATTAAAGCTCACAATGAAGAAGTGACCCTTAAATGACCCAAAGGTGACCTAGAGTAACCAGCAGTAACACAAGCACTCTCATCCAGTTCTTCTTAACTGAAACAGGAATGTTTTCACAGTGCTCATGTAACCCATACACTTTACACTGCAGCATTTGACTGTTTCTCTAGTGGAGGGGGAGAGAAGCAGGGGAAGAGACACTGATCTTAGCTAGTTACACTGTCTCCATGCATGTGTAGAGAGCAGGGAAGGTGTAATTCAGTTAGAAAGACCCAAAAACTAACAAAACAGGATGTTGTAGCCACCAGCCATGCTCAGCAGCTTTTCTGAGGCTGTATAAAAAATGTTCATAGTGGCAACTCACCCAACTGGTTAGAGAGCAAGGGGGAGAGGTCAAAAAATAGAGTTAAAAACAGTCCTGTGGACTCAGCAGAAGATCGACATAGGATCAAATGATGTGTTACCTGTGTGGGCTGGGTCCAATACCAGCACCACTGATACAGGCTACGGATGTCTGCTCACCAGCAACTGAGACGATCAACCAGCTATTAATCCCAGGGCCGTAATGCTGCTAGCTGTGAAAAGCCCCAGCTGTTTGTTTGCTGACAGGGTTCTGAAATGTTTGTAAGGACTGAAAGGATGCCATTTCTCAAGCTTTGAAGAGCCAAGTGGCACACGCTGCATACATACATACGGGCTATAGCACTTTTTGGTGGCAATGCAAATAATGTAGCTGATTTCCATCTTGTCCTTGAAAACTTTTCATCTAAATATTTAATTGGCCAGCTTCTTTTTTCTTCTCTTTGCTGTGTGTCTCAGTCTAGCCCAGTTAGGCCAACAAGCTGCATCCACCTACTTACAGTATGTCTACACAACTAGAGACTATACCAGCATAACTATGTCTGCAAAGCCCTGTAGCTTGGACACAGCCTCCACTAACCAGTGTTTTTTCTCACCACCTGCCTGAGGGGAGTTAGCCCTCTTCTGTCAATACAGCTGTGTCTACACTGGAGTTCATGTTGGCATACCTACACAGGTGAAAGTTGTGGTTTTCTCACACTCCTGACTGATGTAGCTATCCTAACAGCTGCACCTACACTGGGGGTTACGTCAATAGAAGAGGGCTTCTGTCACCATAGCTAACTTCATTCAGAGAGATGGTGTTCCTAAACAACCATCTGTCAGCATATGCTGTGTCCATGGCTATGTCATGCTGCATATACTACAATGATGCTATAGTGCCTGAAGCACTAATGCAGCAATGGAAGGTGTTTCCCCTCCACCACACCTCGCTGTAGTTAAACCACCTCCCTGAGAAGCGGTAGCTAGATTAACTGAAGAATTCTTCTGTCAACTTATGTGCGTCTACACCTGGGGTTAGGTCATCTTAACTATGTCACTCAGGGGCATGAATTTTTCACACACCTGATCAATGTAGCTAGGTTGATTTAAATTTTAGGTATAGGCCAGGCCTACGCTATAGGGTTATACCGGAATAGGTATGCCAGTATAGTGTCCATAGTGGAGACATAACACATAAGAACAGCCGTACTGGGTCAGACCAAAGCTCCATCTAGCCCAGTATCTGTCTACTGACAGTGGCCAATGCCAGGTGCCCCAGAGGGAATGAAGCTAACAGGCAATGATCAAGAGATCTCTCTCCTGCCATTAATCTCCATTCTCTGATGAACAGAGGCTAGGGACACCATTCTTTACCCTTCCTGAGTAATAGCCGTTTATGGACTTAGCCACTATGAATTTATCCAGTTCCCTTTTAAACATCGTTATAGTCCCAGCCTTCACAACCTCCTCAGGTAAGGAGTTCCACAAGTTGACTGTGCGTTGTGTGAAGAAGAACTTCCTTTTATTTGTTTTAAACCTACTACCTATTAATTTCATTTGGTGACCCTAGTTCTTGTATTATGGGAATAAGTAAATAACTTTTCCTTATCCACTTTCTCTACATTACTCATGATTTTATATACCTCTATCATATCTCCCCTTAGTCTCCTCTTTTCCAAGCTGAAGAGGCCTAGCCTCTTCAATCTTTCCTCATATGAGACCCTCTCCAAACCCCTAATCATTTTAGTTGCCCTTTTCTGAACCTTTTCTAGTGCTAGAATATCTTTTTTGAGGTGAGGAGATCACATCTGTACACAGTATTCGAGATGTGGGCGTACCATGGATTTATATAAGGGCAATAATATATTCTCAGTCTTATTCTCTATCCAATGACTCCTGACATCCTGTTTGCTTTTTTGACCGCCTCTGCACACTGTGTGGACATCTTCAGAGAACTATCCACGATGACGCCAAGATCTTTCTCCTGACTCGTTGTAGCTAAATTAGCCCCCATCATATTGTATATATAGTTGGGGTTATTTTTTCCAATGTGCATTACTTTACATTTA
This sequence comes from Gopherus evgoodei, assembly GCF_007399415.2. Classification (NCBI taxonomy): domain Eukaryota; kingdom Metazoa; phylum Chordata; order Testudines; family Testudinidae; genus Gopherus; species Gopherus evgoodei. The sequence goes on from NC_044329.1 coordinate 74,338,105, forward strand.
TCCACATTAAATTTCATTTGCCATTTTGTTGCACAATCACTTAGTTTTGTAAGATCTTTTTGAAGTTCTTCACAATCTGCTTTGGTCTTAACTATCTTGAGTAGTTTAGTATCATCTACAAACTTGGCCACCTCACTGTTTACTCTTTACTCCAGATCATTTATGAATAAGTTGGTCCTACGACTGACCCTTGGGGAACACCACTAGTTACCCCTCTCCATTCTGAGAATTTACCATTAATTCCTACCCTGTGTTCCCTGTCTTTTAACCAGTTCTCAATCCATGAAAGGACCTTCCCTTTTATCCCATGACTGCTTAATTTACCTAAGAGCCTTTGGTGAGGGACCTTATCAAAGGCTTTCTGGAAATCTACGTACACTATGTCCACTGGATTCCCCTTGTCAACATGTTTGTTGACCCCTTCAAAGAACTCTAATAGATTAGTAAGACACGATTTCCCTTGTGAAAGTAGAATGAATTATATTGTGAAAATAGAAAGGATTAAAGAAATGTTGTCTGTATCTTTAAGCAAAGATGTTGGAATGCTGCAACCAGGTGTCAGGAATACAGACATTAACATAGAACAATTGCACCGTTTAAGGGCAATTGGTGAAGCATTAGCCTTAGATCGATAACAGTTAGTAAGGAAATAGGATATGCATGCTGTGCCCCAGGTGAATTTTACTGTTTTGGTATCTTTGTCCCTTTGTCTAATTCCCGCTCTTTTATCTGTATAAATAAGACTGTTTGAGCCTTGCATGGGCGCTCACATATTCTGAATGTTATTGGCAGAGCGCTGTGCTAATAAAACAGAGTGGTCTGACAAATTGTGAGTCCTGATTCTAACTGACAATTTGGAGGTTCCACCGAGATGGCAACCGTCTTCACTGGGGCTGTGCGATTCCTGACTGTTTTTGTAGGATGACCGTGGCAGCCGGCACCTGGGCGTTTGGCCCAAGTGGTCCCCCACTAGAGCGGAAAGGCGCACAGCCACAGTGAGGTCTACGCCATCGAACCTGTTGGTTCCCACTCTGTTCTGGTAGGGATCCTGGGATCTGACATCAGGAATCTGGTCAGGTAATTATTTCTGTGTTTTGTCCGGACTGAGGACTGTCCTGTCTCTGTGTCTATCTGTCCTCTTGTGGAGTGTTTGAGTCTGGGTGCCGTCTCTGTCTGGGGATCGGCCGACCAAGGGGTTCCTGTCCCCGCGGTCTGAGTGAGTGAAATCTGTACAATTGCAGCCGCACCACACCTTGGGTAAAACCCTTAGTGTGAAAGCAAGGGCAATTGAGGCAGTAGCCTGTGGGCTCCTTTTGTGTGTTGCAGCAGGCATCGCTCTGACGAACCTGAATTTCCTTCTTGTGTGATTGGTGTGTGAAAGTCCTCCTGTACTGGTAACCAGACGTCTAAGTCGGGACAGTTCCCTAAATGAATGCCGGCTCATTTTGTGTATTTAGGATGGGTCCAGACTCCTGTAAAAAGGGTCCAGACTCCTGTAAATTTCTGGGAAAATGGTCTAGGCTAACTCAGGGGGATCCCAAAACTCAGTGGCCACTGTTAAAATCTTGGAACAAAGACTGAGTGGACGTCTTAAAAGACAAACTCGGCCAACTTAAAACTAAATTGGCTAAAGGAGAGGTTAATTGTTTCATGCAGTGGTGGGAAGAGGCAAATCATAAGTGGACAAAATCAAAACTGGCCTCTCTCACTTATTCAAATAATAAGTTAAAAGCTTTATTAAAAGCCTCCTCTCCCACCACTAGACCGAGCGCTCCCCTTTACCCCGTTCTCCAAACCCCGGATCGATCCAAAACCCTTCATACTCCCATCTCATTGTAAAAAGGACAAAAAGTCCCTTGTTCTGTTCCCCTTTGTTGTCTGCCTCAGAAACTGATTCTTTATAGTGTCCCACTACCAATTCAGCAAGGCTGGGGGCGGGGGGAGCTCCTCAACTAGCCCCCACCCTTCCTGGTCCCTTTCCTTGAACATTTCTTTCAAAATTGTGAAATGACCACAATATCACTCACAAATGGTTAAAAAAAAAAAAAAAAGCAGGATCGGGCCCAGACAAGCAGGCAAGCAACAGATAAAGAAACAGGTTGAAAGCCCTAAGGGAATAGTGTCAGGAGTAAGAAAAGTAGTAAGTGCAGGCATGAACCCCTAGAACAATACTTAAAATGGTGAAATCTTAGGTGATAAAGGTGTCATTTTGGGACATAAACAAGTGATTTAAGGAAAGAGAGTAAAAGGTAACTCTATAGAGGCTGGAGAGAATTAAGCAGTTAAATTTTGTGGAAAATGTTAAAAAGGACCATGTTAAAGAGAGAGAATTCTTGGTTTCTTTGCAGCCATTCTGAAGGGAAAATGGGCCCTTTTCCAGAAGAGTGCCTGTAAATAATCCATATATATATACACAGCTATGCAAAAACAAAGCAGTGTAAAAAAAATGTTAAGGAAAAGAAAATGTGTATGTATCTATTTGTCTGTGAAAATATGTAAAGTTCTAAGAATCTAAACCAACACATCTGGTTTGTAAAACTACTGTTTTGTAGGTGTAAGATAAATTGATTTTGTTTTTGTTTTTAATGCCACTAAAAATTCATTTGACTCTTTAATTCAAAGTTGCAAAACTGACAGACCTTTTTGCAAGACACAGGTAATTAGTGTTGTTTGGCTTTGGGATTTAGCATTTAACCCTTAAGGGGTAACTTGATTCTTTACAAAAATTAAAATGTTTTTAAATAAAGACCAAGTCATGGCTGCAACAGGGCAGTCAGAATCAGGAGAATAGGTAGAGATTCTGGAGTCTGTTTGTTTGTTTGGTTTGTTATTTTTGTAACAATAGCAGATAAGAGCTGTAATGACAGAATGAGAAATTAACAGTGACCCTCTGAAGCAACAGCAGAGGTGAGGTGCACAAAACAAAAAGAAGCAATGTTAAAAACACTGAGCCTTAAAATGACTCTGTGTAATCAGACTGTCACTTTAATAAAAGTACATGAAAACTCTGTAAATACAAAACAAACAGTTATACCTTATGTAAAAATTATATGGACTATGTGTATGTGTTAATTCTTGGGGGAAAAGTGTTTAAAAAGTGTTAGCAACCCACCAGCAGACAAATGTAAATGTAATGTAAGTACTGTGTTTACCAATAATCACATTTACTATTTGCCACAACAACAACAACAAAAGAGTCTCAGCTTATTGTAAGCACTGATTAGCTGAGTTCTCTATCAATCTTGGCATTGAATGGCAAACAGTTACCAATCATCTGTTAAAAGGTAAAAAGGTAACATAGTTCCTAAAAAAAAATAAAATAAAATAAAAACAAAAATGTGGAAAACTGGACTATTCATATTATACACGCAAATGGGGACATGTTAAGAATTGCCACTGCAGAAAAGCATAACAGCTTACCATTGGTATAACATATTTTCTGGATGGTCTCCCACAACTACTGGCATACTAATGTTACTACCCCTAATTGTTTTTGGTTTTAAATTGTATGTGTTTAATTGAAATGTTTAAAATGTGCTGGTGGATAAAACAAATGTATGTAAAGCTAAAGCCACAGGCCCAAATCACCTCCCAGTATTTTCTATTACGTGGACTAAATAAGAAGTGACACTGGCAATTAATAATCTTAGTGTCAAAAGGGGGATATGTAGGAGCAGGATTTTATAATGTCCCATAAGAACTAAAGTATAATTTGATTTCATCCTGCTAGCCATTTTTTTTAAATAGCAGAAAGAACTGACCCCCTGGGACTATAAGATTCTGTTTTCCCATATGCATTACAAATTGGGCCCTCTCTAATTCTTTGTTTTAAGATTTAGGTAGTAAGAGACAGGATTCTCTATTGTGTCTGTGTTAAGTAAATTAGAGAAACATTGAAGGCCTGGGTCTCAATGTAAATTGTCTTAGTTATCAATTGTAAAACTTAGCAAGGTTTAATTTGCAATGCTTTTTTTTGTTCTATATAAAATACTACTGTTTGTATTCTCAATCTGTTTGTGGCCATGTCTACATCTAAAATTTTGCAGCGCTGGTTGTTACAGCTGTATTAGTACAGCTGTATAGGGCCAGCGCTGCAGAGTGGCCACACTTACAGCAACCAGCGCTGCAAGTGGTGTTAGATGTGGCCACACTGCAGCGCAGTTGGGCGGCTTCAAGGGGGGTTCCGGGAGGAGAGAGCAAACCGGGAAAGGAAACCAGCTTCCCCGCGGTTTGCTCTCTCGGTCCCGGAGCCACCCAGCAAACCGCAGGGAAGGAGACCTGCTTGCTCGGGGTTCCGGGACCGAGAGAGCAAACCGGGAACGCCGCGGTTTGCTCTCTCGGTCCCAGAGCCAGCCAGCAAACCGCAGGGAAGGAGACCTGCTTGCTCGGGGTTCCGGGACCGAGAGAGCAAACCGGGAACGCCGCGGTTTGCTCTCTCGGTCCCGGAGCCAGCCAGCAAACCGCAGGGAAGGAGACCTGCTTGCTCGGGGTTCCGGGACCGAGAGAGCAAACCGGGAACGCCGCGGTTTGCTCTCTCGGTCCCGGAGCCAGCCAGCAAACCGCAGGGAAGGAGACCTGCTTGTTCGGGGTTCCGGGACCGAGAGAGCAAACCGGGAACGCCGCGGTTTGCTCTCTCGGTCCCGGAGCCACCCAGCAAACCGCAGGGAAGGAGACCTGCTTGCTCGGGGTGCCGGGACCGAGAGAGCAAACCGCGGCGAAGCTGGTCTCCTTTCCCGGTTTGCTCTCTCGGTCCCGGCACCCCGAGCAAGCAGGTCTCCTTCCCTGCGGTTTGCTGGGTGGCTCCGGGACCGAGAGAGCAAACCGCGGCGTTCCCGGTTTGCTCTCTCGGTCCCGGAACCCCGAGCAAGCAGGTCTCCTTCCCTGCGGTTTGCTGGGTGGCTCCGGGACCGAGAGAGCAAACCGGGAAAGGAAACCAGCTTGATTACCAGAGGCTTCCTCCTTCCACGGAGGTCAAGAAAAGCGCTGGTAACTGTCTACATTGGATTACCAGCGCTGGATCACCAGCGCTGGATCCTCTACACCCGAGACAAAACGGGAGTACGGCCAGCGCTGCAAACAGGGAGTTGCAGCGCTGGTGGTGCCCTGCAGATGTGTACACCTTCAAAGTTGCAGCGCTGTAACTCCCTCACCAGCGCTGCAACTTTCTGATGTAGACAAGCCCTGTGTGAATGAGGAATGTATGCATCAGGAAAAGACAAGGTGTGAAGGCCATTGTTACAGCCAGAGTTAAGGGACAGCTGTTAAACTGTCTGGCATCTCAGAGTGGATACATGCTTCGCAGTGTAAGAATGCACCATCCCCAGTGAACCAACCACCACCTCAGGACCACGCAGAGTCAATTTTTTTGACTCCAGAAGAAGACGTAGAGGAACAGCCTGCAATAACTTACAATCTACGCTCTCGTAAGGGTTGCCAGAAGCAGATGACTACATAAAGCAAGGCTCAAGAAGAAGCAGTAGTGAGCTTAGTGCCTGCTGCCTGGTGGACATAAAACTGACTGCAGTTCCCTCAGTTGAGGTTGTCAGAACCAGAAGGGCCCTGCCTCCAACATGCGCCTCTGGTGGTGCCTGTTCTTCGGCTGCTGGTATCTTAAGGTCTGGGGAGTCCACAATGACAATTCTTTTATCCAGCAGCAAGTGTGGATAGCTCAGACCCTTATTATTTCTAAATGCTGGATCTGCAGCCACATCCCAGCCCATTCTCAAACTGGTGTTCCTGTCCTGGCTATCCCACTCAATTCCCCAGACCTCACTGGAGGACCTTGTCCGTTTAACACAATATGGAACAGTCATGACACCTGGAAGAGGCTATTGGCAGTTCCTTTATCCCACTTGGGGGAGCAATACACCAGGCAAAAAAAAAAAGGCTCCTAAGTAGTTAAATAATGGCAAATAAAACCAGAGAAAGTTTAAGAGCCCTGGCCAAAGAAACAGGGGCGATCGAACAGGTGGCCCTCCAGAACCATCAGGCATTGGACATAGTGCTGGTGACCAAAGGAGGGACCTGTGCTCTCACTGGAAAACAATGTTGTATGTTTATACAATACCAATGAGGTAATAGATCGCTATAGCCACTTAGAACAAATCACATATCTTCCTCATGAAGAGCTGAGTTCTTTATGGAAGTGGCTAAGTAACCTGTTCAATTTCTCTGGCATAGGAAACTGGTTGTTTCAGGGAGCCCTAACTATCCTGTTCGGAATCTTAGTGATTTTTGTATGCTTTCAGTTAATCTCCTGTTGTATCCAGAATTGTGTCACCCAGATGGCTGCCCCAAAACAGAGTGCTAATATGATGATTTTGAATATCACTGATGAACAAAGAGATAAGGAACGGTTAATTTGTGGAACCCAGTAATTGTTGGTCATGGCGTGCGCTTGACTAAAAGGAGGGATTGTGAAAGTAGAATGAATTATATTGTGAAAATAGAAAGGATTAAAGAAATGTTGTCTGTATCTTTAAGCAAAGATGTTGGAATGCTGCAACCAGGTGTCAGGAATACAGACATTAACATAGAACAATTGCACCGTTTAAGGGCAATTGGTGAAGCATTAGCCTTAGATCGATACAGTTAGTAAGGAAATAGGATATGCATGCTGTGCCCCAGGTGAATTTTACTGTTTTGGTATCTTTGTCCCTTTGTCTAATTCCCGCTCTTTTATCTGTATAAATAAGACTGTTTGAGCCTTGCATGGGCGCTCACATATTCTGAATGTTATTGGCAGAGCGCTGTGCTAATAAAACAGAGTGGTCTGACAAATTGTGAGTCCTGATTCTAACTTTGACACCCTTTACAGAAACCGTATTGACTATTGCTCAACAGTTTATGTTTTTCTATGTGTCTGACAATTTTATTCTTAACTATTGTTTCGACTAATTTGCCCGGTACCGACGTTAGACTTACCAGTCTGTAATTGCCGGGATCATCTCTAGAACTCTCTTTAAATATTGGCGTTACATTAGCTAACTTCCAGTCATTGGGTACCGAAGCCAATTTAAAGGACAGGTTACAAACCTTAGTTAATAGTTTCGCAACTTCACATTTGAGTTCTTTCAGAACTCTTGGGTGAATGCCATCTGATCCCGGTGATTTGTTAATGTTGAGTTTATCAATTAATTCCAAAACCTCCTCTAGTGACACTTTAATCTGTGACAGTTCCTCAGATTTGTCACCTACAAAAGCCAGCTCAGGTTTGGGAATCTGCCTAACATCCTCAGCCGTGAAGTCTGAAGCAAAGAATCCATTTAGTTTCTCCGCAATGACTTTATCGTCTTTAAGCGCTCCTTTTGTATTTTGATTGTCAAGGGGCCCCAGTGGTTGTTCAGCAGGCTTCCTGCTTCTGATATACTTAAACATTTTGTTATTACCTTTGGAGTTTTTGGCTAGCCATTCTTCAAACTCCTCTTTGGCTTTTCTTATTGCACTCTTGCACTACATCAGAGGTGGCCAAACTTACTGACCCTCCAAGCCACATACCACAATCTTTAGAAGTTTGAGAGTCAGGGCACACCTGCCAAAGCCCCGAGCCCTGGCTGGTGCACCCTGCAGGGCTAAAGCCCCGAGACCCTCCTCCCCGCTGGACAGAAGCCCCTACCTCACTACTCCACTGCAAGGCCAAGGTCCTGAGCTCCCTCCACCCCCCCACCCCCACCTCAGTCTGGTAGGTGGAGAATGGGGGGCTTGTAAGCCACACTTTAATGGTAAAAGAGACATGTGGCTTGCGAGCCAGTTTGGCAACCCTGTACTAGATGCTGAACACCTAGTTAGACGTGGTTAAGGTTATGATTTAGTCACGGATTCCATGACTTTACCGGATCTCTGTGACTTCTTTGGCTTCAGCAGTCAGTGGCTGAAGCCAGGGCTGGAGGTGGAACTGTACACCCCCGCCCTGTGACAAGGGCAGGAGCTGTGGCTGTGCCCCCTCCCCTCAGCTGCAGCTGGCATTGGAGCTGGGACTGCATGCCCCTGTCTTGCAGCTGTGGACAGCTCTGGAGCAGGGGCTGTGCACCCACACTGTGGTTGCGGCTGCTGGAGCCAGGGCTGCCCTCCACCCCCAATTCAGGGGCTTGGCATGTCCCTCCCCACACACACACCATGAGACTCCAGCTGTCATTACTCCCACCCTACCTAACCCTGTCCCCTGGTTATTTTTAGTAAAAGTCACAGACAGGTCATGGGCAATAAACAAAAATTCATGGGAGCCCATAACCTGTCTGTCACGGTTATCATGAAATCTTAACCTTAGACATGGTCCCTGCCCCAAAAGAGCTTAGTCATTTGAAACCAGATGCAAATGTGTGAAACAAAATGAAGCAAAAGATTATACAGTTACATAGAAGGGAGAAAGTAAAGTTGACCTTTCTCCCTTAAAAAAAATAAATCAGATCAGTTATTCTTTACTGAACACAACCTAGCCATCATTGAATGGCTGATTTCTTGTAGTCATGATTGCAGAGGCAAGTCTTGAGGAGAAGATAATGGCCTTACAGATTAATTCAGGAAGAGACCACCACACATCTCATTGACTAGGTCCTCAGAAAAAGCACCAGCAGTTCGGTTTCCAACTTCTGATTTATCATAATATGAAAAGACATTTAATCTGCCCCTGCTGCAACAGGCTAGGCAGGCTGAGACTGAAACACAAGCTGCTTTATACCAAGGACATAGCCAATTAGTGACCAACTGGGCAGTGCAAAGACCCCAGAATGATCCTCGGCGAATTTACACAGAATCCTGGGCAGGCAGAGTAACATTTAAAGGAGCCTCTGATGAAGACCAACAAGACCCTGCCAACTGCTCCATTTTTTTCCTGTCTAGGCATGTCGTCACCTGGAACAGGTCTCTAGCCCTTTCATCACATGCTACAACAGCCTGGAAATTCTCTTATCTAAATATGACACGCTATTCCTATGTCCACAACATAAAGTGATATAACCTCTACTAAAGTAGCAGCAAATATCTTCCAATGTCCAAACAATGTCATTTATTGTCCCCCCCATTCCCATTCCACTTAAATGGTATTTTTTGCTTTGCTTAGCACCTTGCACAAAAGTTAACCCCATGCATTAGTCTCCACAGGATTGGACCTTAAAAACAGAATACTAATCTACAAAAATCACAGCATTCCACTAAGCTATCACTTTTGCTGTATCTTTTTCCTATTGGTCACCTTGAATTTTCTTAGTTATATTATATTTTAGCAGTTTCATTTGTACAATTGCTTAGTTAAACATATCAAATTTAGCTAGTGTTGATAAAAGGAGAAAATACTAAGTATACTGTTATAATGTCTGCGTATTGCATGAGTATTAATAAATGCAGTCAAAATATAATAGTTTATTAAAATGTACTATTATAAATTGTTCTAGGCATCCCTGAAGAGTTAATGCTTAAAATGACTATCCATAATTCTCGAAGATACCAAAGGAGAGTCACATCAAACTGCCTCCAAATACTGCCATGTATTACCATATATGGTAACAGTACCCAAGTACAGCTGCAGCCATTCAAATACTGGATAACACCTGCCTGTTAAACCGTAGCAATGCTCTGTTATAGTAGTTGTCTGAAACTGAAATACTCTACCCTTTACCATCATTGAAGAAATTACCAGAAGAGTGCCACTGAAAACTCTGGTTTCAATGAAACTTCTATTCACAATAATTTCAGTAAACAATAATGGGGAAACATATGGCAGTTCACCATCTTCTACTACTGTATGCCTCAACATGGGAACCACCTTTTAAATGACCTAGCATATGCTATTTAAAAAAGAGTATCCACAAAGCCTCAGAATATAAATACAAAGGATCAAGCAACATTCTCTGATGAGCATGGAAATTTAATTCAGCAAGGTTCAGGCCATATCTTGTACCAGCAAGCTGGACCCCACTATACTGAGCTATTCTGCTCCATTTACTAGTACAGTACATCAGCTTACATTAGCATGTACAATGCAAGGGGAGAGAAGTATTTTACAACACAGATCAGAACAAAATCTTTGCAGTGCTAGGACAATAAAGCAAAAATATGCAGATAGCGACTGCTGAAAACGATCAAGATGATTCAAGCAAGAAAAACCAGAATAGGTACAAAGAATGGAAAAAAACAGCAAAGAGAGGAAACTGTTTATTTTTAGAGCAAAAGAGTCAACACTGTCAAGAATCAACATTGTAATTTTGTTTTTAAAACAGACCTACCTCTGTTTTTAGGCTTGTGATTACAAACATTGGTCACTAAATGTTTTACTATTTAGTCATTTGTATCAACACTTACCTTATTCCTATCAGTAGAGCTATAAGCATTGAACAGATAGGATCTGCTATCATTAGACCATAGTTCTGCATCAGTATAGCTGATATGATTACACCAACACTTCCAAGAGTGTCTGCAACAATGTGTAAAAATACACCTACAAAAGAGCATTAAAAAAAAATCAACACATTTAAAAACTAAAGGCCCTTAAAAAAGTTGGTGGAAACATTTTGATGAGAACTCTTAAAAATCAGACAACAAAATGAACTGTGCTTGCAAATTTGGTGTTGATTTAAAGGGCTTCCTGTAAGTCAGCACAGAATTAGGACCTATACCTTGAAGAGTAGCTATGGCATTCAGAGAAACTCTTTTTCATCAGCAACAGAGAGTCCTGTGGCACCTTATAGACTAACAGATGTATTGGAACATAAGCTTCCGTGGGTGAATACCCACTTTGTCAGACGCATGTCATTTTTAATGTGACCATGCTATGGAATATTCTTGACTACCACCGTCAACTGAACCGGTGACTAAATGTCAGAATACGTTTAACCAGTCAGAAGTCCTTCATGCAATGGCTAGGCCATAATACAACTGATGAGTTAAATCTTTACCCCCATAAAGCAACATTTCTACTAGAGGAGATAAAAAAAGTTTTGCCAGCAGGAGCTCTGCAAGATTTGTGTTTTACAAGTTACATATTACTGTCAATACAAATTAAAAATATTTCTTGCATTAGTAAGTTATGATTTTATGTGAGAAAATATAGCTTTAGATTAAAACAGTTGAGAACCAATTCTTTGTAGCCCGCCAAAGATAAGCCTGTGGAGCTCTCTGCTGGCAATTATTGGTACAGTCACAGTTCATCAACTGCTGTTAAAATAAGTAATTGTTCACAGCTTGAAGTATTTCACCCACAACCCATAAATCTAGCCAGATTAAAAAAATAAAAAGATTTGTATTTGATTAAGTAAAACATTTTCAACAGAATTAAAATCAATTCAAGCTAGTATTTAAATTGCTTGCATAAGGAAACAAACACAAAACACACAGCAACTTCAATATCTTTACTGGGAGTTTTAATTAAAATTTTTCTGTCAAAATAAGAAAGGTAAGATAATTGCATTAGTGTTCATTTCACAATGCATTGTTTGCACAACAAGCAGGAAGATGGCTTCCAAGGTATGTAAAATATTTTAAATAATCATCCAGTATCACTAAGTTTTATTCATTAAGATAAAACAGGTAAGAAAACCTTGAATAATCAGTCTTGTTAAACTCACATGTCATTCTACTAATTAATATCTTATGTTAAGACTAGCAGGCCAGAAATTTGCCTTAAAGAATTTTTTTAAAATTCTTGTTATACATTTGCTTCCGAAACACAGCCATTCACAAACACTTTAACGTGCCTGTGCAGAGAGAGAGAGAAATTTAAAGTAATATGTATGGTGGAAGAGATCAGATAAGACTATTGTCATGCACACGATATATCTGACAACTATAGGATAACCCTGAGCCACAAAAGTATCCGATAAGAGATACCATAAGTATACATTGCTTTATGTCAAGTACAACGCAAGGAAATAAAGTTACATATCACATGCTGACTTCAGTGTGGTTGGTCAGGCCAATGGTGATTAAATAACCAATTTTAAAATAATTGTCTCTCTTATCATTCTTGTTTAAGCTGCCCACAGGCAACCAAATGTCCCCTTTGGAGCTCATGTATTGCTGTGCATCATCAACAGCCAGACAAGACCGAGGATGGTGGCAGGTATCAGAAAGCCTTTGTGCATGCCCTCCATAGGGATCTGGCAGCCCTTGGGAAAGAGTAAAAGCACCATTTTCTCAGGGTGATAGAGCACAAGTGGAAAACTAAGTAAATGAGGCCAAAGGCAGTGGGGCTGCAGAGAGGGGCCCAGACAGTGAAGCTGCACAGCCACTGAGTTTCCTTCTACTCTCCCTGAACAGACTTTAGCAGCTGCCAGGAGGTAACCTTAGCAGACTTCCCCAAATCCCCTCAATTACTAGGGATCATTCTGAGAGGAGGGGTAGAGGTAAAGAGATGACTGTGGCTCCTGCGCAGCAGCAGACAAAACCATGTAATGGACAGCAGAGGCAACCCATGAGTTACTGCAGTATAGCTCACAGAAAGCCGGAGAGCGCAAAGTACTAAGGCAGCTTTGTTGTCAGCCCCTACCTAGCCTGCCCAGCAGCTCCTCATTTCCCTCCTCACCTTTCCATTTATTTGGAGGCGGAAGAACACAACACCTTCCTGCACTGACGCTAAGACTGCAAGATGCTCGTGGAGACATGGGTATAGAGATGTTCTCTACCAGCCCCAATCCCTATCCCCAATATTACATTATAAGAAAAGAATTGATCCAGGTGTCCAGAATGAGCTGAGTTACTGCGGGGAGGGGGGGCTGTTTTAACTAGACAAGATGGTTATTCACTCCGCATATTCTCACTTTCCTGAAAGGTGAAGTTAAGTACTGCAATCCTCAACCCTTTAAAGTCTGAGATATTGGTCAAAGCTTTTCAAATGTGTTCCAGTATGATATTACTTACTATTTCATTACTTTCCAGAGCATGTATTGCTCGTAGGAGATAGGCACTGCAAATACAGCAATTAAGTCACTTGTATAAACTTTTCACATTGAATTTCTGAAGAAAATAAACCAGACCTTAACACAACTTTCTGTTCATTATTAATACTTTAACAAAGAACACCACTGAATTTATAGCCAGCATCTAAACCAGTCTATTATCGAAACTAACAATCCACTATGGTTATTCTTGTCATACCTTCTAAAATCTGTCTGTTGGATCCTGCAGCCCCTTCAAGCGAGTGATCATCTGTAGAGACAAATATTGGCATGTTAAGCCAAATGCAATGTATTCTTCTAAACTTATCAATTCTGTTAAGCTTCAGAAAGGAAAACTACTTTGAGTGGACTAAAGGTTATTCATGATGACTAGTCATAACTGGCTAGAAAATTTAGTATCTGCTATATCAGAATGAAGGTAAAGAGCAAGCTGGAATTTCAAGATGGGGGAGGGGAAGAAGTGACAGGGAAGCCTGTGTGTGTATGTATGAGTGTATATTTTACACATACACACTATACTCCTGTTTATCCAAAACCCCATTATCCAAATCTCTGCAGTATCTAAACCCTTTCATTGTCCTTCAGCATGAGACTTGTGCAGCTAAAGGTACGTACTACATGCTGGGGGACAAGGAGGGAATTTGGATAATGAGGAGGTTCGAATAACAGAGCACAGACCCTCCGCAAGGATTGCAAGGAGGATGATGACGACGACGACGAGCAGGAGCCACTGCTGCCCTCGGTTAAGGAGAGGCCACCTTGCTACTGCACGGTTCCTGTAGCAGTACAGGGAGCTCTCTGCAGCCCAACTGCGGCTTGAGCGAGCGGGGCTGTGGCAAGACCGCTCCTTGTGCAGCCTGGGGACAAGGAAGGGGTCTGGACAAAGCACAGGTTGAGATAATAGGGTTTTGAATAAATGTGAATGCACATGTGCATAAAATGTACTTTAAAATGCCAATCCCTGACGGCACAAAGTGTAGGGGATTGCAGTGGAGGCTGCAGTCTTGGCAAGGAAAAGCAGAAGCTATACTTTGAACCTTTGCTTACACACGTGAATACTTAGGTGGATACATCTTTTGGGATGTAACCAAGCTGTATGCATAGCTAAACCAATATAACAGGTATAATTTTTATTCAAGTAATATGAACTACATGACATAATTCAAGCTGGTTTTGTTAAGGGTTTTCTGAAAAGCTGATACCTTTAAGTTTTCCTCTACTCAAACAAGTTTACAGTTAAAGTTCTATATTTACTACTACAAGTACTAGTATAATTCATAAGTATTAGATTAGTTCTCATTATTGCAATGCTGAATTTACTACAAAGCTTACAATGAAACAACAACAATTATATGCTTAAAAAAAAAGCAGCATTGATTTGGATGTACCACTAGATGCATTAGGTGAATAAGAACATGTCTCTAACATTCTCTTTTAGAAACATTTCTTCCATATGTGCTGGCTAAAGCAAGCTGCCAGCATCTTCTCATCTATCCACAAAGATCTGTGCCAGTAAAAAACTTAATCTCTGGTACATGGCCTTTGTTTTCAAACAGACACTTACCATGACAATACTCCTGATTGTGCGAGTGTCCCTTCCCATGACTGTGATCGTGAGAATGTCCATGGCCATGTTTGGATTCATGGCTGTGACCGTGACCTCCGTGACTGTGTCCATGGCTGAGAACACCATTAAATAGAGAATGACTGTGCTCATGCCCTATAAATAAATATAATTGTCAGAATACTGTGTATGTGAATATAAAGAAAAGTATGCTTACAGTCATTTCTAAAGTACTAATATCTACCTACTCCACAAGGAAAATAAGATTTTTTTTTCCATGTAGGTCAGGCAAAAAAAAAAACTAACACACATAATTCAAAATCTAAATTAATCCAAGTTATGTTGCTTCATAAAATATTTACTGAACTTGAACAAGAAAGTCAAAATACTTTGTTACTTCTTTTTGAGCCAAGCCATTTTTGCATGACTGTAACACATACTTCCAGCTCCATGTGATGAAAGTGGCCATACTTTCCTGCTGTGTTTATACTATGATTTTTTAAAAAAGCAATCACATTAAAAAGTGTGTAAAATACTTACACTACTTCCAGCTGTCAGGATGAGTTACAGTTCACAGACTACATTAGAAGATCTGATGTCAGCAAAAAGGCAGAGCAATATTTAACAGATATTTGTGCGTATAAATCTTGCATTTAATTTGAAAAACAATGCTGAATAATTGCAAGAACTACAGAAAGATTTTCTTCTTAGATTTAAGATTTTTGTTCAGCTATTCTCCTGTAAAATGCTCCACCTAAGGCCATTTCAGTTTCCTATTTAAAGAGAAAAATCTTTTGTATAAATGAAGATTCTTGCAAGTCTTTTCCAATAAACTACAAGTTCCAGATAGTATATTAATATTTTTTTGGTTTCCAATTATTGGGAGTTCAAGAAGAAGGAAAAATGGACACTATCTTAGTAATACTGAAAAAGTCAAGGCTGTACATGACTCATTAGGCTTGCCACTGAAAGACACACAACATGCAGACCCTGG
This sequence comes from Gopherus evgoodei, assembly GCF_007399415.2. Classification (NCBI taxonomy): domain Eukaryota; kingdom Metazoa; phylum Chordata; order Testudines; family Testudinidae; genus Gopherus; species Gopherus evgoodei. The sequence goes on from NC_044329.1 coordinate 74,353,550, forward strand.
TTAGAGGGCTAATTGCAACTGAACACAAATTGCCAAAAAGGAAAGGATAACGAGAATTACAACTGTCATACCAGAGCCATGTGAGTGTCCGTGGCCTCCATGTTGAAAAACAAATATTCCTATAAGATTCACAAGGAATCCTAATATAGACACAGGAAGAAGTCTTTCATGATGCACGTCAGGAGGCTCCAATGCTCTCTACAAAAAGAAGCAAGTTTAGTGCATCATTTATAATCCTACCACACAATCAGAAACAACTCCAGAAAATAGAGTATTACATATCTGATCTGATGCAGGAGTTTTCTGATACAATATCCAAATAAAAAGATTAATAATAATGAATTAGGAATGCTGGTATTTTAGAAGAATTACAAAAACTTAAAAAACCTCAATACCTATATTTCTCCTTGTTTGGAAGTCAGTCATCAAATATTTTGTACGTCTCTTTTCAAATGGTATTAGAGCTACATTTCACTATCATCTTCTTCATTATATTCTGTTATGGTATTATTCAGCTCAAAACGATACTAAGACATTTTAGTTCTCAGTTATATTGGGACTACGTAAAATTATTTCTCAGTCTGAAGAACACCTCTTTTCTCTCAACAGGTGAGTTAAGAGGAGCAGCTGAGCATCTATTTTCTTGGAGTTTTAATTACCCCTAAATCCTACATTAAAAACTGAAACAAGTTTACCAGAACCTATTAAGGACATCAGTAAAACACTCTGGAATTACTTTTCTGTAGTTAGCAATGCTTTCCCTGACACTGTTTAATCCTGTAAGCATCTCTAACAGACTAGGAAAAGGGCTAAAAAGGGAAGAAGTACTTCCTCATCTAGCATGTGAATGGGTGGGAACGAACCAATGCTCCAAAACTGGACCGCCTATTACCAGAGGTCAGTATAAAAAGATGAGGCCCCCAGCACGGGCCAGGGGAGCACTAACGAAAAACCTACTCCCACATTCCCAGCAAAAAAGGCAAACTGCCATTTTACCAGAGTACTGCTCTGAGGCCTCCTGGTGGTCTCCCTACTTCATAGCAGGCTTTGGGTTAGTATTTTTTCTGGCTAGCTTTTGTAGTCTTGAAGTTTTCCAAAGCATTTATGTGACTTACGAGTTTACGTCTCATTAATTTTCCATTAACTAAGTCACTTGTGAAAATGAGACTTCCTGCTTTTGAAAGTTTTACCTTTTGTTAGTATCAAACAAATAAACTACCTGTCAATAGAACAGAAATCTAAGAACACATACCTGTAAGTGTTCAGATTGTTACTATGTGACATTTATTCAAGATGTCTTCCGGGCAAAAATTAACACTACCTCCTAATAGCATAAAAGCCAGTTTCTCTGCTCGCTCATTTTTCTTCACAACACTGATCAACACTACTGCTGCTGTTTGAAAATCTTATCCCTTTCTTTCCTTCTGACAGAAGTCTAATCCTAACTTCTTACTTAGAATGCATTGTCTACATAAACTGCTCATATGGCTTCCTTTCGTTTTCTAGCCTTATTTTTCCTCTAATAATGAAAAAGAAGTCATTCCATGGAATACTATACTGGCTGTGTCAGAAAAGGGTAGATCTGACAGAAGTCAGCATCATTCATGCAATCAAAATACATTATTCTGAAAGCTAATACAGACACTGAAAAATTGGATATTTATACATGTACATCCAACACTGACTTCAAGCTGATCTTCTCTATTCTGTTCAGATGACAAGTTTAATTGGTTGTGAATATGACTACTCATCATCCATTACAGTAACGCTTAAGTTGTCCTCTCCACTTAAATATACACTCCTAAAGAAAAATGCAGCTTCTGCAAAGGTAAACATTTTTTCATGGGAGATTTATTGACTGCAATTGACCTCAGAACATACCTCAACAGCTTCAGAGAAAATGAAGAATGCTGTGAAGATCAGAAACAGACCATTTACAAAACCAGCCAGTACCTCTGCTCGAACATACCTAGAATCAAATCAGCAATGCCCAGAGTTAACTCTTCTTTTCATAAACTGAATGTCCAGAAGCATTTAGAGTTTTTAATTTCAATGTATCAGCGGCAGAATGGTACCATGCACTGGACTATAGTTTATTCTTTCCCTCCTATTGTAGCTATGTAGAAAGGAATTTTTTAAAATGAAAGACTGATGGGGAGTTTCAAATGTCAACCAACCTGATTTTTATTGGCTTTGATATAAAATACAGTAAATTATTTTCCACACTGCAGCAAACACTTTTCAGATGATCTCAAAGTGTATTACATATGGAGGAGAGAATCCTCATATTATAGATGAGGAAAATGGCACAATATTAAGTGCCCCGGACAGGTCTCTCATAAAGCCACCAGTAGAGTGGGGACTAGAATTGATGTCTCTTGACTCCAGTCCACTGATATAAACACTATAATAGGCTGCTTGCCATTCACTAGTTTACTGTTTTTCAGATATCAGATCTGTATGAAAGAAATGGTTACTTACCTTGTGGTAAGTGTTTGAGATGTTCTGCGCATGTGGAACCTACTTATGGTGCAGCAGCACCTCTTGCACAGGTGTTCTGAAGTTCAAATAACAGTGTCCGGTAAGGGTCATGCATATATCCTTCATGCCCATATGCCCCCCATCACAACTTGTTCTCTCTCAGTTCCTTCACTGCCCAGAGTCTCAAGAGGAGTCTCCAAGCAGTGAAGATGGGGGATGGGTCATGGGAGTCATACGCACAGAACCTCTTGAAGAACAGTTTACCACAAAGTAACAGCTTCTTCTTCATGTTTCTGCACATGTAGCTCCTAGTGACAGTAATCAACTAGCAGTTCAGTGAATTAGGCAGTGAGAGCTAGGAGTTAATCTTCCAAGCTGATACCAGGGAGAGTAGTGGTTGGTCAGTGGGCAGAGAACCATGTTACTGCTCTACAAATTTCAATGACTGCATCTCTGCTGAATCATGCTGCCAAGGTAGCTTGAGTAGAACTAGCAGTAACTTGACTTGGTATCTGTAATTTATGTATGACATAATGGATAATCTTGATTTAACCCATCTAGATAATCTCCAAGAGGAGGTTGCTCTGCCTTTATATGCACTGCCATATTCTTTAAGAAGTCTAGAAGATTTTCTGAACAAACTTGTCTTACTAAGATAGTAATAATGTACTTTCTGAGATCTGGAGATGAGTGAGGCCATGGAAAAAAAACTGACCAAAGTGTATATACTGATTAATATGAAGGTCCGATACAATCTTAGGGATAAACTTAGGGTGATGTTGCATGGTCTCCCTCTCTGCATGGAACATTAGACAGTGTCTGGACTGATCTTACTCTATATGCAGAAGTTCACGGGAGAGTAACAATAAATTCTATGAATTGGGATGGAATCAACTGAGATTTTCAGTCCTAACTCTGAGAATAGGCCCTGAATCCATTTTACTGAGTTGGAGCCCTGCTGGCTAATTTGCCTCGGATTAACCAACTGTCAAGGTGTGGGTACACAAATACCTTGACAATGTAAATGAGTGGTTACCACCACCAGACACTTTATGAAGATTCAAGGTGCAGCTGAGAAACCAAATGAGATGACCCTGAACTGATAATGTTCCTTCAGTATTGTAGTGAAGAAAAGCTTTGGTGCAACAGATATACCACCGCATAAAAGTGTGTGTCTTGTAAGCTGAGAGTACTGAATCAGTGCATGGGATCTAATGACATAGGCCAGAGTCAGCATACAAAACTTTGGATTGGCCATATTAATGTTGAGGAGCCTGAGAGCTACTAAAGATTACCCCTCCCCCTTTCCCTTGGTATCAAAAAGTAAAGGGAACAAAATCCTTTTCCTCTGAGGTGAAGCACCACTGGCTCTACAGCATGCAGCTCCAATAGAGACTATCTTTTGGTACACAAGACTCACGTGAGGCTAGTCCCTGAAAAGGGGTGGGGAGAAGGTATGGCATACCATGGCAAAACCATAGGTCATACCTTGTAGAATAACCTGCAATCCCCAACAGTCTGATGTTATTACAGTCTAGGCATCCTTGTGTTGTTTTCTGCTTTAGGAACCTCTGTCCCTTTCTAAACTGATTTAGCTGTTTCTGATGGTGCGAGGATGCAGTTGATTGAAATCTCTGTCAAGAGGTATTCTAATATACTGTTATCTTTTAGAGTTGAAAGTATAAAGGCCAAAGGATCTAAGCATGGCCCAAAAATCTTTCAAAGGGCGCAGTGTGCCATTAAACAGGTCTTTTCCACCAAACAGTAAATCCTGTACCATAGTCTGCAGTTCTTTAGGTAGACCTGAGGCAGACAACCAGGAGTCTCTCATCATGGCAATTCCACTAATCAAGTCCTGGCATCTGTAAAGGTCTGCCTGGAGAGAGACACTAGAAATCCAGTGTCCCTCCGAGCAGATCAATTTAAACTCCTCCATTAAATCAGGAGGTAGTTTGTTGGAAAAATCTGCTGCCTTGTCCCACTGTATAGTTACTTCTAGCCAACAGAGCTAAATAGTTCACCATCCTGACCTGAACAGATGTTGAAGGGTAAACCTTGCAGCCAAAGGGACCTTTTTCTCATGACAGATCTGTAAGCTTGTTTGGCTCTAACTTATTGTTATGACTAACAATGATGATGGCAGCGAACACGAACAAAAATATTCAAACCCTTTAGGAAGGACTTGATACTTTCATTCTGCCCTTTTCAAAGTTGGAGTGATAGATGCTGGGGGCTTGCCCATAGTTCCTTGGCAGCAGCAAGAATCTCTATCAATTGGAAGAGCTATTCTGCTCTGAGCAGCTGGTAGCAAGATATCAAATAACATGCATGTCTTGTCCAAAAAGTTCCTTTGTAGCTGTTTCAGGATCATCCCACAGATGAGGTTTCATCTGGTGTAAGTATAGAGAGACATGTACGTAAAGAGTTATTGTGAATTTCTCCACACTCTTCCTCAAAGGATTTTTTGATTCCATATTTGGTTGAAGTACTGGCAGAGAACAGGGTTTTGATGGCTTTCTCAAGGAGATTCTTGGGAGACTCAAAGACTTGGTAGCCATGAATGAGGCGACCCAGGAGGCCAATAAGACTTAGCTGAAATTCACAGGCAATGGGTTTAAGGAGGCTGTCCCTAGGGAATGAAAGCTGATTCTTGCAATGGGTGTCTAAAGGTAAAGTCCTTAGGATAAACTATTTTATCCTAAAAAACTTAGCTCAAGGAGACAATGAAGGTGGATGAGGTTCTGGAGAATGGTCCCTACTGGGTGCTTGGGAAGAGTCACAGATGACAATGAAGAGTCTTCAGAGTGGGGAACTGCACTAGAAGGCATTGCTGAAGTATGAGGAGTAGACAATTTACCATGATTATAGCTCCCAGAATGTAGTGATATCTTCATGATCGGTATCCTGGGCTGTCCCAATAGTCTTCATTCCAGCTGAAAGAGGGGAATAAGCCAATAAAGGAGCATAACTCTGGAGTTACTCTAATGTCATTCATGTCCCTGAAATGGAGAGCTGAAAGCATCTCTGGCAGCACTTACGAGAAAGAGGAAGAGTCTGGTACCACTGCTGACATGTTCTTCTTGCCTGAAAATTATAGCATCAGCACTGCAACAGCCAATACCATACTAGTGGCTCCCTGAGCTGGTACTGAGGAGTTAGCATGCAAGTGCCCTGGTACAGTAGCCTCTGCTTGTACTGGGGTACGCTATGACTGCTGTTGCTGCTGCAATGACACTGAGGAAACCAATGCTGAAAAGTCAGTCCTTGATCTCTTTGGGCTGCTGAGGGAAGCTGGTTTGGCAGAGACACTTTCTTCCTTAGAGATATCGGCGCCAATGTGGTCTTGAGTAGTTCCCTCAGTACCGTGACTCTGCCTTTTTTCTTTTGCAGTATCAAAGAGGAGGACTGAAGCCTAACTGCAGGTTTGCCTACATGGTCCCTGAGCTTGTGGATAGCTGGACTGTTTGCCTGGTCAACTGGACAAGCTTTAGAGCTCTTCAAGGAGGAGTGATGCCTCTTAGGAGTTACAGAAGTCGACATTACCTCCCTAGTCTCTGGGGCACTGACAAACAGGGTCACTGCCTAAGCCTGAGAGTCCTTGAAGCTCTAGCATGTCAGTCTGATTGAGATCTAAGAGTTCTCCATTAGAAAGAGATTCAGTTTGTTTTCTCTAACTTTCTAGGGGCATTTTATAAAAGCTGTGCAGACATCTCCTCAAAATGTGCTATGAGGCCTCCCTGCTCCCCCCAAACAAAGATGACAAACTGCAGATGGGTACAACTTGAATCCTGGCAAGCAGGGGATCAAGTCTGAAACTGATACGGTAACTGACTAATCTTACTGACTGTACTAAGTAGCCAAGGACTAAATAACTAATACAATTTATTAGCCTTATAACTTTGTAACAGTAACAAACTATACTAACAGCGAAATCCTAACAAAATGTCCCCAGTCGCTGTCAAAAAGCAGTTAGAAGGAACTGACGAACGGGTCATGCTAACCCTTTATGCCCATGGAGGAGGAGCAGGGTGCAGTGTATTGGTGGGCATGAAGGGCTCCTGAGCAACCTCTATTGGAGAACTCCTATATAAGGGATGTTGCTGCACCTTAAGTGGGATTCATGTGGACAGGAACTAGAACAGAGCTTTTCTCAGTACTCTAAAATCTTTCCCACTAAGATCAGCCACTAAGGAGAAGAGTATTTTCATGCTGCAGGTAAACAGTTAGAGTCGAGTTTCAGATGGATAATTGTTCCAGCTAGAATGTGAGCAACAAGTTAATTTTCACTTAGGACCTCCACTGCTGTTTTAAACTACACAACCAGTGTTTCAACCACTCCATTTTTCACAAAAGCAAGCAGAATCAGCTTAGTGTGGTATGTAGTACTCCAATATAGGGAATATTCAAGTTAAGACTGGGGAAAAACAAAGACCAAAAAGAAAAGCTCTTTCAACTTTGGCTATCATCCAATATGGTGTCAGAAAAACACAATCAATAGCAGCTGAACAATATGCAATGTGACATTTTGGTTTGCAACATGATTTGTGTTTCCATTAATATCAGCCAGAAAACAGCTCTTGGAAGCGTCTTAAACTTCACCCCAGAAACATAATTCTGTAATTTTATGTATAATTATGCTATACTTCTGTAGGAGAGACACTTGGCTACTTATGTGCCAATCTGATGAAGTTCAAGTTTAGTTCAATAACCCCCCCCCCACTTTTTTTTTTTTAAATGAACAGTTAATTTCAATAGTTTCCCCAAAAATTTTCAACAGAAACTAGTAATGCTACACTTTCCTCAGGTATGGCAACAGGAAGTGCTACCTATGTACTTAGGAAAATATATTTTCTATGCTATAAGAAGCTAAAATTTCTTACCCATATGAGAAAGCATCATTTGATCTCCACTTTGAAATGACTGAAGCTGCTAATCCGGCCAGTAGAGCAGTACAGTCAAAGAACATATGAAAGGAATCTGATATTAGACCTAAACTGGAAAGGAGCAGAAATATTTCAGTTAGTTCCATAAGGCCATATAAGTTTGAAAATCAAAGTGCTTTTAACACATACCCCACCCTAGCAGTGCACACTCCTGTTATTTTTGTGTCCGAGACGAGACTACAAATACTCATTGCGAATTACTGAGCAACCTGCAGGTGGTGGGGCTATCTGAATCTGGCTTACCTATTACAGAACTCCCACATAATGCCCTTAAGCAGTGTTTTCCAAACTTTGGACGCCGCTTGTGTAGGAAAAGCCCCTGGCGGGGCACGCCGGTTTGTTTACCTGCCCCGTCCGCAGATTCGGCCGATCATGGCTCCCACTGGCCGCGGTTCGCTGCTCCAGGCCAATGGGAGCTGCTGGAAGCGGAGGGGGCCAAGGGACGTACTGGCCGCTGCTTCCAGCAGCTCCCATTGGCCTGGAGTGATAAACCGCAGTCACTGGGAGCCGTGATCGGCCAAACCTACGGACACGGCAGGTACACAAACCGGCCCGACCCACCAAGAGCTTTCCCTACACAAGTGGCGTCTCAAGTTTGGGAAACGCTGCCCTTAAGAAAAGTTAAGATGCTTTAAACAACACATGGAAAAAATTCTACTACTGGAAAACAAGGTTAGACTTTCTAAGTTTGTATACATAACATTTAGAAGCCAAAGTTAAAAGAGTCATTATATGCTAAAAATCCAACAGGGTTCCCTGTTTTTATCTCAATAATTTGATTATAGTCACTTAATTACAGGTAAAAAGATGCCTGCTTTTTTAAACTGCCAACCCAATCTAGAATTAAAAAATATATAAAAGAAAACGATCTGATTGTGCGTCATTTAGAATAAAGATATGGCAACAAACTTAATTCTCTCAATATAAGAGTCAGAAAAGAAGTCCACTTCCTTCCCCCCTTCAATAACTCCATTGATCCTATTGTGCTAATAGGAGAAAAATGTGTCAAGCAAAGCAAACACACGAATCATTACTATATTTAGTATTACTATTGTGGCAGTGCCTAAGAATTCTAAACAGAGAAGAGGGTACCACTGTAATCGATACGGTACAAAAGCCACCACAAAGACAATCCTTGCCACAGAAAGCTCACAATCTATGATATGCAACAGATGATTGACGTTCCAGATAATGGGAAGCAAGCAAGGGGGAGAGGACAACAAGACAGCAGAAACAGGTTCATTGGCACAGGCAGCATGGATAGACTAAAACCACTTTGATTTAAATGTCCAATTTTAATTATTAAATAAATCAGCAAGCAGGAAACCTTGACTTAAATTATAATTTTATTTTTGTTTGTACTCTAGTTCTTTAGGAAAAGATTCTCATTGGAAGATTCTCATTGGTTGAGAACAATTAAAATATTTATTTGCAACTAAATATCGCCTTTATATTTTATCTGGTACTTCTTTTTGCTAACCAGGAGGATACATTATACATTTATATAAGCAAATATAGCTTAATTTACATGTATTTAGATTCATAATATTTATACTTACTATGTTAGAAAGCGGTAACAGGCATTTCTTAGTGGTTAATTTTTACTTATTTGTCTCAAGCTCTATTTGGATGGAAGTGAACTACCATTTTAAAATGAATTTATTAGTTAAATAAAATATCTTAAATGTACTTGATAGGTAAGACAAATGTTTCAGAAAGATTTTAGATAAAAAGGTTTTGCATTTGAAATTAACTGATTTATCAAGCAAAGGAAGTATTATTTGTAGTTAGTGAATTGAACTGACGGTTTTGGGTCGTCATTTCCTCAAGATTTTAGAACTAATAGATTCTCATTCTCTCCGTTAGTTTTTATTCATAGGTTTATTCCATTTTTTCAGCTTCCACTTGGTTTCTTAACTTTGAATGAACAAGTCATTAAACTGAACTAGCTTAATAAACCAAAAAGAGAAAATATTTTCTCTGCACCTGCTGAAGAGGCTATTGCTGTCAGAAGCTGGTTTAATCACTTAGCCAGTGACTTCCACCAGTTTAGTGTTTGTCTCTCTTTGCTTAATTTTTTATTTAAATTACTTAATATATGATAGTTAATTTATGCCTTACCATAGGCTGCCATAATTTAAAAAATAAGCCTGTATTTAATTTGAATAAAAAAAAATCCCTTTCTTTTAGTCATCCATTTTTTAATCCAACTTGTAAGGATCCACAGGTCTACAACCCAGGTTTGCAGAGTCCTGGGTGACCCACACCTCCAGAGTACCACTGTGGAGTCAGGCAAAGAACCATCCATTTGTTACTGGACGGTTAGGCACCACAGAAAGTACCGCCCAAAGATGTCAGCGCAACTGAACCCCGTGGTTACCTGATTGGTGCACACTAACTATTTAAGCCTGGAAGCTGCTCCATGGAACCATCTGACCAACAGCGCAGACTCTGGCTTGCCACTGCTCCAGACATAGTCTTTTCTCCCCCATCTTACTCCTGACTCAGATCTGATCCTGGCTTGACCTTGCTATCTATTTTCCTGACTTCGCTTGGTAACCAGTCTCATCTCTTACTTTTGACTCCGACCCAGCAGACATCACTGGCACCACCACCTACACCCTGGCCATTATACAACCTGAGACAAGTTAGCAGTTCTACGTGGTTGACAGCATAACTAATGCCACAGGGCAGATGCACGGAGTAAAGTGACACTTATATTTAGTCATTTTTCAGAGTACAGATTTACTTTTAAGCTTGAACCAAAGGTGTGACATTGCTCCCAATACATTCAGACAGCACACAATCATTTCAGGCAATTTATTTCTTTAAATATGTATATTGGGTACTATGCACTATCAGGATAGCGTGGAAGGTGTGCACCATAAAATGGCATTCAAATGCCTCTCTACAGTGGCTACTAACGTCAGAAGCCACTGTGCATTACTGAACTGTGACAATACACAGTCTCCAGTAACTCAAGCAGCCAGTGTTCACAGAGGCGCTAACATAGCAGGGAACAGGCACAACAGTAGGGTAGATAGGGCGTGTTCATGTTAAAGACTTTTTATAAAATCTAGTAATTCAAAAGTGTTGTTTTCAGGGGTGGGGAAGAGAGGAATCCCAAATGACAACTCAAGCAGCCTGCAACTTCTTTTAAGTCTTTGCCTGGTCCCAAATTCATGACCAGTAAAGTGAGCCTAATGTATGCCATGCTGCCAGAAGCTGCAGTAGTGTGAAGCAGCAAGCTGGAAAGACTTGCAGCTCCTTTAGGAAGGAATATTGTATTTTTAACTCAGTGGTAACAGATATTCTCTAAAGGAGACAAACCAATATCAGCATCTGCTTCAAATCATAATTAATCTTTCATAGCAGCACCTGGACTAGGGTGAAATGAAACAGCACCCACTTCTTAATGCCATTCAGTGAACGCAATGGACTCCATTCAAATGTTGGGTTACACTCATTTGTAACATTACATTTAGAATAAGAAGGTAATTTTCTACAAGGCAATATATGTGCATACACCACACACATAATTAAGCACAGCTTTCTTTGTAAAGGCCAGATAACAGAAAGGTTACTTCTGTGGTTCTTTGAGGAAAAGTTACTTCTGCACTTTCACACGTCTGATGTACCTTCCAGTGTTGATGCCTGCACAAAAACAGTCAATGATGGGGGTCACATTAGTACCGTTTCACAGCGCTGAAGATTAGGAGCTAAGCTTACATGAAAATGCAGAGGCCATTTCAAAAACTGCCCCCACATGCAATTACAAAATATTTCAGGGTCAGAAAATGTTTTAAAATGGACTTGTGTGCTTTTGTTGATTTATGATGTATAACAGCCAGATTTATTTTAAAGTTTGTTTTTGTCTTTTTACCTATCAATAGAAAAATCTCTTCCTCTCTGGTTTCAGAGTAACAGCCGTGTTAGTCTGTATCCGCAAAAAGAACAAGTGTACTTGTGGCACATAAAGGACTAAAATTTATCTGAGCATAAGCTTTCGTGGGCTACAGCCCATTTCTTCAGGTGCATAGAAGACCCATTCTATGCATCTGAAGAAGTGGGTTGTAACCCAAGAAAGCTTATGCTCAAATACATTTATTAGTCTTTAAGGTGCCACAAGTACTCCTGCTCTATTCTCTGATTATGCTGCAAGACATCTGGGAGTTTCTAGAAATATTTTCTGTTATATTTAACACTAGTTTAAGGGGAAAGGGAGTTTAATATTCGGGCAAAGAAACCTTCTATTACATATTAATAATTAAGGTTAAATAGATGTTAACTAAAAAACAAATCCAGAATTTTAAGTAGCCTTACTTAAGGCTTCTCCTGAGAATGCTCAACTTTATCTTGGCTCTTGTGCGGTCCTCCAGTTAATCTTTAAGCACAGGCAGGACCTGAATTTCTAATGTAAAAAAAAGCAAACAAGCAATTTTATGAAGAGATCTTTCAGACCTTCTTTACCTTAAAAAAAAAAAAAAGTCAGCAACAAATGGCACAAACCACATTTTTCCCTTTAGCAGGTTACCTATACAAAAACTTTACTGTTTTCAATTAAACTATTTCAGACTCTAGAGCATATACTGTTTTGCTAGATATATGTGTGAACACTGGAATTTTCAAAAGCCCTAAGTGAGGTAGGTAATCAATTGCCTTTGTTTTTCAGTGAGGGCTAAACACCAAACTCATTTAGGCTTCTTTGAAAATCCCAGCCAAACATCAGATATAATTAAATTTAGATAATCTTGTAACATAGGAGCTTCTGTTTTACATCTTAGTAACCATTTAAGTGAGGAGTATAACATGAAATCTACTTATGCAAGTTTTGTTTCCTATTGCGAAACAAAATCATTAATTCCTTATTTTTAAAAAAATCCAATACAATGTATTGTAAAGCCACTATTTCACACTAATTAACTTTACAGTTCCTCTTCAATGAATTGATTTTAAAATACTGCTTTTGATTATAGGGTACATACTGAATATTTCTAGTTTGTCAAGAGAATTCCTTACTGTGTTTGACAAAAGGGACTAGAACTGCTACATTGATTGCCAGCACACCGCTAGGTAAGAAACTTGTCTTTCATTTTTTTCAGAAGTATATTTTTGTGAGCAAGGGGGCACTTTGGAACAATTTATGAACACACAAGAATTGATATCAAATTATTGCATTAGTACCTGAAAAAAAAATCCATCATATGCAGTTGGTTGGCATAGCAGCAAAAAGATTCTGAAGAGTGAGAAGTTGCAAATCTTTTCTTTTCAACGGACAGTACACCAGTTTAGCATTTTGCATAGCCAATGTCTCTCCTAACTGCTAAATTAAATTTATCCAAATATATTTAGATGCAATCCACTACATTTAGAAGCTAATCATAATTAGAAAGCTTTTGTAGTCATTACAAAGATTTTTTAACAGAATGATGCTATCAAGACTGCTAGCAGCATGGTGCCACTAATTCTTCCATCAAAGCACAAAGTAATTTGTCATGCTGTATAAAAAACAGCAATAGTATATGGCCTAAAAGGGGGTGTCATAAACAGATAGTTAAGGGTTAACAGAACAGGAGTACTTCATGTCTCTTTTGACTATAAAGGGTTAACAAGTTCAGTGAGCCTGGCTGTCACCTGACCAGAGGACCAATCAGGGGACAGGATACTTTCAAATCTTGAGGGAGGGACGTTTGTGTGTGTACTGTTAGCGTTTGGTTGTTGTTCACTTTGGGGGCTCAGAGAGACCAGACGTGCAACCAGGTTACTCTCCAATCTTTTTGATACAATCTCTTATAAGTCCAGAATAGTGAGTACTAGGTAGATAAGGCGAGTTAGGCTTATGTTTGTTTTCTTTATTTGCAAATGTGTATTTGGCTGGAAGGAGTTCACATGTGTATTTTGCTGAAAGGATTTTACTTTGTACTTGTATACTTAGGCTGGGAGGGTATTCCCAGTGTCTGTAGCTGAAAGACCCTGTAACATATTCCATCTTAAATTTACAAAGATAATTTTTACTGTTTTTTCTTTCTTTAATTAAAAGCTTTTCTTATTTAAGAACCTGATTAGTTTTTTTTTATTCTGGTGAGATCCCAGGGGACTGGGTCTGGATCCACCAGGGAACTGGTGGGGAGAAAGTAGGGAAGGGGGAGAGAAAGGTTAATTTCTCTCTGTGTTAGGATAACTTTCTCTCTCAGGGAGAGTCTGGGAGGGGAAGAGAGAAGCAGGGGGGAAGGTGAATTTTCCTCTCTGTTTTAAGATTCAAGGAGTTTGAATCACAGTGATCTTCCAGGGTAACCCAGGGAGGGGAAGTCTGGGAGAGGCAACGGTGAGGGAAAGGGTTTACTTTCCTTGTGTTAAGATCCAGAGGATCTGGGTCTTGGGGGTCCCCGGGCAAGGTTTTAGGGGGACCTGAGAGTGTACCAGGCACTGGAATTCCTGGTTGGTGGCAGCGCTACAAGTGCTAAGCTGGTAATTGAGCTTAGAAGAATTCATGCTGGTACCCCATCTTTTGGATGCTAAGGTTCAGAGTGGGGAATTATACCATGACAGGGGGGTTTCCACAGCTAGTCATAAAGAAGCATCCTTTAAATTCAGTGATATACTACAAGGAATATCACATTTTTGGAATCATAATCCAAAATCCCACAGCAAACGTTTGAACTTGTCTGTCATATGAAATCATAGCATTTTTCTTTGCTGCTAATTCTTACATATATTTAGCTTTTCCCATCAGCCATCAATTGTATAGGCAAATATCAGAATAGACTAAACAATTTCATTTGATGCCGCTATACCTGCAGTGACCACTGACAAGTAGACAAATTCAGTGTTATGGTAAAGTTTCAAGTAACTCTAATCTTGCACAATAACAGATTTTTTTGGGCAATGTTCAAGACCCATTTGCAAAAGAGAAGCAGAAGTAGTAGTAATATAGTTCTCAAACTCACTGGCAAAGCTCTACAATTACTACTATTTACATCCATTACCCTTTGGCTGCTGTAAACAGTTGTGGCCATAAGAAAGAAAACATCCAAGAGGGAAGGTATTTCCCTGTCTTCACATCTCACACATAGGTTAGTAGCATAAAGAATTCTTGCTTTTTTAGGGAACATAAACTAGCAGGTAAAGCATGAAGATGAAGAAACATCTTCACAAAACTGGGCCATATATGTGAAGACAGGCAAGGTAAGTGACCCGAAGCAGTGACAGTACAGGTACCATGGACAACAAAATCATTTTGGATGTGTAAAATGAGATATTATTCAAAATTTGTTTTCCAGCACTTAACATCTCTCTGAATTCTGCCATTCATTACAGTATGCAAACTGAATTCCCCCCAGTTTCCAAAAAAAATGGACACTGAACAAAAAGATAAGCAGCAACCAAGTGTTTTTTTTCACACTCAGTAAACCAAAAGTGTTCACATTCTCTGTATTCCCTTTTCACACCTCAGACCGCTATTGGGAAAATATGCATATCTGAAATACTTGTTACTCAGAAAAAAATTCTGGCAAAGAATTTTACTCAAAAAGGCAACACCTTCATTCTAGGAGATTAAAAACAGACATTTAGATATAAATAGGCATATGTCTATTTATTTAGACTGTGAAATGTAATTTGAATTTGGACTTATAAAAAGCTATCACAATAAGCATCATGTTACTAGTGATTTAAAAACGGATGCATTATTTCCATTGTTTCACATTACAGGTCATTCATACACAATGTTTTGTGCAATTAGTTATTGCTGCATTAGTGCTAGAGATTGCAAAAGTCAACTGGGAAACTGTCAAGCACTCAATACAGTCATAAATCCAGACGTTGAAGATAACAAGCTGTTGCATGGTATGCTAAGTGGCTCATCTCACCATGACATGTAACTAATACTTCATAAACTTCATTGGCGGCCTACTGGTTTCCAAATACAGTTCACAATGCTGGTTTTGGTCTAAAAAGCCCTAAATGGCATGGGATCCACCTATTTGAAAACTGTCACTTGATCACTGCTATTTTTAATTGTTCTCACTGCACTTTCCAGGTGAGATTTTTAACAACACTGTCAAGGTTCCTTCCCCACTCTGAACTTTAGGGTACAGATGTGGGGACCTGCATGGACACTTCTAAGCTTAATTACCATCTTAGATCTGGTATCGCTGCCACCATCCCCCAAGCACTACTTTTCCCTGGGTAGTTTTGAGGCACTTCACCAATTCCCTGGTGAACACAGATCCAAACCCCTTGGATCTTAAAACAAGGAGAAATTAACCATTCCCCTTCCTTTCCCCCACCAATCCCTGGTGAGTCCAGATCCAATCCTCTTGGATCTAAAAACAAGGAAAAATCAATCAGGTATTAATAAAAAGGCTTTTAATTAAAGAAAATAAAGGTAAAAGAAAACCCTCTGGGAGAGATTAGCATACCGGCTACTCTCACAGACAACAGATTCAAAACACAGAGGATGTTTACTCCCTGGGCACAAATTTAATGACCAAAAAAAAAAACCCAAATACCCAATTTGATTCTACCTCTAATTGCATAAGACAGGTTACAAAGAAATAAACATAAACCTATTTATTCCTTTCTAAAACTTACCACTCTGATAAGAGGCTGGTTCCTTGATCTTTTTCACTCCAGCTGAAACTCTAAACAAAGGAAAAACTTCCCTCCTTCCTTTTGAAACATCTTGTTCCCCCATTAGTTCCTCTGGTCAGGTGTTAGCTAGGCTAGGTGAACTTTTTAACCCTTTATAGGTAAAAGAGGCATTAACCCTTAACCGTCTGTTTATGACAAACACTCAGCACTAGTCTAACTTTAATGTTTTGGCAGAACATTACAGTCTGGCATAAATATTTTATTTGTTAAGCTTGCATAAAGATCAGACCTTCTAAGATAAAGATAAAGATGTTCTAAATGCAAATGCGTCTGATCTTTAGCACCTACCATCCTAAACCAATACCTGGTTTTCTAATCCTTTTAAATCTAAAACTATAACGTAGTACAAATTCAGACGCAGATATCTAATCACCCCACATGTGCTCACTTGTAAATTTACAGAAATTGTATTGCACATAAGATTCAGCTCATACCCTTACTCTTACTGTTGTCTTCTGCATTGTAAGATTTAAAAAAAAAACTAGATGTGAAAGCTATAGTGATGAGTATTAAGACTATTCTTGATTTATATGAACATTTTAATCGTCATAAGCAATATTTTAGCCACTTTTATAAATCTACCAGATATTTACTTCTGAAAATATTACTAAAGGAAGCGGGATGTGAATTTTACAAGATTAGTAATGAAATATGTAGCTTTTCATCACTGGTTACCAGTTCAAACTCAACCCAACTCAGAAGTGAATAAAGGCTGTGTCTATCTCTGGCTCTTCGAAGGTCTACATGATATGGGTTTGACTGCCTCAGTTATCAGTAAACATATGTCCAGATCACAGAGGACCACCTCTACAACTAGCATGCCTGTTGGCAGTTTCAGTAAAGGAAGTCAATGAACAGATTATTCTCACATTTTGAGGTGACCCTTCCAAGCCAGCATGGGAAAACTTGAATTACTGCAATCTATGTTGTTCCTATTCCAAGCCTGTCACTTCAGCATCTTTCATCAACATTAAATCCAGAAATATTGTTAAAAGAGATTAGATTAGAGATTAAATTTAAATGAACATTATTAACTATTTTATAAATTAATCATGTGGTTAATATATACCAAACAGAATATAAAAGATCAGCTGTTCTCAAACTGAGGGTCAGGACCCCATAGTGGGTAACGACCCCATTTCATTGATCAGGACTGGAGTTAGACTTGCTGGGACCCAGGGCCGAAGCCCCACCGCCCAGGGCCAAAGCCCAAGGGCTTCAGCATTGGGTTGCAGGACTCAAGTTACAGGCCCCAAGTCTGGGGCTGAAGCCCTTGGGCTTTGGCCTCTGCCACTTTGGATGGTGGGGCTTCAGTGTTGGTTCCCTCTTTCCCTCCCTTGGGTGGTGGGGCTCGGGCAGGCTCAGGCTTCCCCCCTCCTTGGGCCATGTAGTAATTTTTGTTGTCAGAAGGGGGTCGTGGTACAATGAAGTTTGAGAACCTCTGATCTAGACTAAAAATAACCTCCAAAACATTTGTTTTGTTCTGAATTTTAAATTACAGACCATCAGGAGTGAATGAATACACTTGGAAATTAGCTACCAGTGATTAAAATGACATTGAACTAAATTTTCAACTGTTGTTCTGATAGGTCACTTTGTAGTCCCTGAAATACAAGTAGAACAGACTTTATAAATCAATCACAAGTGTACTGGGAATTAGGATTACAGTTCCAAAAAAGTCTTTATTGGTCCTACCAATTATTGGTTCTCATTCCTCTTACCCCAGTTAAAAACTGGAAAAGCCAATCCACTATAGCCATAAGACTTATTGCACACAGGTTCAACTACCTTAGTTAGGAGGAAGATCACAGGAAGGGTGGTGTTAGGATTACTTTACTGAAGAGTCGTCCTACTTTGAAAGTTAATCCTTCAAACAAGGTTATTTCCAAAAAATTTTACATCTGAATTGAATATTTCTCTCTCTAACTAGGTATCTAGGGAGGACTGTTCCAAGATTCCTAGAATGGAAAGAATAACAAAGGCTTCTATCTTTCTCCTAGTTGTTGGGAAAAAGTTAGCATATCAAATGAAGCTGGAGTACAATGTCCTGGAATCCTGAGGCAATATTTGTTATGACATTGCACACAGCAGATATACCTGTCTCCAATTATCAGGGACTTTACACTCAAATAAGGCTCTCTCCCCATAGGAAAGATCATTTAGATTAAGGTAGGGTTCAAATTTAAGAATAGCTATTCCTGATTAATTCCCAGTGAGGAATTATTCTAATTCTGAAATAAGAGCACTTTCCAGAATAACTTCTTGTGTACAGTATCAGAGGGGTAGCCGTGTTAGTCTGGATCTGTAAAAGCAGCGAAGAGTCCTGTGGCATCTTATAGATGCATCCAACGAAGTGGGCATTCACCCACGAAAGCTCATGCTCCAATACGTCTGTTAGTCTATAAGGTGCCACAGGACTCTTTGCTGTTCTTGTGTACACAAGCTCTAAGAAAAGACGTCAATATCTTTGGCCATCAAGTGTGCTTATGCAGAAGCAGTTTCCTAAATAGGATACGATAAAATACGTTTTGGCAAACAGCAAGGGATTGCAGAATAAGACATACAATACAATCACATATCTGATTACAATATACACTCAGACCTGGTCTACACTTAAAAGTTAGGACAGCAGAGCTTCGATGCTTAGTGGTGTGAAAAATTCAATCTATAGCGCTGACCTAACCCCCAGTGTACATGCACCTAGGTCAACAGATTCTTCCAGCGACCTAACTACTGCTGCGCGAGAAGGAGCAATACCTACAGCAATGGAAAAACCTCTTCCATCACTGTAGGAAGCATCTGCACTACAGTGCTAGAGCAGTATAGCTACAGCGCCACAGCTGTGCCACTGTAGTGCCCATACTGTAGTCAGGGCCTTAGTATACAGTGGTTCCCAAACTTGTTCTGCCGCTTGTGCAGGGAAAGCCCCTGGCAGGCCAGGCCGGTTTGTTTACCTGCCGCATCTGCAGGTTCGGCCGATCATGGTTCCCAGTGGCCACAGTTCGCTGCTCCAAGTCAATGGGAGCTGCTGGAAGCGGAGGACAGCATGTCCCTCAGGCTGGCCCACCAGGGGCTTTCCCTGCACAAGCAACAGAACAAGTCTGGGAATCACTGGTCTACTAGGATAATAGGTGCTATAGAAAAACCTCTGGTAGATGCCAACCTTTCGGAGCTTAATTCTACAATAATAAAACAGTTCAAATACCACTGTAGTCTTTTCTTGTGTTTAAAAATATCTGTAATCTTCTTTCCTTCTTAAAAAAAAGGACTTTACACACCGTAAGGTCCAATACACGAGACATTGTCTTCAGCCTACTAAGACATTATAGGATTGCAGTGGTGACAATTCCCCAAAAATATCATTAAAAAAAAATCACGTCACATCACACTTACCAACAGTACTCAAGATCAGTCTCTAACAAAAATATTTTGCAGCAGACTGGGACATACTAATATTCACAATAAGGGACAAGTACAGGGACAGCAATAAAAGAACTAAAAGAACAAACGTCTTAAAGATGTTTCAGATATTGGGATAGTTTTCAGCTACACCAGTGGTTCTCAACCTGTGGTACACGGATCTGTGGGAGTCTGCAAACTAGGTCTAAAGGGACCTGCATCTCCATTCAAAAAAATTTAGGGGCCCACTATGCAATACTACCAATCTTTTTGCTTTGACAAGTTTACTCTGATGCAATACACAAAGCAATTTTTGTAGAAGATATAGCTTCACAAAATGTGTTACACACAAACAGGTTTCCTTCCCTATCTACCACACTCCATGTTATTCCAGTTTCTTTCTTGTCATAAACTTAAAACAACTGCAATACAGGTTATGGAAACTGCATTAGAACTATGTAGTTACAGCAAATTTATCAGACTCTAACTTACATTTGAAAAGAATGATCAGAATGAAAATTCTAATCTCTACTATAAGAACATAATGGCACAATAACATAAAAGGAAAATTCTGGGCTATGGTAATCAGTCCCATAGTGCCTACCCTACATCATTAACAGACTTGTTAATCCTTTATCACCTGGAAACAGAAATTCCCTGATCTTGATTCATTTTTACACCACACAATGCTTAGATGTATCCTTACTCCCAAAGATCAAACATAAATTCAGATAAACTTATGGGTCAGATAAACTTGTGTGGGAACAAAAATAGTGGAATATGAAAACCACTCTGACCACATCCTTTCTAGTGAACATTTCCAACATCTGAGACTTTGTTCTTAGCTTCTCCCATTAGACAGAGACGTGAGCAGAATATTCGGGCACACCGAAGGCAACAATATCAAGTGTCAGATTTGAAATCCTTTGATCACCTGGACCTGTTGTACATCCTTCAAAAGATCAGTTTTAGAATCTCTAACATTAAACCTTCCTCCACACCAGAACAGTCTAACTTTGCCCACAGCAAACTATTCATAATTCTCAAAATAACTACAAAGCCAAAGTCAGGCAAATCTAAATGATTAATTGCCGTTTCGTTTCATCCAAACAGTGCTGAAGCAGCAACTCTTTTGATGAAAGCAAAGGATTTTACCTACATACAGTGAGACATTTAAAAACAATCATAGGAGAGTAACAGGAAAAAGAGCTTTCCACTTCTAGGTTAGTGCTTCAAGTAAGGCCCACAATAGAAAACTGTTAGTCTGATGGACCTTTTACGGTTTGTGAAGTCAAACCAAAATCTGTGTTCAGAAAGCAGGGATCCACTATTGGCCCTGCCACCTTTGTGGTCAGTCTCTGTAGAATCCAAAAAGTGAATGAATACAAAGACGGAAATCTCTCATCTTTAGGACAGTTCCTCTGTCAGCAGAGAGGCACATCCATAGTGCAAAGAAATCTGCCACTGTTTGTACACTTCCTTTTAAATGGGATAGATTATTTCTGTTTACACTGGTGTAAAGTAAGTATCTTAAACCAGCACCGAAGTTACTTCACTTTTTTAATTTCTTTTACTATTGAAATATTTCATGTTGATTCTTAAGCTTTTGTCCTGTGTCTTGTCTAGCTTCATGAGTCTATGAGTTAATGACATATATTGTTTACCTATTCCAGGATGTTTCAAGTCCACTTATGGATACAAAGATAAGGGCACAGTGTTGCTTCTGCCTCTTGGCTATTAGTTTATCAACACTTCCACCTTTCAAGAAAAAGAATCCATGTGGTAGGTGGGGGAGGGCAACTGCAGCAATCCCCAAATCGGGCAATGCACCCCAAAGCCACCACTACTCCTCTGCCCTGAACCCAGCAGACACAGCAGAGGAGATGGGGTCGGAAGCCCTCTTCAGCAATATGCAGAATAACACCTGAAAGATGGATCCAGGAGACCAGCACTGGCTATGTAGTTTTTATATCTAATTTCTGAGGTCTGTCTAAGCATGGCCATTATACACCTTTCAAGTCATACCCTTCCTCAATCCGAGTTAACTCCCAGATGTAGACAAGAGCTGAGACTAGCAGGGTGCAACGTCAGGGAAGGGGCACTTACAGCCCCTCCATCACGAAGCCAATGTTGTGGGAATCTTTCTTCAATAATTCAAAAGCCTCACTCAAGCCCGGTTATCAGTCTGAGACACAGAGCTATTACCGTCCTGGGAGCTTGAGAGACAAGCATGGCCCTGAAACTCATGAAAGCTGGGGGAGGGCGGCAGGTCAGAGCCCCTAACTTCGCCCGACTCAACCTCCCCTACTTCAGGGACACCCCCGCCCGTCAACCCCGCCTGCCGGTGCTCGCACTCCAAGGCTGCGGCCCAGCGGCTCAGTACACGTGGCACTGGCTGCTGCGGGAGCCGCCCCCCCGCGCCGGTACCTGTTACTCCAGATGCCGTAGAGCAGCTCCACGAAGGCGAACGAGAGGTTGAGGCAGAGGAAGAAGAACAGGTTCCGCGAGGTCTTGTCGGACAGGATGGACCTAGACACAGGACACAGCGGTCACTCGCTGCCGCGGCCCCGGGAAGGGCAACTGCGGCGCGGGGCACGGCCACTGCCCGGCGGCTGACAGCGTGAACCGGGGGGGGCGGCCCAGCGCACAGCCGCCGCCGCCCTTTCCCTCCGCAGGTGGCCGGGTCCCTCAGGCGCCGCTCCTCGGCTCCCAGGCAGGCACAGAGCCCCCGCCGAGGCCTGGGGCCGCCGGCTCCATCCCGGCCACTGCCACTCCCCAGTTCCAGGGAGCGCGCCCCGGCCCCCGCCGCTCACCTGAACCAGCCCGAGACCTTGCTGAGCAGGTTGAACTTGGGCGGCTTGTACTCATCGTCCTTGATGGATAAAGGCAACATCTTCCCGGCGCCGGGCGCAGGCAACTCCGGAAAGGAGCGGGGCAGGCTGGGAGCGGCGCGGCTGCAGCGCCCCTTCGCCGCCCCGGGATCCGCTTCCGACGCCTGCTCTGCGCTTGCGCAGGCGCCACGAGAGACAGTGGGCGTGGCCAGAAACCCAGTTCCATGTTTGGGGGCGGAGCTAGACCAGGAGAGAAGGGCGATTGGTAGGACAATGGCCCAGACTCTATCCGGAAGGGGCGGGGATGGGTGAGGGGAAGCTGGTGTCTGAGCCTGGAGGCGTGTTCCCTTCCTCCCTACTTCCCGGCGGGCCTGGCCAGGCTGGGACGGTTGCGAGTCTCCTGCGGTTCTAGCCTCTGCCGCGGAGGTGCTGAGGCCCGCAGCTAAGCTGCTTTAGCCAGAGCCTGCGGAGGAGACATGCCTGTGATCGTTGCTCCTTGCTACAGCCTTTACAGCGACACTTCTCCGTCCCGAATCTTTTTCTGGATGTTCAAAAAATGACCTTTCCTTGAGTCTGCTCTCTCTCAGCACCCACAATCCTCTGTGTGGTACGCCCATAAGTGCCTCCTTTCTAAATCAAAATGATCCTCTTTTTACTGCAGAGCTTCGCTGCTTGACTCAGCCCCTTCGGCACCGCAGCTTGAAAGCGCAGTTCAGGGAAATCAATTATTTGCTTGCAGATCACCTTCATCTTTTGATAGGTGACAGAAGCTGTATGGCTCCTCCTTCCGCCAAAACACACACCAGTCCAGGGACGCATTCTATACAGCAATTACTTTAGCTATTTCATTTCCACGAATTTTATACAGCGTTCTCAGAGGCAGTCAAATCCTAACACTGTCTTGAAAGATTATTTTGTTACTAAGTAAAAACTGCCGAAGGTGGCTGCAAAATCCTCACTGTACTATAATATCCTATAAGATAAAATAATATTTGTATCAGCGAAGGCGTGAATAGGTTAGATATGTAGATTTCCCTTCTATTTTCTATCTAAATGAACTTCACATATTATATCATCTTGTTTTTCTGTGTGACCCGCAATCTACAGAGAAATATTTGTATTTGAACGGGAATGAGGAAGAGATTTAATAAAGACTGTAAAACAAATAAGGGAAATTTAGTTTTATACATTCGCAGGTACATTTCAAGGTGAACGTCTCCTCCTATAAAACAGATGGGTCTGACACTGAAAACAAACACGTGCAAAAAATATCTGACTCTCTGTAAGAATCAAAGCTTGCTTGAAAGAAGAGTTGACACAAACTGTTATGGTCGGGATAAAGCATGAACTACAAATTCGAGCCTGCTGGGAGGAGGAGTGGTTTCATCCAGCAGGAAGTACTATGCCACAGAAAGGGAAGGTAGTACGGGCTTGTTCCAGACCTGCTGAATCTCTCATGTTGAGATGAGGAAAGGAGGGTTTTTCTATTGATGTTGTTGACTTAAAAATACAACCAGTGCAAACTAACTGAGTTTACAAAAAATATGCACACTTCTTATGCTCGGTTAAAAAATCTCCATTCTTCCTCATGTAAATCAAGGCTTAGACAAATAATCTGTCTGGCTCACGGTCTCCAGCCTCCTAGGTAAGAATACATTAAAATGCAATTATATGGAAGGTATTTTAGATTTGGACAACGATGTGAAGTGGCTGTTCTTTGAATAATTTAATTTATTTGGATTTTTTTAATGAACTGTTCATAAAAATGAATGCTGATTATTAGAATGGGTAGGGGGATACTGTGTAGGCAGAGAGATAGCAGCTTCAGAAGAATTCTTTCTTAAAAGGAGGGTTAAAACTGCATATCGTGACTTTCTCAGTATTTGTATTTTATTTTTATTTAAAAGAGGTATTTCTTACAAAGGAATGTTGGGTCTTTGAATGTGGGAAGAAGCCCAATACAGTGCAGTGGAATTTTATATCCTACTTTGCTGCATTGTTCAGCATATTCATACATGAAAGCACCATGATACTAATTCTAATTTAATATCTTAAATTGAGATTCATCTGTGATATCCTTATTTATCATTTACAGCCCATTGTATGTTATTAAGTAAACACAAATGTACAGAAAGTTTTAAAATAGCACATAGCACTTATGTTTGCATTTTCAATGTGCTTTAAAATATTAACTAGTTAATCTTCACAACAATCTTGGCAAATATCACAATGCCTGTTTTGAAAATAGGGAATCTGAGATACAATGTAAGATCTGCATTTTTAAAAATTCATATTGATTGCAATGGTATCAGTTTTCGGGAGACCATCTTGAGACACCTCTGGAATGATAAATTCTGAGAAGCTGCACCTCCTATTGATTTAATTAGGAATTGCACTTCCAAAAGTTAGGCACAATGGTGTCTCAAATTGGACACCCACAAATCGAGGCAGCCAAACTCAGTGGTCACTTTTGAAAACGGTGTAAGTGATTTCTCCAAGGTCACACAGAATCAGAACCAGAATCTAAACTCAGAAGGTCCTGACTGCCTGTCACATGTTCAGATCACTAGACTGTGCTGTAAATATACAGATTTTCCAATTTGCATTTCTATCAGTAAAGTTTATATAACCTAAAATAAGTTATTTTGTTGATATGGAAGCATAGGTTCAGCAACTTAATGTTAGCTCTTCCTCTTCTAAGTTTCCATATTTCTGTTGTCCATAGAAGCAGGTATCTATGTTCCTCACACAGACAGATTTAACAAAAAAAACACAACCCTCACAAATCTCCTCTTAGTCTGGAGAAAAGAAGATGGGGAGGGGGGTAACATAACAGTTTTCAAGTACACAAAAGGTTGTTATAAGAAGGAGAGTAAAAAATTGTTCTTGTTCTACGTTCTCCTGCCATGAGAGCAGGGGACTGGACTAGATGACCTATTGAGGTCTCTTCCAGTCCTATACTTCTATGATTGTCTTCCATCCAAAATGTATGAAATGCTCACTCTGATTCGCAAGCGTGGAAAACGCCACTTCTGCAGTTCACAGATACCCATAAAGTGCTCACCTTTATTATTAACTATTTGTGTTAGAGTACTAGCTAGAGGCACCAACAAAAATTGTGGCCCTATTGTGCTAGGCACAGTGCAAACACAGAGTATAAATAACCCTGCCCCAAAGAACTTAATTTAATAATTTAAATGGGGGGGAGTATTTCCCTTTCTACAAAATGAGGATGCCACTAGACAGAGAGATTAAGGCCCCAATCCTGCAATGGCCTGCAGGCAGGGAGACCCCTAGTTTCTTCACTGGCACAAGTGACCTGTCCAGTGTCGTATGGGAAATCTGTGACAAACCTATGAACTGAACCTGGATCTCCTGGACTGCAATCTAGTGCCTTAACTACAAGACCTACCTTCCTTTCTGCCCTTCCACTTTTGCTACCATCCCACCTACCCTCTTGCCCCTGAACTTTTATTGCCATCCCCACCTAACCTGCCTTCAGAAGAGATGGGAAAAATCATAAAACCAAGTGATCACCATACATGCTTCCCCTTTAACCTCTAAATCAACCAATAAACATGGGAGATGGAGAACATGAAAGGTATGCACTGGGAAAATGGGAGGCTATCACCTGAGCCAGCTGTGATTATGGTAACTACGATGTAGTGTAATGTGATCTAGTGGATACGGCCTATTGGACTGAGATTGAGGACACCTGAGTTCTTTTCATAGCTCTGTGTCACCAACCTGATGTTTCATTTTGGGCTGGTCACTCCAACTATCTTGTTTATTTAGATCGTAAACTCGTCCAGACTACCTAGCAAAACGGGGCTGTGTTGTTTGTAAGTGGCCTGTAAGTGTTACTGTAATACAAATAAATAATACTGCAATAAGCAGCTAAATATGCTCAAGGTACGAACTTTTTTCTTTCTAACATACTAGTTTAGCAATGCATTTTTATAGTGGTCATGAAATCCAATGAAAACTCTTCAGCTGAACAACAGGAAAAGATGGACAGTTGCCAAGAATGTGTACATTCATCAGTTGTTGAGATGAACACTTGCCTTATACACAAACGTATATGATTGTGAGAGGATCTTGGGTGGTCAGTGAGCAAATGCATCATCAAAAGTTACATAATTCCTTTTGCCTCCAACAGTTCCATACAGAATTGATTTCACCTAATCAGCGCCATCCTTTAAAACAAACCAAAATAAACCCAGTCCAATTTGGCAAAAATGAGGTAAGTACATTTTTTTTAAAACAAAGTATGACTTAATACATTGTTTAATCCTAATATTTTCTAAACTCGTCTATATATTGTGTAATTAATTAAGTGCTTGCATTTATTGTATCCAGAGGAAAGTAACATCCCTGTAAACTTTTAATACTTTCTCTAGAGTTTAAAACATGAAGGATCATCAAGTGCCACCAATTTTTAAATAGAACTCCTCACTGAAATCAATGGGGGGAAGGGTGCTTCTGCTTAAGCAAAACAAAAAGCCACTCCCAGGATGATATCACCCACTAGTTGTTTTTTAATAATCTTTATTGATCAGTAGCAATTAGAAAGTTGCATCTGACTCATACCTATCTTGAGAATAAAAGAGAGCAAAAGTACATAACAATTTTAAAAGTTTCCCTAGGATAACCATCAACAAAGAATCCTCCCTGAATACCTGCCCTATGAGAAAGGGTGAGGTCCATGTTAATTTTACATTGAACTGACAAATATGTAGGTAGATGATCGATGAATTTTCTCTTCCCATTTCAATTTTTGTTAATAAAGATGTCGTCACATCTGTAAGCTACCAGGAAGAGTTATGGGAATCCGACTACTGCGCTTCTCTTCTGTGGTGATCTTTCTCTTACTCCTCGTGGCAGGTGCTTTAATGGCTTTGCTTCCTAACACTAAAGATGACAAAATGTCCAATTTGCGAAGGGAACGAAAATCCCAGAGCCAATCTGCCTTGGATTCATTTACTCTTGTTATGCAGACATACAATAGGACTGACTTATTGTTGAAGCTCTTAAATCATTATCAAGCCATCCCCCATCTACACAAAGTGGTTGTTGTGTGGAACAACGTTGGGGAGAAGATACCAGAGGAAATGTGGAATTCCCTGGGACCCCATCCTGTACCTGTTGTCTTCAAAGTGCAGACTGTGAATCGCATGAGGAACAGACTCCAGATCTTCCCGGAATTGGAAACACAAGGTAATGAATGCCTCATTCTTATACGTAGCATTGTTGCTAACAATATTATTTACACTTTTCAGGACACTTATTTTATCTGTCATTCAGAACAACTGCATATTTTATCATTATGGAAAAAATCCCACTGACCAAGTGGATCCAGAAAACTCTGAATCTGGCAGATGTTGAGCAATTCCACTTAGTAGAAAATAGTGGCTGGGAAGATGTAAGCAGCGGGACAAATGGAGATCCTGTAGCATGGATGTTAGACACCCTCTGCCCCTTGGAGGCTGTATTAGAAGGAGGAGGAGAGAATGGAGGGAGGGTGCTTGCTGTACTCATGGAAATGTGGCTGCTATCTCAGTTTCTTCTTTCAGGCAAAGGTGACTAGATAGATTAGCTTTCCAGCCAAATCCAAAATTCCTCCCTAATCCAACAAAACTAACATTAAAAAATGTCCAAATCAGTACAGGGGTTCACATACCTTCTTCTACAGCAGGGGTGGGCAAACTTTTTGGCCTGCGGGCCACATTGGGTTTCCAAAATTGTATGGAGGGCTGGTTAGGGGGGGCTGTGCCTCCCAAAACAGCCAGGTGTGGCCCGACCCTCCCTGCTTCTCGCCTCCTGACGGCCCCCCCCCCGGGACTCCTGCCCCATCCAACTCCGTTCCCTGTCCCCTTACAGCCCCCCCCCGGGACCCCTGCCCCATCCAACCCTCCATGTTCCCTGACTAGATCCCGCCGCCCCAGCCAACCCCTCCTCTCATTCCTGACTGTCCCCCTGGGACCCCTGCCCCTATTGAACGCCCCTGTTCCCTGCCCTCTGACCACCCTGACCACCCCCTCAAACTCCCCTGCCCTCTATTCAAACCCCCCTGCTCCCTGCCCCCTTACCATGCTGCCTGGAGCACCGGTGACTGGTGGCACTACAACCACAGTGCCCAGAGCACCAAGACAGGCAGCCGTGCCACCTGGTTGGAGCCAGCCACACCACCGTGCAGCACAGAGCACTGGGTCAGGCTATGGCTCTGCAGCTGCGCAGCTCGGCAAGAGCTCATAGCCCGGCCACCCAGAGCATTGTGCTGGCTGCACAGTGAGCTGAGGCTGCGCGGAAGGGGGGACAGCAGGGGAGGGGCCAGGGGCTAGCCTCCTGGGCCAGGACTTCGGGGGCCTGGCAGGAGGGTCCTGCAGGCCGGATGTGGCCCGAGGGTCAGAGTTTGCCAATCTCTGTTCTACAGCTGTTTGATGGAAATCCAAAAGCATGTGCTGCTCCCTATATTCCCTCCTTAGCCCAGTCTGATTCTTTAGCCCAAATCACTGTTTCTTCTCCAAGTATTTTTCCCTTCCCTTTGGCTTTTCATCCAGGCCTCTTCCTCAACTTTTTGCAGGAGAGACCCGACAACAAGTCCTGTTTCCTTCAAGTAAAAAGACACATAAATCCCACCTCTTTTGTGGTCTCTTTCTTGTTTGTAAAAAGGAAACTCTTTTATTTCACTACCCCTTATGCTAGAATACGTGGCTACTCAACCTAAAATTCCCAGAAAGCCTCTGAGCACTACAGCCCCCAGAATGCCCTGCTGCTTAATTAGGTTGCACAAAGCCATACCATTGCCTTAAAGGGCTCAGCACACCATTCTGTTTTCTTCCTGCTTGCATCCTGCTTTCACCCCTACATGTTGCATGTTTTCAGGTACTAGGGTCTCATGCAAGGCTAGAAAGGACCACAAAATCATCTAGTCTGATTCCCTGTATATGACAAATCCACCCAGCACTCACATACCAAACCCAACCACTGAAATTCGACCATAGTATTATACATGAAACTAGACTATTACATGCAACAGGGAGATAACAAGAGAGACAGAGGAGCACGAATGCCTGAGACTTCTGCAATGTCAGGGAACTGATGAAGTGAGATATACCCAGTTAATCCCTGCAGTTGACTGCATCCCATGCTGCAGAGGAAGGTGAACCTCCCTCCCCGACCCTGCCCAAAGTCACCAGAGATCGGAAGCAACAGGCCTTATCATGCAGTTAATAAGAGAGAATTTTTGCTTATATAATATGCTACTTTTACCTGTCTAGGTCCCAGAGAAGTGGTGTGCTAATACTTATGTCTTGGTGTTTCCTTGATGTTAAGAAATAATTATGTGGAATATCATATAATCCATCATACTGGACAATATGGGATCTGATTTTTTTCCTTGATTTTTATAGTTGTCCTTTTCGCAGTATTAAAAAACTATTATGACTGCAACCTGACCTGCAAATTAGTAAAGTCTGTTGTATTCCTTTGGTAGCTCAGTGGTTTGAGCATTGGCCTGCTTAAACCCAGGGTTGTGAGCTCAATCCTTGAGGAGGTCATTTAGGGAACTAGGGTAAAAATCTGGAGATTGGTCCTGCTCTGAGCAGGGGGTTGGACCAGATGACCTCCTGAAGTCCCTTCCAACGCTGATAGTCTATGAACCCCTCTTCCTCCTCCCCCAACAGATTTTCTGCTGTTCAGCTATGCTACACAACTTGTAATGCTACAGTGATAGTTTGTGATTGATAATAGCAATAATGTGCTAAAAATTATGTTCACTTCAGGTCAATTAATCATCTGTTACAATTGCAAAGCTAAACATCCTTTTCACTGCAACCTTAATATCTAAGTATATATTTTCAGCCTAGTGCATGGTGATTTAGCTATGCAGCTCATCCTAATGTTCATAGGAGTTATCTGGCTAGCTTGTCATTGCATATAGCAGAGGTAAATTCTCACACACAGGCAGTCCTCGGACTTAAGACACAATTGGTTCCTGAAAATTGCATCCTAAATCGAAACAGCGTAACTCAGAACTGCAATCCACTCCATTGCGGGACTGAGGGTTGTAAAGTCAAAACCAATGGTCGTTAAGTCGAATCAAGGTGTCAATTAGAAGCGTCGTATGTGCCATTTGTTGTAAGTCAAAGATCATAAAGTTGAGGACTGCCTGTATTTATCACTTAATGATTTTAAATTTTTATTTACATGCATTAAAAAATTAAAATGTCTTTTCCCTCTCTTCAGCTGTTTTAATGATGGATGATGACACACTGATTAGTGCCTATGACCTTGCTTTTGCCTTCACTGTTTGGAAGGTAATGTTTATATATTGCATCCTGCATATTTAAAATGGAGTTTATATCAGTTTTACTAAATGGAAAGATTAAATCAGTTCATTGTTGCTATTTCTAGGACATGCTGTTATCATCTGTCATATAGATGATCAGCTAAATTCTAAAAGGCAAGACCCTCAAGAATAATATTTTAATGATACAAAATTACAGACTGCAGGTATAAACGATGTTTTTACCATTCCTCTGCTTAAAAAGCAAATTACCAAGTTACAGATATCAGAAAATCTAATTGGTTAAATGCAGCAGAGAAAATTTAATTTGATCTGGAAGCTGTACACCAGAAATCAACAGTAATATTTCTCTTTACTGTTGTCATGATATAATTCCCCAATCTGAACCTTAGAGTCCAAAAGATGGGGTACCAGCATGAATTCCTCTAAGTTAATTACCAGCTTAAATCTGATAAGCTGCCACCACCCAAAAATATAGTGTTTTGGGGCACTCTGGTCCCCCCAAAAACCTTCCCTGGGGACCCCAAGACCCAAATTCCTTGAGTCTCACAACAAAGGGGAATAAACCATTTCCCTTCCCCCTCCTTTCTTCCTCCCAGATCTTTCCCGCCCTGAGTACACTAGGAGATCACTGTGATTCAAACTCCTTGAATCACAACACAGAGAAATCAGGTTTTTTCTCCCTCTTCTCTCCCCCTCCCAGGCTTTCCCTCCCTGAGCTATCCTGGAGAGATAGACAGATTCAAGCTCCGTGAATCTAAAACACAGAGGAAATTCACCTTTCCTCCCCCACTCCTCCTTCCCTTCTCCCACCAATTCCCTGGTGAGTACAGACTCAGTTCCTTTGAGCCTTAACAAGGGAAAATATTTAAACAGGTCTTTTAAAAAGAAAAGCTTTTAATAAAAAGAAAGAAAGAAAGTAAAAGTTGTCTCTGTAATTTAGATGGTAAAAGTTACAGGGTCTTTCAGCTTATAGACACTATAGAGAAACTTCCCCCCAGCAAAAGTACAATTTAAAATACTTCCAGCAAAATACACATTTGCAAATACAGAAAACAATCAAAAGACTATAACCGCTTTTTCTACTTAATACTCACTATTCTGAATATATAAGAGACTGTAGCAGGGAGATTGGCAAGAAACCTGGTTGCACGTCTAGTCCCTTTCAGGACTCAGAGAGAACAAAGCAAAACCCAAAAAACACACACAAAGGCTTCCCTCCACAGAGATTTGAAAGTATCTTGTTTCCTGATTGGTCCTCTGGTCAGGTTCCCTGTTTGTTAACCCTTTACAGGTGAAAGAGACATTAACCCTTAACTATCTGTTTATGACAACTGTGTAGAGATTATCTGTAGGCTTATTTTTGATCCCAAATGCATGAATGCAAATTAACTTTGGCCAGATGCTATTTGGCACTGTATGATGTGGAGTGAAGCAGTGTATCAGTTTCTGCTGGTCATTTTGTATTAACTTGCAACAGTTTCAATGTGGTGCAGGCCAGCGGACCACAGAGCTGATTATTTTATATTATCTGCACCTTTCATAGCAATTAATTTGCACCTCTATCAATAATAGTCTTATAAGGGATCTTATATTAAGAAGTTTTGTACAGCTGTATTGATTAACATTTTGATTGTAGTGTGGAGCTCTAATTTTGCTATCTTTTGATTTTCTTACAGCAATTTCCAGATCAGATAGTGGGATTTGTTCCTAGAAAGCATGTTTCCACTTCTTCAGGTATATACAGTTATGGCAGCTTTGAATTGCAGACACCTGGATTTGGAAATGGGGACCAGTACTCCATGGTTCTCATAGGAGCAGCATTCTTTCACAGCGGATACCTAGAACTCTTTCAAAAGCAGCCTGATGCTGTTCATGCTTTGATAGATGAAACTCAAAACTGTGATGATATTGCCATGAATTTTCTAGTGGCAAAGCATACTGGAAAGCCTTCAGGAGTGTTCGTGAAACCTGTTGACATAAGGAATTTAGAAAAAGAGACTAACAGTGGTTATTCCGGAATGTGGCACCGAGCAGAGCACTTGCTACAAAGATCTTACTGTCTAAATAAATTGGTTAATATTTATAACAGTATGCCATTAAAATATTCTAACATTATGATTTCTCAGTTTGGGTTCCCTAATTATGCCAATCACAAGAATAAAATGTAAGAATGTATAGTATAAGGGGTATAAGTTACACATCAAACAGTAAATTCAAATCAGTGTAAGTTAAATGCTGAGGGACCAGAAGAAGGCATGCATTACTCCAGCTTGTCCTCCTTTACACATAGCCTCTGAATTTTGCCCGCAGTATTTTCTTTCCCCAGTGTAAGTTATTGAGAAAGTTTAAAGAACAGTGTGTGTGTAATGTTCACTTACCATAAAATCACCTTAATCTCTTAATACTTGAGAAGCTGTTATTGTCAAAATTACAGGGCCAGATCTTCAAAAGCATGTGCAGAAAAATGCATAATCACTTGGTGCGCACATATGAAAAACTTAACTTCTATTTCTTTAGAATATATTTACCCAATCAAATGACATTTTGGCATATTTGTGTTGTTATATATATATATAAAATCGCTTATGAGACTGTTCTATTTTTCTCAACAATTTCTAGTGAAAACTTTTAAGGGTTACACTGAGCTGTTTGCAAGAGTATTAGACTTGGTTATAAAACTCCTCAAAGCTTGTATGTTAACTACTGTTCTTCAGCGTGAAATGTTCCTGAGGTTCCAATCAAACCATAAGCCTAACTAAGTCATGGAACAAAGAACAGTCTCAGTATCAAACATCTCTAGGAGCCTCGCCTACAACACTGGCCACTGAGGGGTTATGGAGCATGATGTGGCTGATGCGGCCTTTTCTCCTGTCATTACTTTGCCCACAGTCACTGGGACGCTGCTCAGTAACTGAAAGGTAAAAGTTCTAATTGCTAACTTGGGAAAGATAATGAACATGGAAAGCATATATCATAAGAAATGTAGCTTACGTTACCACATATGCAGCCAAAAGAGACAGGTGCCATATTTGCCCTTTACTACAGCCTTTAGAACTTACTCTTATATCTGTATTTTGCATGTACAGTAGAACCTCAGAATTATAAATGCCTCAGGAATGGAGGTTGTTCGTAACTCTAAAATGTTCCTAACTGAACAAAACATGGTTGTTCTTTCAAAAGTTTACAGCTGAACATTGATTTAGTACAGCTTTGAAACTTTGCTATGCAGAAGAAAAATGCTGCTTTCCGGGTTTGTTTGTTTTTTTTTAGTAGTTTACGTTTAACATTGTACTGTATTTGCTATTTTTTTTTTTTTTTTTTTTGGTCTCTGCTGCTGCCTGATTGTATACTTCTGGTTCCAAATGAGGTATGTGGTTGACTGCTCAGTTCGTAACTCTGAGGTTCTACTGTACTTTATATTGGAGAAGTGTGCCTGAAAAGCAACTCAGATTTTAAAAAGAATGTTTTAAGTATAATTGTTGGTAGTAACTACAGATAAACTCTATTTTGTCTGTTTAGCTGTTCTGCATCTGATCCAGAAGGTATATTTTGTAAGCATACAGGTCTACTTTTATTTTGTTTTACTGTTTGAACTGAATATATTCTATTTTTATTTCCTTCACCTGTTTTCAAATGGCAAAGCTAATAAACATCTATGATAAAAAATAGGAAATATGTTGTAGGCTACACACCTGCACTGGCGAGGACTGGACTAGATGACTTGTTGGGTCTTTTCAGTCTCTGAATTCTCCGGTCATGGCTACGTTAAATGGACTTGTTACCACTGGCTGTTATCAGCTTGGGACTGCTAAACTAGTACTGGAAATATTTAAAATGTTAGGGTATATAGGACAAAACCATTATAAAAAATATTCATGGGACGTGGAAGAAATAATCTATGGCAATGTAATTTAGACACTGACAGATCAGATCAGTGAGCCTTAGTGGAACCAAGTCTTAGAACTAAAAAGGAGTTAGTCCCATCTACACTAGCAGTAAAAATTGTTCTAAATGCTGTGGCAGACAACCATTGTCAGGAATGGGTCATTTTCCTAGCATAGACATGGTTTACGATTATCATTCCTGTAATAGGTTAGCTGAGCAAAAAGGACTCTTAGGTAATGTCAGAAGTTCTTTACAAGTAGGCTGATTATGACCATGCTTTTTACACTTGTTCTATAGTTGTATTATAGGATTTGTTTTATATCCAGTGTAATCTTCTTAACTTTAGCAGCTGTCAAATGTTAAGTGGCAAAGTATGTTTTAATGTGAAGACTAAAACTCTGCTTACTGCTCTTGTTAGAGTAATCAATGTAGATTTAATGATCACACAACAGGGATAAATAGTATATGTATGTCTGTGGTCTTTCTACCAATGCAGACCTGCTTGCAGTAACTCACTGTGCATCACTTGCTTATTGTTGCTTCTGTGACTTTTTTCCTTTTCTGTATCAGTTGTCAATTAATAAAAGAAGTGTTCATCATACTGATAAATTAATTTGTAGCATTGTTAGACGAATTATATACTTATGTACTTTTTTGTCTTATAATAGTACTATTGGCAAAGTTTTCAAGTGTTAGGTACAGTTCCCACAAAATTGGTGTACAAACCCACCCCACCTAACAAATCTTGCCTTTCTGCAGGCAGTTTGGGCAAACAGTTGCAATATGTACCCAAAGGGTTAGGTTAGCGCCCTTCCCCCCCATTTGAAAATTTGGCATTAAGCATCTGGTTTAAACATAGTAGTTGAAGAAAATTAAAATCTCATACTGCAACTCTAGCCCTAAGTCATCCTTCTGTGCCTAGGAATTCAAAGTGTTACTGCTATATCTTCCTTCAATTGGTATGGGTAGCAGCTCTATTTGCCATATATTGAAGTTCCACAAGGGATAGGGGGGTATGAAGCCCTACCCTATAATTTCCCTCAAGATTTTTTTTTTTTTTAAGGAAACCAGCCCATATAAGGCCCATCCATCCCATCTTCAAATCTGTTTGAAGCTTACACCACTAGGACTGGATTAGTCAGTGGATGAACAAATTCTGAAAATCAG
Organism: Gopherus evgoodei; assembly: GCF_007399415.2. Classification (NCBI taxonomy): domain Eukaryota; kingdom Metazoa; phylum Chordata; order Testudines; family Testudinidae; genus Gopherus; species Gopherus evgoodei. The sequence goes on from NC_044329.1 coordinate 74,389,219, forward strand.
GAGTGGTACAACATGGGAGGTAGGGAGTTTTATTTACATGAGTTCTCGCCATCTCAAGTTTTTCAACAGCTTACTCCCAAGGTACAGGGTTTGGGGGGAAGTAACCCACTTTGGCAACTTTTACTCATACTGAAAAGTACGTACTTGTGCATGTAGTCCCTTTTTAAGTCAGTAGTGTAACTGATCCCTGCAGGGTGGCGCTATCATTTAGGCAGCCTAGGCAATTGCCTAGGGCGCCAGGATTATTCGGGGGGCAGCATTTTGCCGGGGGGGCAGCAGGTGGCTCCGGTTGACCTGCCGCCCGCTGGTCCACAGCTCTGGTGGAGCTGCCGCAGTTATGCCTGCGGACGGTCGGCTGCTCGCGTGGCTCTGGTGGACCTCACGCAGGCATGCCTGCGGCAGCTCCACCAGAGCCATGGACCAAAGGACCCTCCGCAGGAATGACTGCGGCAGCTCCACTGGAGCCGCGGGATCAGCGTGGGGGGGCAACGAAATGGCTGTGCGCCAAGGGCGGAAGAAACCCTAGCGCCGGTCCTGGATCCCTGTGCAAAGGGCTAGCACAAGGTGTGTGCACCATGTAAATCCCCAGTTAAAAAATGGGTTAAGTGGGTCTAAACTATTACTATTCCAAGTCAATAAAAGGTTGCAAAAAGAGGTCCATTGTGAGGTCAGAACCAAAGTGTTTTGCTCTCTTCCCACACCGACAAATCCTTCATGAAAATAAAATAACTTTCCATATGCACATGTAAGGAGTGGTATTGCTGAACTGGTGGGGATTGAATTGGAAGAAGCAGGAGTTGATGGGCAATGGGAAGTTCCAAAATGACGAGGGGTTGGGCTGGCGCACTGAGCATGGTGGCCTTTCAAGGCAGGCACAGCCTACTATGGCTGTTGCAGGGCCTCAGCCCCTTGAAGACATAAGGATTGTGGCAGCATTGGTCTTCAGACAAGTTGTGTGACTAATCAGAGGATGATGCTGAGAACAAGGCCTGATAGGAGGAAGGGTATGTCTTATGGCTAAGTCTGCACTAGGAATTTGTTTTATAATGCAGTGTGAGGAAGCTAGTTTAGCTGTAATGAAGCTGTGAGGCCCAGTTCTGCTCAGACTGAGGCCTTGTCTACACCACAAAGTTGCAGCGCTGGTGAGGGGGTTACAGCGCTGCAACTTAGGAGGTGTACACACCTGCAGGGCATTATCAGCGCTGCAACTCCCTGTTTGCAGCGCTGGCCGTACACCCGGTCGAACCTCGGGTGTAGAGGATCCAGTGCTGGATCACCAGCGCTGGTCATCAGGTGTAGACACTGTCATACCTTTAGTCCCAGATTTGGACCTTAGCGTCCAAAATATGAGGGTTAGCATGAAAACTTCCAAGCTTAGTTACCAGCTTGGACCTGGTACTTGCTGCCACCACCCAAAAAATTAGAGTGTTTTGGGGCACTCTGGTCCCCCTGAAAAACCTTCCCTGGGGACCCCAAGACCCAAATCCCTTGAGTCTCACAACAAAGGGAAATAATCCTTTTTCCCTTCCCCCCTCCAGGTGCTCCTGGAGAGATACACAGACACAAGCTCTGTGAATCCAAACAGAGTGACTCCCCATCTCCGTTCCCAGTCCTGGAAACAAAAGCACTTTCCTCTTCACCCAGAGGGAATGCAAAATCAGACTAGTAAATCCAACACACACAGATCTCCCCCTGATTTCTTCCTCCCACCAATTCCCTGGTGAGTACAGACTCAATTTCCCTGAAATTTCCCAGTAAAGAAAACTTTAACAGGTTTTAAAAAGAAAGCTTTATATAAAAAAGAAAGAAAATACATAAAAATGGTCTCTCTGTATTAAGGTGACACATACAGGGTCAATTGCTTAAAAGAATATTGAATAAACAGCCTTATTCAAAAAGAATACAAATCAAAGCACTCCAGCAACTATAGACATGTAAATACATGATCTCTGTACTCACAACTTGGAAACAGAAGATTAGAGAGCAGAAATACTTCTCCAAAGCTCAGAGAAAGCAGGTAGACAGAAAACAAAGACCTCAGACACAAAATTCCCTCCACCCAAAGTTGAAAAAATCCGGTTTCCTGATTGGTCCTCTGGTCAGGTGCTTCAGGTGAAAGAGACATTAACCCTTAGCGATCTGTTTATGACAGACACTCACCAGCGTTTTTGTTGACCTCCGTGGAATAAGCAGGTATCCCAGCATACCTGAGGAAGCCTCTCTGGTAATCAAGCAAACTCCACTGCCCTGTGCTCACCTGACCCCTCCTTTAAATGCCCCGGGAAATTTAAAAATCCCCTTCCTGTTTGCTCAGCCAGGTGTGGAGTGCAATTAATCTATCAATCACTCAGCGACCATGCCTCCACGCACCAAACGAGCCCCAGCATGGACCAATGCAGAGCTGCAGGACCTCATTAGTGTGTGGGGAGAAGAGACTGTGCAAACACAGCTGCGCTCCAGGAGAAATTATGATACGTATGGTCAGATATCGCAGTCCTTGATGAGAAGGGGCCATGAACGGGACGCCTTGCAGTGCAGAGTAAAAATTAAGGAGCTGAGGAGTGCGTACTGCAAAGCCCGTGAGGGAAATCGCCGCTCAGGAGCTGCCCCCACAACCTGCAGGTTTTACAAGGAGCTGGATGCCATACTTGGGTGTGACCCCACCGCGAATCCTAGGAGCATGATGGAGAGTTCAGAGCAGGGAGAAGTGGGGGATGGTGTAGAGGACGGAGACAGTGAGGCTACTAGCGTGGAGGGAGACACCCCGGAGTCCCAGGACACATGCAGCCAGGATCTCTTCTCCAGCCAGGAGGAGGCTAGCCAGTCGCAGCAGCTGGAAGCTGATGGTGAGGAGGAAGCTGAGGATTGTGCTCGTGGTAAGTAGATTTCAATGTTTTGGGAGAGGAGGATTTTGGTTATGGCTGCCTGCATGCATGCCTAAACATGGAATAGCCCATTGATTTGATCTATCCTTCCCCGCGGTTTGCTCTGGTGTCCCCCGAACCCCCTCTCCAAGCAGGCATCCTTCCCCGCGGTTTGCTCTGGTGTTCCCCACCCCCCCCTCCAAGCAGGCATCCAGCCCCGCGGTGTGCTGCCGTGTTCCCCAGCCACCCTCCAAGCAGGTATCCTTCCCCGTGGTTTGCTCTGGTGTCCCCCGAACCCCCTCTCCAAGCAGGTATCCTTCCCCGCGGTTTGCTCTGGTTTCCCCCCGCCCCCCCCCCAAGCAGGCATCCAGCCTCGCGGTGTGCTGCCGTGTTCCCCACCCCCCTTCCAAGCAGGCATCCAGCCCCGCGGTGTGCTGCCATGTTCCCCAGCCACCCTCCCAGCACGGAGGCAGCCACGCCGTGTGCAGGCATCCAGCACTGCGTTTCCACCCCCCACCCCCCTCAGTATCAGGACGGGTTGAAAGCGGACCAAAAAAAACCCCAACCCCCCAAGCACCTAGCTCACCACCTTCTTGTTCACTACTATCCCTTCTTCAGGACACCAGCTACCCCCTGTACCCACTGCTGATAAACCCCAGTGACCCAGTGGTCAATTCCCACTCCCAAGGGGTAATTTTTGCTAAAAACACTCACCCCATTGCTCGCCATGACTTAGCTTGCTTGCCCTCTCTGTGTTATGTGAGGTATGTGAGAAGGATGCTACCTAAAGTCTCAAAAGTCCTTCACAATTTGATAATAAACAATGATGCCTCTGTGTATTACATGTTTCTATCTCTCTGTTTTCTAGGGACCTTGACTACTGCAGCTGTATCACCGCCCTCACGTAGGTTGCAGAACTTGAGACGCAATCCTAGGAAATCAAAAGAGGAATTGATCAAGTCTGTTCTGAGCCACTACAACAGGGAAAGTAGGAAGACAGAGGAATGGAGAAGCAGTGTACAGGAGTGGAGAAAGACTGTACATGAATGGAGGCAAACAGAAAGCAGGAGAAAGGAATTGTCTGCCAAAAAAACAACAAAGCAGATGATAAGCCTCCTGTCTCACCAAACTGAGTCTTTCGAGTCTCTTGTAGCCATGCAAGACACACAGTTCTTCTTAGCAGGGTGCGATTAATGGCCCTGCAAACTTGCATCAGCACCATTCTAACGGTGGACTTCCCCACTCCAAACTGGTTCGCCACCGATCTGAAGCAGTCTGGAGTTGCCAGCTTCCAGATTGCAATAGCCACCCATTTCTCCACAGGCAGGGCAGCTCTAAATCTCGTGTCCCTGCGCCGCAGGGTCGGGGCGAGCTCAGCACACAGTGCCATGAAAGTGGCTTTTCTCATCCGAAAGTTCTGCAGCCACTGCTCGTCATCCCAGGATTGCAGGACGATTTGATCCGACCACTGAGTGCTGGTTTCCTGAGCCCAAACGCGCCAGTCCAGGGAGCTGAGCACATCTGTTACTGCCACAAGCAATGTACTGTCTTCACAGTGAGGCAATTCAATATCATCGTCTGACTCACTGTCACTCTCACTCACTTTTTGCAGGTGAAGGAATAGCTCCACTGCCAAGCGTGATGTGCTGGCAACATTCATCAATAAGGTCGTCAGTTGCCGAGGATCCATTTTTAAAAAAATTCACAGAAAAAGCGCTGTACAGTCACAATGCTGCTACACTGCTCCGCATGTGTAACAACGCACCGCTGGGCGCTGGAACAGGAACAGGAAGCGGAAAGACAATCACACTTCCTTCCCCTTCCCACAAGCCACAGCGCCGATATGGGACGAGGTGCTCTGTGGGATAGCCGCCCACAATGCACCACTCCCAACAGCGCTGCAGCGTGGCCACATCTAACATCACTTGCAGCACTGGTTGCTGTAAGTGTGGCCACTCTGCAGCGCTGGCCCTATACAGCTGTACTAACACAGCTGTAACAACCAGCGCTGCAAAATTGCAGATGTAGACATACCCTGACTCTAGCTTCCCAAGTTTTCTAGCCAGTTACCCGTCGGCGTTCATCGCTGCAGCAGTTTCTCACAGGCCATGTCTACATCTAAAATTTTGCAGCGCTGGTTGTTACAGCTGTATTAGTACAGCTGTATAGGGCCAGCGCTGCAGAGTGGCCACACTTACAGCAACCAGCGCTGCAAGTGGTGTTAGATGTGGCCACACTGCAGCGCTGTTGGGCGGCTTCAAGGGGGGTTCCGGGACGAGAGAGCAAACCGGGAAAGGAAACCAGCTTCCCCGCGGTTTGCTCTCTCGGTCCCGGAGCCACCCAGCAAACCGCAGGGAAGGAGACCTGCTTGCTCGGGGTTCCGGGACCGAGAGAGCAAACCGGGAACGCCGCGGTTTGCTCTCTCGGTCCCGGAGCCAGCCAGCAAACCGCAGGGAAGGAGACCTGCTTGCTCGGGGTTCCGGGACCGAGAGAGCAAACCGGGAACGCCGCGGTTTGCTCTCTCGGTCCCGGAGCCACCCAGCAAACCGCAGGGAAGGAGACCTGCTTGCTCGGGGTTCCGGGACCGAGAGAGCAAACCGGGAACGCCGCGGTTTGCTCTCTCGGTCCCGGAGCCAGCCAGCAAACCGCAGGGAAGGAGACCTGCTTGCTCGGGGTTCCGGGACCGAGAGAGCAAACCGGGGAACGCCGCGGTTTGCTCTCGCGTTCCCGGAGCCACCCAGCAAACCGCAGGGAAGGAGACCTGCTTGCTCGGGGTTCCGGGACCGAGAGAGCAAACCGCGGCGAAGCTGGTTTCCTTTCCCGGTTTGCTCTCTCGGTCCCGGAACCCCGAGTAAGCAGGTCTCCTTCCCTGCGGTTTGCTGGCTGGCTCCGGGACCGAGAGAGCAAACCGGGAACGCCGCGGTTTGCTCTCTCGGTCCCGGAACCCCGAGCAAGCAGGTCTCCTTCCCTGCGGTTTGCTGGCTGGCTCCGGGACCGAGAGAGCAAACCGCGGCGTTCCCGGTTTGCTCTCTCGGTCCCGGAACCCCGAGCAAGCAGGTCTCCTTCCCTGCGGTTTGCTGGCTGGCTCCGGGACCGAGAGAGCAAACCGCGGCGTTCCCGGTTTGCTCTCTCGGTCCCGGAACCCCGAGCAAGCAGGTCTCCTTCCCTGCGGTTTGCTGGCTGGCTCCGGGAACGCGAGAGCAAACCGCGGCGAAGCTGGTCTCCTTTCCCGGTTTGCTCTCTCAGTCCCGGAACCCCGAGCAAGCAGGTCTCCTTCCCTGCGGTTTGCTGGGTGGCTCCGGGACCGAGAGAGCAAACCGGGAAAGGAAACCAGCTTGATTACCAGAGGCTTCCTCCTTCCACGGAGGTCAAGAAAAGCGCTGGTAACTGTCTACATTGGATTACCAGCGCTGGATCACCAGCGCTGGATCCTCTACACCCGAGACAAAACGGGAGTACGGCCAGCGCTGCAAACAGGGAGTTGCAGCGCTGGTGGTGCCCTGCAGATGTGTACACCTTCAAAGTTGCAGCGCTGTAACTCCCTCACCAGCGCTGCAACTTTCTGATGTAGACAAGCCCACAGACAGGGCTGGGGGCAAACAAACTCGGCGGGGGTTGAAGGGGCGCCTGGGAAGAGCCTGCACCGGAGAAGAAGCGATGCGCGCCCTGCCGCGGGTCTGCGTATCCGAGAAGGGCCCCGGCGCGTCCACCCAGAGACTTCAAAAGTGCCCGTGGAAGTTTTCACACTTACTTCCCAGCCAACCTTTCGCAGCCCCGCCGCACGCAGCTGGGGGCCGAGCCCAGCCCGCTCAACCACCCAACCGAGGGGCGGGTTTGGGGGGCGGCCTCACAACCGTTCCCTGCCACTGGCTACGAACACGGGCGCTCCTAATTGGTTGATCGCGCTGTCCATCAGACTGAGGGGTCAGTCCAGTCGATGGCGCTGAGGAAACCTAGGCTCTACCCGCACGCGCTAGATCGAGGGTGCTCGCCGCCTGTAACCGAGGCGCTTCCACCCCGCGGTGCTGGAGCCCCTGCAGCCTCCCAGGCCGTCCTCGGCTCGGCTCGGCTCTGCTCTCCATGATGCTAGTGCGGAGCTCGGGGGCTCTCCGGCATCACCCTGAGGGAGGCTGCCGGGGGGTTGAGGAGCGTGGGGCGGGCGGGGCTGAGTGTAAGGAGTCTCCGAGGGGGCGGAGAAGAGGATCCGCTTGCAGCCTTTAAGGCAGCGGGAGGAGCAGCCCTGGGGCTCTGAGGGAGGAGCGGAGGCGAGGCGGGGCGGGGCACCGGTCTCTGCTCCCTCCCCCGGCGCTAGGTCCGGTGTAACAAAGCCTTGGTAACGGGGTTGCTAGTGCGCTGGTCGGTGCCTGGTAACCAGGCGCTGCTCCTTTAAGCGGGGGGTGTTGCCTTGCCGGAGGGCGGGGAAGATCCGAAGTGCCCTTCGGCGCCCGTCAGCCCTGTGCCAGAGCTGGCAACTCCCCCCGTCCCCATTCTCACTCCCATGCGGGCGCTGGGGACGACAGCACTCTGGGCAGCGCGGCCGCAGGCAGGCGGCTCCTCTCGGTGTGTCCTGGGGGCTCCCTGTCTGCTGAGCCCGCGCAGGTCCCGCCGGAGTCGCCCCCGGGTCCCATGAGTTCAGAGCTGCTCCGCGCCCTCTTTAAGATGGAGCCGGCTCCGTCCGCCTCCGAGTTGCTGGTGGGAGCTTCCGAGTTCCTGAAAGGTGAGAGCCTGAGGGACACAAGAAGCCCGACTGCCCACGGCCCCGGGAACCGCCTGGTTATCCTGGCGGCCGGGACCCTGCCTGGCTGCCCTGGCCCCTTCCCTCTCCTGCTTCTCCCTGTAGTTCCGTGGTTCTCGCCGTTCTACCCCGTCCCCGGGGCTCTGGGGCTGGGGCTGGTTGTATCTAAGCCGCTTCTTTCCTTCTCCGTTCCGGTGAGGAACCAGCCGGCACCTGTCGCCACGGGCTCTGCGCTGGGTGAAAGCCGCCCTGTAGCGAGCCCGTCCGGGGGCACAGCCGTGTGCGGCTAAGCGCGGACGGCCGGACTTTCTCTTCTCCCGGCTACGCAGGAGAAATGTAGCGATGCCCCGCCCGCTCGGAGGCAGAGGATTAAAGGGCGGGCGGAGATCGCTCTTTTACCCCCTAACATTGAGTTTACCGTGCGGGACGAGGGGGAGGGTAGAGAAATTGAACCACGACAACTGTATAGCCTTCGTCAGTTGCCTTCAACTTTGTTTCAGATCGATTATATTTTGCTACTTTACGGAATAAACCCAAAAGCACAGTAAATACCCACTATTTCTGTACCGATGAGGAGCTGGTCTATGAAAAGTAAGTGTCTTTTAGTTTCTTACTACCATTGTCCTGTAAGGCTCTTGCTAACTGCTTAACTCTCTTGTTAATTGATGCATTTCAAGTCCTCTGTAATGAATGGAGTGTTGTAGAGAACCAGCCATTCTCCCCTTAAAGAATAACAAGACTGCTGTGAAATTACTTAACTTGTAGTTAACCCAGGGGTGGGTGGGATGGACATGCTGCTCAGGATTTATTTATAAAGTGAGGTTCTCTTAAGAGTAATTAAATCTTATTAGATAAAGTCTTAAATAGAAGTCTGTGTAGGGGAAAGTCAGGTGAAATAACAGTGGCTTCTCTGTTTTGTTAGTAATTAACTCCTTATATTTTCTATATGCAGAAAAGTACAAAGTGATTATACTTCGAATTTTTTTTTTATTTTTTTTTACAGTTTAGAGATAGTGAAGCTTAGATGGGCTCTTACATCAACACCTAAAGCTTGAAATCTGATCAGATTAGGAGAAATAATAAGAGGTAGCTTTTACTGAGAGTTTTGTAGGTTTAATAAATAAGGATGTTATATTTAAAAATGTGTTTCTTTCCTGCGGAATGAAAGAGGACAACCCATGCAAGGAAAATTGACAATTCAAGATCAGCAGTGAAGTTGACTGTACACAAAGTGGTGTGATCTGAACAAAATAGAAAGAGACCTTCTAAAAATGTTAAAATGAATTACTGGCACGTGAAACTTTAAATTAGAGTGAATAAATGAAGACTTGGCTCACTACTTTTGAAAGGTTGCCGACCCCTGGTCTAGACCCTGGCCTAAGATACATGCCCATGGCTGACTAAATTATGCAGCAGGGTTGTGGGTCTGTTACCAGTGTTGTCCTATCTTAAACAAAAAACGGCTAGGCTGCGATTCAAGAAGTTTGCTCTTGACAAAATCTTGCCAATTGTTGTGCTGTCTAGGGCTTGAATTAACAGCTTATTCAGTGCTTGCAGTACTCAATCTCCAGATTTCTTTGTCTTTAATCTTGGTTTAAGTCTAGATATGATGCAGAAATTGTACTGGTCTCGTTATCCATTCTCCTTATGATTATTGACCTGGATCAAGAGTTCATGCTAATTCTTGTTTCTGTCAGGTATCTTTAATATTGCTGCTCACAAGATAATTGTGATGTGTGTGCAGTGTGTGATGGGCTAGATGAAATTGCATGTGAATGTCTGTGCTCTGAGAGGATACAAAGGATGATATTGAGCATTATGGTGCTGTCATCACCCTTATAGTTAAATGTGTGTAAATCAGCTGGGCAGCTACTGTTTTGGGCTTCAGTGTTAATCATACACAGATAACATTAAGCTGTTTTTTTAAATTTATATTTGGATGGGACAGTATGTATCTGGATTAGGGCGAAGTGGCTGAAAAAACTTGGCAAGATGAAAGTAATGTTTTTAGGATAGGGGAAACATCTGGCAGCAATAGTGAGATTGGTGTCCCTTGTGAAGAGAAAATTTGCCCTCTTGTTAGAAGGGTTTGCAACTGGGAGATAGTTTACTAAAATTAGCTGGGTATCTAAGGATAACACTACTTTTCTAAAGTAGCAGCTAAAGCACTCTAGGCTCTCCTTATTTGGTGAAAAAGCCTGTGACATCTTGTGAATATGGACCTTGCTATCAATGTCTTTGTCCATATTCAATTGCTGTAATATGGTTTGCTTGAGGAGACCAGAAAACCACTTGGAAGTGTCACCTCATGCACATTACATTGGCCAGATTATTTACACTAGGTCTATGTTAAAACTTTTGCTCATACAGCAGTCTTGGTTGAGTGTGACTTTTTTCTCCAACAAAAGTCCTAAGGTAGATCAAGTTATATTGGCATAAAAGTGCTTTTGCTGGTATAGTATATTTCACTCCTTGAACCAGTGTAAGTTATACTGGAAAAAGCATTCTTTTGCTGGTATAAGGGTTTAAGACTACCAGATTTCTTCTATAGTTATACCAACAAACCTTTTCAAAACATAGACTAGACCTTGGTAGCATTTCTTGAGCTCACACATGATACCTGTGTTTCATGATCTTCATTAGCTTCCAGTTTAACTTTTGGATGTAATTCATAGGTCTGGGTTTTTCTCCTGGGTCTTAGCTACCTCAGACTGCCTTCCTTCCCACGTTGCGCCCCACAATTGAGGTTTCCCCAGGTTAGGTGCTTTATATCTAAATGTCTGGCCTGGTGACAAGATGTTAAATTCTGTGGTTTTGTATCTGTTTAATGGTGAGCAGAATTTAACCCAACATTTAAAAATATAAATTAACTTCCTTTATATGCAAGATTACTTTGATTGGACAATGTTAATTCTAAACACTCTTCTGAAGAAAAAACTATAAAGCTTCAGTGCATACAGATTTTGAACTTGCTACTTAAAAATAATTGAATCCAACACTTCACTCATTATTGTTACGGGTCGGGGAGATTTATCTATATTTTACTTCCTCACTGGAGGAATACCTTACTTCCAATATACAGTATCCAGGAAATATACACAGAAATTCAAGAGGAGGTGGAAAAACTCTCTAAAGTCCAAATAGTGCATCCCTTCATCTCATTAGTAGTTACATGGTAACATGACCTGGTAATCTGCCTACCTTTTGCATCAAAGTGAGGAAGGGTTCTAAAATTGCCCTTGTATTTTAGGGCATATATCCAAAGACATTTTTTTCTTTGTGCAGAGAATGACAATTTAAAAAAAAAAATGCTCTTTTTCCAGGGAAGGGGTAAACTATGTGACAATTATCAGGTGGCATACAGATTTTAAGTAACCTTGTGCAGCAATACATACCTCCCTTCAAGTAGCTAATGCCAAATTTTTGCCTTAACATTTGTTACCTCTCACACACATTTTATCATGCATACAGGATATGGATGACTTCAAAAGTACTTTTTCCCCTATGAAACTTGGATTATCCGGAGGGAAGCGTATGGAATAGAATATAAGTCTCCTGATTGCTGGTTGGGTGTCATATCAGCTAGAACATCTGCCTTCTAATAATGCTTCTTCTGTTTGTTTAGACTGTAAGCTGTCTGTGGCAATAACTGACTTACTACATGTTTGTACGGTGCCTCGCACAATGACACCTAATCTCAGTTGGGACCTCTAAGTGTTACTGTAATTTAAATTTTGTAATTGCATATTTTTGTCATGTAACAGTGTAATCACACGTTTCAATTATTTTGGTAATTTATTTTAAAATACCTGTCAGCAGCTATGTCTGTAACGACACAGACCACAGAAAAGATCCAGGAAATATTTTTTTTGAAAAATAGATTAATTACTAGGTATATTCATATAGAACTCAAAGTATTAATTCATTTAAACTACAATACAGAAACATATTTCCTGCACCCCCTCAGAAGCAGTACAAAGGCCTGGAGGAGTTTGGGTAATGGAGGAGCTGAGGGAGAGGGAAGGAATTACTGGGAATTACTGGGCCTGGGTGTGAACTTGAAGGATTGTGTGGGTGGGAGAAGTATGGAACAGGTTTTATGAGGGGAATGGGGTGGGATTGTTAGGAAGCCTCTGGCTGACCTGAGTCCTTCTCATTTAGTCAGGCACATCTGTCCCTTTTCCTATGTGTCCCTGTACCCTCTCTCCTATTCAGACCCTGCCCCAAGCTGTCCCCCTGCACTTGCCCTTCTGAACCCCAGTCAGTGCCACTCCCTTCTTCCCCCAGGAGCCCCATGTGCCCCATGCTTTATGTTCCTCCTTAACCTGTGTCTCTTGGCCTGTCCCCATGGGTAGGGCACTGTGAGGAAGGCAGATTCTTCCTCTTTTCTATCCACAACTGATGCTGCTCCCAGAGCAGCTGTTCTCTGCTCTGACACCACAGCAGCCCTTGCTGGGTGAAAGGAGCAACTGCAGCACAAGGTATTTTCTGTGGGGAAGGGGAATTCTGCGTGGCACATGAATTCTGCACATGCGCGGTGGTGCAGAATTCCACCAGGAGTAAAAATTGTTTGTCATTCAGAATGCCTTGCTGCAAAGGCCCTTTTTGTTTAAAATTGTTAGCATTTGAAATCAACTGAGGCACTCAAGCTGTTGTTGCGAAAGGGGAGAGGATCTTTGAGGTATCGATCCAGGACTCAAACTGTTTATGGGACTTTATAGGTATGAAAAGCATGTCCCGAGCCACGGTGGGATATGAGAGTAATCATACATTGATAATTTCATCAGTTGCATCCTCCTAGTAATTGGTAAGACTCTCTCATATACAGAAGAAAATACAGCCTGCTTTTTATGGTGATAGCACTATACGAACCCAAAACTCATAAGGTGTGTTCAACAGGGTTGTAGAAGCTCTGAGCTCTTTCTCTGAGGCCCATCAATGTGCGTTTGTTGAAGCAGTATATGTTTCCTAACTAGTAACTCCAGACACTTAGGCAGAAGATTGTCAGCCTAATAGTTATCAGAAACACATTCTCTGATCAATCCCAATATTTAAGATCTGTTCCCTACCACAGCTTTATGTTCTTCAAAATGTACCCTTGAAGAGTGTGGCGAAAAAAAGGTTTGCTGTTAAACATTCCATTTATAAATAAAGATGGAGCCTCAAAATTCCTATGTGGCTTTTGAGATGTTTGGTCTCCTGTACTGGTCATTCCTATCGTTAAGGATAACAACTCTTATACACTGTAACTATTTTTTGTAGTCCAAAGTAGATGTGAAGCATGACTGAATTATGATGAAAATTAAAGTTGGGAAAGAAACTGAGTCAGAAGTGCATGCTCTGTACTTTTGCTCATACATTCAAATCAAATATCTCAATACTTTATCAAATGAAATGCTTTTAAAAGCTATTTAAGCCCATCTCAAATGGTAGCTGTCTTGAATTTCACTACTATAATGACAACTGTTCTGGTTAAATATGTTGTGTGTTAACCTGAGAACCTATCATGCTATGGTGTAAAAATGAGAGCTTGTATTAAAACCACTTCCTTTCTCTTGCCAACCTTATATACCATCAAATGAAGGGCAGGAGGAGGGGACATGAATGGAATTATCCAGTTGTGACTGCATTAGGTAAAATTTGGTTCTGATCTAGTGAGTATTATGAGTGAAACTCTCTTGTCTTATGGTGATGGAGGTCTCTCTTCAAGAGGTACATGCTTTCATCTGTAAAGGTATACCATTTTTGATGCCTTCAAGGATGTAGAAGGCATCAAAATAACCCCTCTCACAGATGATCATTTGGCACACAGACATGGTCTGTTTTGGATAGACCTAATAATTAATGAGTTGGGCCCTGGTAAATAACTTTCTTCAAGAAAAATAGTGGCTCTTGCTCTTTGTTTTTCTGCAAACAGATCTGGGTTGGGCATCCTGCATTTAACTGATTAACGTACAATAGGCTTTGACTTGTTATATCAACAAACTAGAAAGCTCGCTGGACATGTTTCAGTTCGGGGAACTGTTATCAAAAATTTTTATTCCAGTATTGCTGTAATGAAGTATAAGGATCCTTCACTGTCTTTCTGAATTATAGAGCCTTTAATCAACCATTTATTCTGGTTGGTAATTATATTTATTATCAAGACATCACAAATACTATGCCACCAGAAACACTTTGTGAACAGCCGCAGAAGTAATTATATGTGACAGTGGAACGTTTTGTACAGCATATACTTCATATCAGCAAGAGGATCTAGGTTAATCAAATAGTGATATATTGCTGTGGATCAAGCAAGCTTAATTCAGAGAATATATATCACCTATTTTTGAGGTTAAGAAGTATAAAGTCAGTATATTGAATGCTTACTGTGTAATAAAGTGAAATTAGTACTGTCTAGAGCTGTATTGGTATGAAATGTCTTCTTCCCTGCCTTCATACTTTCAAAGAAGCAGTTTCTTTTTCCTGACAGAGCAATAGTAAATTTTCATTTACTTCACAAAGTTAAGTCTCCTTACTTAACTGTGGTGACTCAATAATTGTAGCTGTGCAGAAAGCCTGATTCAGTAGCTGTAGGACCAATAATGAAAATTTAGACTACACTCGTCACACCACACAAGAGCTGCCACTTCCCACATAAAGTAGCGAGTTCTTTGTTCAATTTAACATCATCACATGCTGTTGAAATGAACATCAGTTAACCAATCTTGTCAGGCAATAGAAGACAAGAAAAGCCATTTTTGAAGGCTAACATGGAGTACAAGCAAGAGACCATACATCATGTGGATGAGAATACTTTGTGGCAAAACTACAGTTTCTTCAAATACTGGTCCAGCTAACACATGCAGTAATCATACACCGCTATTAAAAATTGAAGTGTACCATTCACCCCTCCTCTTTCACTTATAAAAATTAATTGCAACACATTTTAAGGTACAGAATTAACCCATAAAGGGGAACCTCGGATTGAATGTGGAAGTTATAGGTAGCTATTCTCCTCTTCTAAAAATTAGAAGTATGATTTAGATCCTAGCCAGATTTCTACTTGGGTGGGGGAGAAGGACTAGTATCCATAGACTTTCCAGCCCCTCCCCCCCTTCCTTCTTGGAAGCCAGTGGGATGCAAAAAAACCCCCAAATCCTCCCCTCAAAACTTTTGTGCTGAACTTTGACCTAATTAACAATTCTCTGAACTTGTACTGTGCCCCTCCTCAACATCTCAAAGGGGCATCTCTGCATATCTGTTTTGCTCACTAAAGGATAAACAAATCACCAAAAACTGAACTGCAAGTTAGTACCAATCAAAAATAGAACTCTTGTCTTCTGAGTCCCAGGCTCCAACTTTCACCACTGTACACCAAGCTGCCTTCCTGCTTAGACAGATTTACTGAGGAACTTAGACTTCCTCAAGGAGTGTGCTTTTTTTTTTTCCCCCTCCTCCCCAAAGAGAAGGGGCTTCCAGTATGCTCTGAAAATCTTTTTTTTTTTTTTTTTTTTTTTTTTTTTTAAAGCTTGTTCTGTAACTAAACCTTCTTGACTGAGAACTTTATATCCCGCTCATAAGCTTTGTCCTGGTTTCTGAGGGACCTTATCTCAGAAATGCTTCTCTATTGATAGTTGATTAATGGAAGTTCAGTCATTGATGCAGCTGGGTCATGATTCATTGATGGTTTTGAAGATCAGGACTGCAGTCCTGAAAAGGAGTGGAAACTTGCTGAGGGAGTGAAGCACTGAGTGGTATGCTTGTGGTAGCCTGTTCTGTTTATGTAGGCTGGAGTCTTTGAGTTGCATTCCCATTCGATCCTAAGTATAGTGATTTACAGTAATCCAGCATGGAGATGGACAGCACAGGAATTGCTGTGGCCAGATTCTTGTATGGAAGGAAGAGTCATAGTTTTTTCTAGCAAATTGGAGGTGGAAGAATAATTTTATATATAAACTTTATTTTACGAATACTAGTTGGTCACTTAGAATTAGTGATGAATTGGGAGCAGGACACCTTTTGCTTTGAACCACTCTGATAGTCGGACAGGAGGACGCTTTCAGTGGAAAGGAGAAAAAAGACCCAGCTAATTCTTTCAAGCATTTCTACTTTCCTACTAATCTCTGATTTTTGTTTGAGTTTACATATCTGGACGTCAGAATCGCTGACACACAGGATTTGCTTCTTGGTGGCTTAATTTGTTGATTCCCACTAATCAACAATAACACTGCCTTTCATGAATGGTAATAAAGTTTACCTCATGATTCTAGTGCATATCCTCCAGAGGACAGTGAAGAGCTGGATTGCTCTGGGCTAGTAATGAGCTATGACGCAACATTGAATCAAGAATTCAGGAGATCCAGTAGCTTCAGCCTCCCCCCCCCCCCCGCCCTTTGAACATCACAGCAGCGTTAGGATTTGTCCTGGGACATACTCTACTTTGTTTTTGGACATTTTGAAATCTTGGATCACAGATAGCAAGTGTAGAAAATCAAGAGTAATTGCCTATAGAAGACAAAGCCTCCAATATTGGGACCTTTGGTCACCCTAAGCCCAGGGCTCTCTAACACAGCTCAGCTGACTCAAGTCCCACTGACCCTGTGCTTAAACTGCAGTGCAGACTCACCCAAAGTGGCCACTGACTCTCCCACCTGGCTTTATAACCACCCTCAACCCCGCTGCGGGAGATAGTTGAGGGGGAGTGGGCATACAGGAAACTGTACCACATCAAGGCACCACCCACCCCTGCTCTCTGCTGCAGCCCACTCGATACCCTCCCTGCCTCTGGTCCCGGCCAAACACCCTCGTTGGGTCACGGCTGCTGGCAGACAGTGGCCTGGGCAGGGTGGCTGCGTGGGGGCAGCGTGGTGGGGGTCAGGGAGCTATTTATCCCACTGGTGTGCACGGTGCCTGACACTGAACGGAGCCCACACGCCGCAGGGAGCTGTCTGCATGGTGAGTGGGGAGCGGAGCTACGCGGTCTGTGGGGTAGGGCAGTGCTAGGGCCTTCTCTAGCCCCTCCCCCCCCCCAGAGCCAGGCAGCGAAGGCTTCCCCAGTGGCGTCGTGCAGCCGCTCTGGGGCGGGCTTCTCCCCCAGCTCATAGCCACACTGGCTCGCTGTGCTTCCTGGGATGGCGGGAGCCTGGGGCGGCACTCTCTAGTGCTCTGTGCCATGCACGGGGCCCTGACCCTAAGAGCCAGAAGGGTGGCAAGGTCGGGAGTCCCAGGGGTGCTTACCTGGGATGGCTCCCAGGAAGCATCCAGCAGTCCCTCTGGTTCTTTGGGGTGGGGTGGGGTGAGGTGTGGGGGTGGAGGGCTCTCTGCCTGCTACTGGCACCTGGAAGCCCACCCCTGCAGCTCTCATTGGGCAGGAGGGAGCCGGTGCAGCGTGCAGAGACTTCCTCCGCCTCTGTGCCTAGGGGTCACCAGCACTGCAGGCTCCTGTCAGCAGGCAGGCGTGCTGCCGGGAGCTGCCCCAGGAAGTGCCGCCATGTCAGCCCCAGCATTTTGCTGGTGATTGTGAGCGGTCCCTGATATCGGGACAAAAGGCGTCCCGACCGATGTGCAGTCAGAACGCGGGATGTATTAAAATCGAAACTGTCCTGATGATACCGGGACGTCTGGTCACCTTAGTCACGGATGTCTGGGCTTGAGTGGATTCAGCCACCACAAGTCTGACATGGTAATAATATTTCCGCATCCACTGTACTATCAGCATATCATGTAGAGAAGATGCTTAGACTGGTCTGCCAAACAAGAATAAAATTGTGCCGTCCTTCCTTCAGATGAGCTACAATTATTGTCATTGGATTAACGAGAACTTGGGAAGCTAAATGGCAGAGCACAATAATTTTACAGACTAATATATTCACATAAATACCTGGTCCATTCTTCTGTCAGAGCAGGATTGTGTTAGATACCAGATTGTTTAACAAAGTCTGTGGGTGACTTTTTCTGAAGGTTAATGTGTCTGCATCCAGGCTGATGTGAGGACTTGTAAGGAATAAAATTGGCATCCCAAGGCATCCACGGATTTTAGAAAGTGCTTGTTCAATACATTATAATTTGATTATTTTTAAACTTGTAGAAAATGATTTTAGAGTTTGAGAGGATGCCAGATTCATAGCACTAAAGACTCTGCTCCTCTGTTAAAATTCCACATAACTACAACGTGTGGAAATCCCCCTGCTCCCAATGATTTTAAAATATGCCTCAGTTCTGACTTGGAAGGACCATGTCAAGAAGCCAAAGAATGAATTCTCTAAGCTTTAACCTTTTGCAGGGCCGTCTTTATGAATTGCGGGGCCCGATTTGAATACCTGGCAGTGGTCCGGGGCCTCCATGGCATTTCAGTGGCGGGAGGTCCGCTCCGGATCTTCTGCGGCCCCGAAGGACCCTCCACCGCTGAAATGCCAACAAAGACCCAGAGTGAATACACACCCTGCCTCCGAAATGCTGCCGAAGACCTGGAGAGGACCAGATGAATAAAAAAAATTTAAAGGGTGCCTAAGGCATGGGGCACTCTTAGGCACGAGGCCCGATTCTGGGGAATCAGCCTAAAGTCGGCCCTGCCTTTTGGCCTGCCTGCTGAGGCAGCTTCCATAAGGTGCCATAAATAGGGGTGAAGTTGTTGTTGATGGTCTTTTAATTTGGAGTCCATTAGCTCATTTCACAAAGGCTACCAAATAATACATATTTTGTCACTGCCAACCTAAGACCAATTCAAACCACTGATTTAGGCTCTTAATCTCATTACCATTTCCCCTAGGTCAGGGGTTCTCCAAATTTTGTTGTTAATATGGCCCTTCTCTTAATACAGATGGTCTTTTGAACTCTCTCTCTTGCACTTATATTATAAAATCACTATAGAGAGTACGTCATACTTGCATAGCAAAGCAAGCTTGGTCATATACTTTCAAATTTTTTTTTTTTTTTTTTTTTTTTTTTACAGTTGGAAAATTGGGGCTTTGACCCAAAAAATTTTTTCTGGGAAGAACTGAATGCCTCAAAGTCAAAATATTCATATATGGATATGCCACCACTGCTGCTTGGGCATTCCAGGGATGTGTCTATATAGGAAACTTCATAGCACTGCCACAGGAACGCTCCTGTGGCAGCACTTTGAAGTGTGAGTGTGGTTGTATGCGAGCGCTGGGAGAGAGGTCTCCCAGCGCTCCTGGTAATCCACCACCACGAGGTGGCTATGTCTACGCTAGAGAACCTGCAGCGGTGCAGCTGTAAGAGCTCTCGTGTAGCTGTTCTATGTAAACAAGAGAGAGCTCTCCTGTCAACATAGTGCTGTGCACACTATCACCTGTGCCAGTGTAACTATGTCGCTCTGGGGGGAGATGTACAATATTCACATCGCTGAGTGACATAAGTTTTGCCAACATAAGTGGTAATGTGGACATAGCCTATATCTCTCATGATGCAGCACCTCCTCTCATCAAGAAGAGAGACTATGGTACATCATGGGAGGTTGGTCTGTAGAAGAGAATGGACATGTTAGGCACCTATGCTACAGCTTTCATGAGGAACCATGATGACATTTCCAAAGAAAAATTTTCTGACATTGTCAACTTTTTTCTTTGTTACTGAAGATTGAGCATTTCTATGTGATGGAAAATCTTTGATTTCCTAACATAACTGTGGAAAAAGTAATAGACAATTATTTAATGTATTAAATGCTCTAAGTATGTTAATGACACTGGCCACTTTTTTTCTTTTGCCCCTTGCATCCTGTTCCTCTTTCTCTCTCTCTCTCTCTCTCTCTCTCTCTCTCTCCATATGTTTTTCTAATGCCTGGTTCTTCTACCCCGCCCATCTCTCTTGGTGAGTGGTTGGCTCTTGTAATGAGTAGCTCCTGTTTTTCTTTCTTGCTCTTAAGCATCAGAGGCAGGAAGGAAACTCCTTTGCTCCCAGATGTTTTTACAAAGAGGCACCTAGGTCCAGTTTGTAATGAGAAAATGACACCTGCAGAAGTGGCTGGAAATAAAGAGAGCTAATACTGGTCAGTTTTCTAGGGGCCACCAACAATTGGTATGTAGACCACAGTTTGGGAGTCATTGTCCTAAAGCATGAAGTCCCTAAGCATTTGTTTGTCATTAACTTCACTAAGGAATATCCTAGGTGGTTGTTTTTTTGGGGGGAGGGAGGAAAGGGGGTTGGGGATAATTTCTTTCCCTGTCTCTGAGACGCCTCCACCACCCTTGTTCTGATTAGGAATAAAGAAATTTCCATACGTTCATAAGGGGGAACTTCTTAAACAAAAGAAGCAAAAATGTCAAATGAAGCGACAAAGTCTCAAAAGAAACTTTGCAAAAAAGATGACCAGTGACCCTTTTATA
The DNA here is from genome assembly GCF_007399415.2 of Gopherus evgoodei. Taxonomy (NCBI): domain Eukaryota; kingdom Metazoa; phylum Chordata; order Testudines; family Testudinidae; genus Gopherus; species Gopherus evgoodei. The sequence goes on from NC_044329.1 coordinate 74,409,147, forward strand.
TCCCCCCAATGTTTTAAAAAGCAGGGCAACATATATACCAAATTAGTGTCATTATACTAGACTCTTTTCCCTTCTTCTTTCCCTTCCCCCTGCCTCTCTGTGGGAAAGCTAACTTAAAACCCATCTCTTGTTTCTGTTCTCCCTCCCTCTCTCTGAATGTTGTCAGCAGAGGGATATGTTGAAATTAATAATCAATAGAACGGCACGTTTCTCCCCAGGCAACTGTAAATTTGACATTTCCTAAATTTCAAGTACATGACTTTGCAACCTAAATAATGTTCTTGTGACATAGTATGGGGTTTTCATAATATAATTTCCTATGGGTTGTTTTTTTAAGATAAAAGGAATTATACTTGTAACTGTTACAACTCCCACCATGAGTGGTGTTTACATCCTTTATCTTCAGCACTGCAGGACAGTGAGTGCCACTTGAACTACAGCACTACCTACAATAGCTGATAGCAGGAAGGATGTTTTCCCGGAGGGAGATTGGAATGGGTTACTGGGACCATGTGCTGGGTCTGGGAGGTGGTGGAGGAGAGGCTCATCTGGCCTGGATATATCTTCTCTCTTCCCAAGTCAGGAGCTGGGGAGCTCCTGTTTCCTGTGGTGTGCAGCCAGAGGGAGGGAGGGCCTTTTAAAAACGAGGAGTACTTGTGGCACCTTATAAACTAACAAATTTATTTGGACATCAGCTTTCCTGGGCTAAAACCCACGTCATCAGATGAAGTGGAATGTAGTAGGAAGCTATATAGCAGTACATGAAAAGATGGGAGTTGCCTTGCTTAGTTGGGGGGGGGGGGTCCGAGACAAATCAATTAAAGTGGGCTATTATCAACAGGATCAAAAATCATTTTGTGTCATATTCTGGGTCTGGGAGGGTAGTCAGATAGTCTTTCCTGGCTCTTCTGTGACCCTGCACAGTTCTTTTGGCAGTTCCTGGTGTGGTGTCAATAGCAGTTGCTCCTTAAGGCCTGGTCTACACTACGAGTTTGTCGAATTTATCAGCGTTAAATTGAATTAACTCTGCACCCATCCACACAACGAAGCCTTTTTTGTCAACATAAAGGGCTCTTAAAATCGATTTCTGTACTCCTCCCCAACAAGGGGAGTAGCGCTGAAATCGACATTGCCATTTCGAATTAGGGTTAGTGTGGCTGTAATTCGACGCTGTTGGCCTCCGGGAGCTATCCCACAGTGCACCATTGTAACCGCTCTGGACAGCAGTCTGAACTCAGATGTACTGGCCAGGTAGACAGGAAAAGCCCCACGAACTTTTGAATTTTATTTCCTGTTTATCCAGCGTGAAGCGCTGATCAGCACAGGTAACCATGCAGTCCCGGAATCAAAAAAGAGTTCCAGCATTGACCATACAGGAGATACTGAATCTGATCTATGTATGGGGAGATGAATCTGTTCTATCAGAACTCTGTTCCAAAAGAGGAAATGCCAAAACATTTGAAAAAATCTCCAAGGCCACGATGGACAGAGGCCACAACAGGGACTCAACACAGTGCTGCATGAAACTTAAGGAGCTGAGACAAGGGTACCAGAAAGCCAAATGGACGCTCACGGAGGGAGGGGCAACTGACGACTTGCTATTCCACAGTTACTGCGCTCTCCGAAAACCACTTGAATTCTGGGCTGAGCTTCCAGTGCCTGAAGGATCAAAAACATTGTCGCGGGTGGTTCAGGGTATATGCTTTCATGCGGGGTGGGGGGGGAAATTGACGACAAAGGAGAAAAAGATCTTTTCTCACCTTTTTTCAATATCGCCATTGGATGCTGCTGGCAGATGCGGTGCTGCAGCGCGACACAGCAGCAGCCCCTTGCCTTGCCTTGTAGATGGCAGACGGTACAGTATGACTAGTATCTGTCATCGTCGTCCTGTGGGTGCTCCTGGCTGGCCTTGGTGAGGTTGATCGGGGGCACCTGGGCAAAAATGAGAATGACTCCAGGTCATTCTCAAGTCTTAAGTTTTGTGTAATGGAGATTAAGTCCTGCCTGGAATATCATGGCAGCTGGAGGCTTCTACCTCAGGCTGCTCTCTGTCAGCAGCACCGCGCGGTCGCGCCTCCCTGTTGCTACCAGGGCTCACAATCATATACTTAGACCTCTACATTTTGCTGCAAATAAAAAAAAATTAAGCTGCCGTTTAGAACTGTCCCACAACATATATATCCTGGGACATTTTGTATTTTACCAGTGTCAACCAAAGGTCCATACACCCATAGAGATTCAGTCCTGCCTGTGCTTCTATCCTAGTGCTTATCACAGATTCCCATTTTCAGTATAGGTTGAGCAAGTACAGAATGGTGGTTCACTCTACTTTGCTGTAAGCCAACCACCTTCCCCTCCCCCCTTCGATCTCTGCTTGCAGAGGCAATAAAGTCAGTGTTGTTTCAAATTCATGCATTCTTTATTACTTCATCACACAAATAGGGGGATAACTGCCACGGTAGCCCAGGAGGGGTGGGGGAGGAGGAAAGCAACAGGTGGGATTGTTGCAGGGGCACCACCTAGAATGGCATGCAGCTCGTCATTTCTGCAGGATGTCTGGGGCTCTGACTCAGAGCGGCTGTTTGCCTCTCTGGTTCTTTAGTAGGCTTGCCTGATATTCTAGGCAGGACTGACTCTCCATTAGACAAAACTTAAAGAAGAGAATGACCTGGGGAGTCATTCCCATTTTTATCTAGGCGCCCCCAACCACCAAGGCCAGCCAGGAGCACCCTTGACAGCAGCAGACGGTACAGTATGACTGGTAACAGCCTTTGCTAACTTGGAAAGGCAAGGGGATACTGCTGTGTAGCACTGCAGTACCACATCTGTCAGCAGCATCCAGTAGACACATGGTGACAGTGAAAAAAGGCTGAACGGACTCCATGGTTGCCGTGCTATGGCGTCTGCCCAGGCAATCCAGGGAAAAGGGTGCGAAATGATTGTCTGCTGTTGCTTTCAACGAGGGAGGATTGACTGACGACGTTTACCCATAACCACTCGCAGCAAATTTTTGGCCCCATCGGGCATTGGGATCTCAACCCAGAATTCCAATGGGTAGGGGAGACTGCAGAAACTAGGGGATAGCTACCCACAGTGCAACGCTCCGCAAGTCGACGCTAGCCTCGGTACAGGGACACACACCGCCGAATTAGTGTGTTTGGTGCGCTCAACTTTATACAATCTGATTCCAAAAATCGATTTCTGTAAAATCGGAATAATCCTGTAGTGTAGACCCTAAGTGGCAGCATGGGCCTAGTCTTAGAATGTTTTTATATTCTTTTGTTTTGACAGACTGCCATAATTTCCTGAGAAATGAAGGTGAGGGAAGGGGAAGTAGCTGTTCTCAGCAGTGAATATCTCAGTAAAAACTGAACAGAATGTTATGGGACAAAGAGGATTTTTCGGAGAGCTTGTGTGCTGCAAATAATGGAGGTCTTGGGACTTCATTTTGAGAATATTTTATAATAGAAAGTGTTAGGCAACTGAAATATAGAGGCCCCCAATAATAGATAAAAGATGTTTTTAATTGCCCAATATATACTGAAGAGACAAAATGGGTGAGATAATATCTTTTATGGGATCAACTTCTGTTGGTGAAAGGGACAAGCTTTAAAGCTTACACAGAGCTCTTCTTTTGGTCTGTGTAAGATTGAAAACTTCTCTCACCAACAGAAGTTGGTCAAATATTGGTTCACACACCTTGTTCTCTAATATCCTAAGACTGACATGGCTACAACAGCACTGAAAACTTTTTTGCTATGATTACACTGGATCCCAAATGGAACATAGCAAAATTACTAACTGGCTTGCAGTTTAAAGAGCTGGAAGCAGATGTTCATTGAAATAGTTTAGTTCTTCTCTAAATGTATTTTTTCATCTCTTTCCCCACTCCACAGTTTCTATGCAGATTTTGGACCTTTAAACTTGGCGATGTTGTACAGATACTGCTGCAAACTAAATAAGAAGCTAAAGGTAAAGTTTTTAACCCTTTATATTTAGATTTCTGTGCCAAATATTCAAACTGTATTGTTTTTAACAAATTGCAGTACATAGCATTGCTGGGCAAGTGTCATTTACATGGTTAACCTTGAGCTTTGGACACAGAAGTTTTGCTGTCTTGCCATGAATGTACTCCCCATGAGGAACTGAAAACTGAGCCTTTTTGTTCAGGAACTGAACCACAAAGGACATGTACAACTCGTTCTCTTCAAGGTAAAATGTAATATAAGCCAAAGGAAGTTAGTGGAATAGTAAGCAAAGGAATGATGGCCAGAATCCTTTTGAGTTACGTTGATGTCTTGAGTTCATTTCCAGCATATCTGCCTGTAATCTATAGTTATGTTAGAATGAATAATATTGGACTGAAAGATGATGATGATACCATGGTAGGAATGTGTGACAAAAGAAGGATGAAAATGCATGTTTAAATGAATATTTTTCAATGGAAGAGTTAACATGACTTTAGTTTGTTTCTGAAGAAACAATGCATCTTTATTAATATAACAGTAACCTATAAAAGTTCAGTTAATACAAAAAAGTTCAGTTGTATACAGAAAAACTTTTTTCTGATATGGTGGCACATTTGCTGTTCCTAACCATACATCCACATACCTGTTTTCTTCTCTGCACCTGCATCAGGGCTTTCTAAATTTGGTCTTTGACTTTGACTTACGTTACACAAGACCAGTGGATCTATCTATTTTCTTTGGATGCAATGACGACTTTTATTTAAATTGTAAAGTGCCTGTCCTGAATCCTAGGCAGTATCTAAAAATATACAATTCAGAATTAAAAGGCACCTTTCAAAAATGTATATAAAATGTGACTGTATTGACCACCTCTAAGAACAGTAATAATACAGTCACATAACCTTCAGTCCAGCCCTGTCCCCAGATGCCTAAGGAAAACAAAGGTGGCTTTCTGCACCTGGTGCAAATCCTAACAAATTGGGTTGCCTTATAAGAAAAGTAAATATCTTAACTAAACTTTGTTGGGAATTTTCTGACAAAAGCTTGTTTTTGTCAGAAAAGGCTAAGTAGTCTAAACAAAAGTGTTCAGAGAGAGATCAGGTTTAATCAACTTCTGATGAGGAAACCTGCCTGACTTCCTGGCAAGTTGTTGAGGTTTCCAGGGTCTGCAGCAGTGGGGCAACCCTGCCATGCAGACTCCAGTGGGGACACTGGAGTTTGCAGGCTCCCCGTTGCTAAGATGGGGTCCTCAAAGTTCTGGAAATCCTAGCTTGGCTTTCTGGGGGCCGCAGGTCTGATACAGACCTTCCTATCAATTTTCACTGCTGTTTTTCAGAGAGAGACAATATGAAACTGAAAAGAATATGTCCATTTCAGTCAGCAGCTGCTGGATCCCAGGGCCTGTGTTTTGTTTTGGAAATGCCATGTGTCAGTGTTTCCAAAACTAAAATTTTACAGAATTTTAGGTTTACAGCAAAGTTTGAAATGGGAAAATTTCCCATCTACTGGAACTTTCCAAGTTTTGACCAGTTCTCATTTTAACTTCAAGAAAAATATTTCCAAGTACAGAAATATTCTCAAATTAATTTGAATAAAGCTTAATAAATTTGTACTGTTCCCTTCAAATGCTTCACTGACTATGTGATATAGTGAAAAAATGATTAAAGCTAATGGAATAAGAGAACATATTACTGCAACATGAAATACATTACTATCACCTAAATAAATGTGTGGAGTTAAATGTTCAGCTAATGAAACTAAGTAATCTAACCACACCTCTTCCCCCTATATAGCTGTTCTTGGGAGCCAAAAAATCTTACCGTGTTATAGGTGAAACCACGTTATATTGAACTTGCTTTGATCTGCCGGGGCACGCACCACCCCACCCCCTCTGGAGCGCTGCTTTACTGTGTTATATCCGAATTTGTGTTATATCGGGGTAGAGGTGTACTACAATTTTCCTTCTAGAACAAGATAATACTACAAAAACAATGCCGGTACTCTGAATTCTCATAGTGACCGTACTCACATTGGTGCCTTCTTTGAGTTTTGTCAAATCTGCATTAAAAGTGTTCTTAAAAGAAACAGCATGTGCTGGGTCATCGTCCGAGTGACCTTAAATGTTCTGCAGCTAATACAATGTCCCACACTTCGTGGTGTTCAGAAGGGGATCTATTCTTGTACAATCCTTAGGGAGTGAACTGTCACAGAACCTCATAGGAGAGCTAATTTATAAGAACATGACTTAGTAGAAAAATTTAAATACCTGGCATAAAGTTTCAAAGAAGTACTTGATTGAAACAAACTTAAAAGCCCTGGAGGGAACTTCTGCAAGAAACTTGTGTTAATATCTTATTCATAACCCCTTTGCAAAATAACATGTAGTGAAAATGACCACTTTTATTATGTTTTTGTAATACAGTGGTACAAACAAAGGTTAAAGGGGGACAAAGAGTCCTGTGACACCTTATAGTCCGACAGAAGTATTGGAGCATGAGCTTTCGTGGGTGAATACCCACTTCGTCAGACACATGTTAAGGAACATTATTAAAGTTGAGAAGTCAAGCACTCAGAAATTAAGAAATTCAAAATTTACAGTTGCCTAACTATGCAACCTAAATTTGGCCCCTCCTTGTATGTGTACATCTTGATACAGTCTGTAATTACACCACTGCATACCACTTTTTCCTCAGAACCCCTGCCACAGACCCTGGGAGCCCTACACAGGACTTCTCACCTCCACGGCAGGGAGCCTGAGAATCCTAGCTCTAGCCCAGGCTCACAAGGCTTTTGGGCTCCTTCCTGTAGAGCCATGACCCTGGAAACCCTTGGGTTCCCAATTCTAAGGCAGTCTGTATGGCAGGGCTGCCCTGGAGCCAAAAACTCTGGGAACCTGGGGTTTTCAGGAACAATTCTGGTTTGAATGAATCAGCATTTTTTGATTGAAAACTTCTTCAGTTGGGAACATTCCAACCAGTCCTACCACAAACCCTACTCATAATACGTGTATAAAACATCCTACCACAAACCCTACTTATAATGTGTGTATAAAATAATAATTAGTTTCAGGTTTTTTAATTATGTCCTGTGGGTCGAAGTTAAATGTTGGACTGCATAATTGGGAATTTCCTGTGCCAATATTGTTAATCAAATGTCTAATATTAAACATCATAATTTTTGTTAGTGCCCCTGTTGTGCTTGGAATTTTTCAAACAAAAACAAGGCCCAGCCCTTGTCTTGTGGAGTACTTGGTCGAAAACCAACAGATTAAAGGGAAGGGATACAATATATTAGCTGAGTGCCCAAGGTGGCCCTGGATCAGGTACTGGGAAAATAAAGTTGAAGCATTAACTCTCTTGTTGGTATAAGTCAGTGAGTCTTTTCCATATACAATACAACAGAAATGTGTCTTAGGAGGGGACTTAAATGTGGACTGGGTGAGGGTCTTTTAATTAAAAATCAGGAAGGACATTTCATGACAGAAGGCAGTATGGAATTAAGCAGTTGATAAATAGGTGGCTGGATCTGTCATCCTAGAAGTGGAAGGCTGATTCAAAGCAAGACAATAGCAGATAAATAGGGATGGAGTGTATTATATAGGGCAGGGGTTGTTAACCTTTCAGAAGTGGTGTGCCAAGTCTTCATTTATTCACTCTAATCTAAGGTTTCGTGTGCCGGTAATACATTTTAATGTTTTTGGAAGGTCTCTCTCTATAAGTCTATAAACCAGGGCTAGGCCACCTATGGCACGGGTGCCGAAGGCGGCACGCGAGCTGATTTTCAGTGGCACTCATGCTGCCCAGGTCCTGGCCACCGGTCCGGGGGGGCTCTTCATTTTAATTTAATTTTAAATGAAGCTTTTTAAACATTTTAAAAGCCTTATTTACTTTACATACAACAATAGTTTAGTTATATATTCTGGACTTATAGAAAGAGACTTTCTAAAAACATTAAAATGTATTACTGGCACACAAAATCTTAAATTAGAGTGAATAAATGAAGATTCGGCACACCACTTCTGAAAGGTTGCCCACCCCTGCTATAAACTATTGTAAAGTAAACAAGTTTTTTTAAATATTTAAGAAGCTTCATTGAAAATTAAACTAAAATGCAGATCCTATCAGTTTAGTGCAGTGGTTCTTAACCTGGGTGCACGCACCTCCTGGGGCAAGGCCAGTGCAAGGATATTTTGGGCCCTAGGCGAGACTTCCACCTTGCTTCCTCCCCACCCCCGCCGCATATCGGTTCAGTGAGGGGCAAATCCCAATGAGCCTTTATAGACCCCAGGGGCCAACCATGCCCAGCGCCTGCTCCCCAGACCAGGTTCCCCCCTCCCCATCCCCTGAACTCCCCTGGAGGGTGCACAGCCCTCCCGCAAGCCCTCCTCACCCCACCCCAGTGGCCCCCACCCCAAGTTCACTCACTGGCTTTGCCAGGCTTGAGCTGCTGCAGCAACTTGGCAGGGAGGAGCCGCATTCCAGAGGCACCCGAGAGCCAGAGTGTCTTTCTTACGGCAGCAGCAAGCCCCAGCCATGAAGGAGCCGGCACAGTGCACGGGAGCAGCAGCCCTGCAAAGGCAGCGGTGCCACTAGTGGGGAGCAGCCGTGTCCCTCCTGCCCAGGCTGCGGGAGCCAACCCATATGCACTTCCCGGCTCCCCCCTCACCTAGGGTTACCATATTTCAACAATCAAAAAGAGAGGAGAGCCCTGCCCCATCCACTCCCTCCCACTTCCCATCCCGAGTGCCCCCTTCTGGGACCCCCTGACCCTAACTGCCTCCCAGAACCCCAGTCCCTACCTAAGCCTCCCTGCTCCATGTTCCCAGACTACCCCCTCTGGAGACCCCCCGACCCTAACTGCCCCCTGAGCATGATGAGGCGGGTAGCCAGGGGGCATGTCTGCCCGGGCTGCAGCCCGGTGGGCCCCCCCCCCCAGGGGGGCTCCTGCAGCGGATGCTTGCGGGTGGCGGTCCCCATGCACCTGCTTCAACCTGTCCTGTGCCTCAACCCCTTTCCCCCCTCTCCCACACCCAAACTTTTCTGCTGCTGGGGGGTAGAACAGGGGGGTGCAGTGGCCCAGGACTGCCTCAGCATCAGCCAGTGCACCTGGCACAGGGGTTGTCTGAACTACCCATGAGCCAAGCGCACCGGCTACTGCAAAGGTCACGGAAAAGCATAGAATCCATGACCTCCATGACAAACTCGCAACCTAAAACAGCTGTAGCCTGAAGCCTCACTGTGATGTGCTATGTCTTCTCCAAATTACCATGATTTCTTTCTGCCTGAAACAGGCAGAATCTTTGGGGAGTGGAGACCTGTAATACCTCCCTCTCATGAGAGTAGCTGTCTTTGGGAGCAGAAACATGGAGACACTCTTGTTCCCACTGAGTCTATAGGCTGAGAATCTCTTGTCAAGTGCCTGGTGGTGTTGAGAGTCCTGCTCCGTGTATAATAGGAACAAAGCCTCAATCTTTATATCCAGTCTAGAAGTGAAGACAGATTGTGGAAATGTCAGTTGCGAAGTACTGGGAAAAAAATCAGCGTCTGATAAAACTCCTTTTAGAAAACACACACAAAGTTCCCCCAACTGAAATACAAATTAAATATGCTTGGAAAGTTACTAAGTGACAGTTACATCCCATCAAATACTGGTCTTCACTTAAATATTCCCTTATTCTTAGGGTTTTTTTTTAATTCCTTGATATCCAGTCACGTATATTTAGTATAATGGACAATACTTGGGCACATGTCTATTTATAACCAACATGTACTTTAAATAAGTTAAATGGCTTCTGAGAAGTTGTACTTCAGCTGTGTTTGAGAGTGTACTTGTGTCCCGAAGTCACCGGGCTAATGCTTCATATGGAGTAGTTCCAGAGCCAGTCAGGACTCTGAGATAGCATGCCTCCTTTCTCTGAACATACTGTTGCCAGGGCAAGACGCTTACGCAGCTTTGACCTTCCTGGGTCTGACTTTGGAGTATTCAGCCTCCCTTTCCTCCCCATGTGCTTCCCGCTCTTGGGCGGGGCTCTTGGGGAGCAGTCAGATGTAGCTCTCAGCCAGCCAGTAAAACAGAAGGTTTATTAGGTGACAGGAACACAGCGTAGGACAGAACTTGTTAGCACAGAAATCAGTGACTTTCAGCCAAGTCCATCTTGGGGAGTCCTGTGCCGGGAGTCCTGGGCCAGAAGTCCTGGAATCTCTCTCTTCCAGTCCCCCCCAAGCAGACAGCCCAGCTTCCAGCAACCCGACCTCCAATACCACTGTTGCTCCTTCGCCTTGTCTTTGTCCCTGGGCAAAGAGTCACTTGGTTGCATCCCTGCCGGGTCTCAGGTTACAAAGGGCTCCTGTCCTAGCATACATGCAGACAGCTGGAGCAGCCTCACCTGCCACAGAAGTCTCAGCCAAAGTCACACACCCCTATTCTCGCCACCGAGATATTGGTGCAGCACACAGGGAAACTGAGGCACGCATTATTTATGCAAAACTCACATAGGCTCAACACTAAGACTCGCATACAGTATAACCAGGAAAACTCTCCACTTCGCCACAACTTGTGCGGAGGCAGATGTTTGTTTTTTAACAATTGGCTACTTTTAGTCTTTAAATGTGGTGGGGAGAAAAGTCTCTGCTTTTTTTAAGTTGTGGCTTGGCAACTGTTTTTTGTATAGTCAGAACTTATTCAAGGATATCTTTTCTCTTTTAAAAAAAAATCTGTAGGTAAGGTACTGAGAGGTTATGCTTGATAAGAGAGCCTGTTGATCTTGTTTCATTTCTTGTGTTTTGATCACTGATTGCTATGGAGATTATATGCTGTTCTGAGTAATCAACAGCAAGACAAGAATGCTTGATCATAATATCCTGTTTGCTCTTTGAAACTGAGCTGTAGTGAAATGCTTAACCCACTTTAACATTATGATATTGTGGAGCTTGATTGTTCAGGGAAGCTCAAGGGTGCACTCTTTTTCAAACAGGTGAAGAACAAATGAAATAACCATGCCGTGCTATACTGCTGTTTGTTCTGCTAAATAAATCTGATTTCATAAAATTGCTATAAAAATTACTTGCAAATTTATTACTGGCATGGCACAGCACTTTAGAACTTCATATTCTAAACCAGGGGCAGGCAACCTATGGCACATGTGCCGAAGGCAGCACGTGAGCTGATTTTCAGTGGCATTCACGCTGCCCGGGCCCTGGCCACGGGTCTAGGGGGCTCTGCATTTTAATTTAATTTTAAATGAAGCTTCTTAAACATTTTAAAAACCTTATTTGCTTTACATACAACAATAGTTTAGTTATGTATTATAGACTTATAGAAAGAGGCCTTCTAAAAACGTTAAAATGTATTACTGGCACGTGAAACCTTAAATTAGAGTGAGTAAATGAAGACTCGGCACACCACTTCTTCTCAAAGGTTGCCGACCCCTGTTCTAAACTATGATAGATGAGACAGTTTACAAACTTCTCTTAGATTTGTCTGACCTTGCAGTAATCTAATTTTGTATTAAATGCAAAGCAATATTTTCATGCTGAACAATGCAAGGGCTATGCCATATTGATTGAGTAGTATATTGTGACATCATCCAGTGACTACCCTAATTAAATGCTAATCTAGCCACGGCATAAATGAGAATTTCTAAAACTTCTGGCATTTTCTTTTGTAATGCTTGTTTTGTCTTGAATCTCTTTAAATAATTGAACAGTATGAACTTGTTTGGAATTGTTATGTAAATTAATGGGTTAGATTTTCTTTACTTAAAACTAGAACTAGCATGTTGCTTTTCATATGTTTTTATATTACAAAGCAAGAGGTGTGTTTTAACTTCAAAGTAATCTGAGCATATGTCATAAACAGATATCTAAGGGTTAATGTCTCTTGTACCTGTAAAGGGTTAACAAACAGTGACCTGAAACACCTGACCAGAGGACCAATCAGGAGACAAGATACTTTCAAATCTGGGTGGAGGGAAGTTTGGGTGTGGGTCCTTTGTTCTTGTTCTGTTCTCTCTCTGGGCTCTGAGAGTGACCACAGGAATCTCCAGGCTCTCTAATCTTCTGTTTCCAATTTGTAAGAACAACGGTAGAAAGACAATATAGGCTTTTACATTGTTTTTCTGTATTTGCAAATGTGTAGTCTGCTGGAAATAGTTGAAATTGTATTTTTTCTGGATAAGGCTGTTTGTCCATTTTCTATAAGTAAAAGGTTTATCTCTGCAATTTAGATGGTAAACAGTTACAGGGTCTTTTAGCTTGTAGAAAATGGACAAACAGCCTTATCCTTGGCTATAGAAAGAATTGTATTTCAAAAGAACTGTAAATTATGTTGCTGTGAATTATTTAAAATAAGAGATGTAGACAATAAACTACAACTGTTGTTTGTGTGGCACTATTACTATAATTTTTTTCTGATTTAGACCATAATAGACTTGGTAAAAATCACAGAATACTGGATGCCAATGTGATAACGAGAAAGCTTATTCCTATATTTTTGAGCTATTGATGTGACTTGTCAGATTTTAATATCCGTTGAATGCCGTAGAAGATGGGGGCGTGCACATATAAATAAATATAAAGCAGGTCATGCTTGTCTGTCTCCAGGCATGACCTGTTGTAACCCGTGAGGATACTTCTCCCTCATTCTGGGGGATTATAGTCCCGTTTAGATGTACTCCGGTCACATTAATTTAAATCACACTGTTTATCCTCCTGTAGAAGGAGTGATGAATAAAACCATTATCATAACATAAAGACAGATCCACAGCTTGAGGGGCTCTTCCTATGAAGGATAGGAGTAAAGAAACTGATGAAAGTATTGCAATAAGTTTCTCTTAAATTTGCTGGCTATTTTTAGTTTCTTTTAGAGAGATTCTTTTTTGTATATGAACCCTTGTAGAAAATTCTGTATCTAAAATTTTATTTTCAGTCTGCATGAAAAGTCAGTATGGCTAGCACCAATTCAATTGTTAATTGACAATGCTGCAAAAATCTGTAGTAGTGTGCAGTACTCCTCAAAAATTTTCAGTGCTGAATCTGAGGGAGGTTTCTGTAAAGAAACTTGCTCCCTAAACCCAGTCTCCACGAACACTGCTTAAAACATTTGCAGAATTAGTGTAAAAATCCATGCTTATTTGTCTGAAAGTACATTGTGATCTGAAGCGTACACAATTTAGTAGAATTATGGAATTACAAAATATCAATATTATAAATTCAGTGATTCAACACTTATTCATTGAGTGAACTAAATATCACCGCATCACTGCGGTTCACATGTGCTTTAACTAACTGTTCCGGTTTTAAGTCAGTTATGGATTTCTGAGATTTCCATTCTTGCTGAGATTTTATAATCATTGGTCTTCTTTTATTTAATTCTAAAGAGAATCCTTGTGAACTAAATATTGCTGTTTTTAAACACTTATTCACTATGACTTGTATCTCCTTATCTATGCAATTAGTTAACTGTTTCTTTTCAGATGGTTTTAGAAGGATTAGTAAAATCAATGTGGGAAATAAGATTAGGCCTAATACTAAGAGTATGTCTACACTGCAGTAAATACACATGGCTGTCCCATGCCAGCTGACTCAGCCCGAGCCCAGTGGGCTGTTTAGCCTGAGCCTGAATGTCTACACCACAACTAGAGTAGGGGTGGACAAACTTTTTGGTGTGAGGGCCGGTTAGGGGAGGGGGATGTGGTCCCCACCCACCCCCCGCTTCTTATCCCTGACAGCCCACACCTGGGACTCCCTGTCCTGTCCCATCCAACCCTCCCATTCCCAGATGCCCCTCCCCCGGGACCCCTGCCCTATCCACCCCACCGCTCCCTGTTCCCTGACTGCCCCCAGAACCTGTGCTCCTGACTGCCCCTGCCACCCCATCAAACCCCTCCTCCTTCCTGACTGGCCCCCCCGGACCTCTGCCCCATCCAACCACCTCTTTTCTTTATCCTCTGACTGCCCCCCAGCCCCTGCCCCCATTCAACTCACTGTTCCCCGCTCCCTGACCCCCCTCAACCCCTATTGACTCCCATGCTCTGACCACCACCCATCTCTCCTGCCCTCTATCCAAGCCGCCCACCCCTTACAGCGCTGCTTGGAGCACTGGTGGCTGGCGGTGCTACAGCCATGCACCGCGCAGCACAGAGCACCAGGTCAGGCTGGTGCTGCCCCAGGAGCTCGCAGGCCCACCGCCCAAAGCATTGCAGTGGGGTGAGCTGAGGCTGCATGGGAGGGAGAAGAGCAGGGAATGGGGCGGAGGCGAGCCTCCCAGGCCAGGAGCCGGGCAGGAGGGTCCCACGGGCTGGATGTGGCCTGCAGGCCATATTTTGCCCACCTCTGGGCTAGAGCCTGGATTCAGGGACCCTCTCACCAGCAGAAATTGGTCCAATGGAAGATACTGCCTTGCCCACCTCCATAATATTTTTGATTATTTTATCAGATTGAAAATGACTTTTTCTAAAGCTCTGGCTTTTTGTAAGTCCTGTGTTTTCCTGTAATTAACGTAGCTGACGCATCCCTCTCCTTTCTCTTTAAACAGTCTTTCAGTCTATCAAGAAAGAAAATAGTCCACTATACCAGTTTTGATCAGCGGAAACGAGCAAATGCAGCATTTTTAATAGGGTCATATGCAGTAAGTATCACTTGTTTATATACACCTCTATTCTTCCCTAAGCAGACATTTTAGCCATAGTTTTACATGGCAGCAAAACACAGACTTCGGTGAGACTATCATTCAATCTTCTGTAATCTAGCTCTTTGTCCTGTTTCTTCAAGGTGTAATTAGAACTTTGATGGGTTTGCTTTTTCTGTGGTAGCCTATTCTGCCACTTTAAAATAAGGTTTGTTTTTCCCCAGATATAGTGATTAAGAATAGTTTTGTAAAGTTCCTTTTTAACTAATATTTTAACCTACTGTACTGAAGGTTTTAATTTTTATTTTATTTTGTATGGAGGAGGGGGGGGAGAGTTCTGTATTGCACCTTACCCAGCATTCTCTTCCCCTATCTTGGTCCCCTTCCCACAAGTTCCTCCAGTCCCAGCAGTGGGCCGGCCCTTAGAACAGGTTCTGGAGGGATTAAGGTATTTTATTCTGCCCCTTACACACACACACACACAACCCCTGTCTCCTTGGTACCTGCTACACTACAGGATTGTTTGCTTCTCTAGCTGGCCTCTATGGAGCAGCTTCCCCTCTGTTACCATAATGGTGTTAAAAGGAACTATTCAGTACTGGTACAGAGCAACATGGTAGAGGCCCAAATGTAGAGAGCAGCCTCTGTGCTTGTTGGAATGAAGTACTCCTTGCAAATCTTAAGCATCCTCTATTACCAGAAAGCTGAATTAAAATAAATGGAGAGTAAAACAGTGAACTCCCACCACAGACACTTATGTAAAGGAATCTGGAGTGGGCAGGATATCAAGCGCCCCCCAGAGCTCCTGGCAGAGAGCTGAAGACCTACGTAGGGCAGTGTGTGCTCCTTGCTGAGCAAGTGTGCAGATGGCCCCCAATCCAGACTGTGATCAGAGGATCCAGGACTTTCTAAAATTGCTGTTCCAATATTTAATGCTGAATTCAAATCTGCATGTAAGTGTTGCAGCAAGTGAAGTATTTTAAAATGTACCAGTGGGAAGAATCCTGGAAAATTTCCATGCAGTGTGTTACAGTTGGCAGTCTCTGCTCATATGAGCACCTGTTCCAAGCTATCCTGTTCACCAGTCCTAACTAATACTTTCTGATTGCCACCATATGCTGCCAGGGTTTGCATGTGCACAGGATACAGTTATTCTCTTAGAAAAATAATTTGGTAATTTAACATTCCTTTGGCTGGCTGATGCTGTAAATCTTTGATCGCTGATGTGCAGATAACAGCTTGGTCTATTACGTCAGTGTGACTGTAAACTAAAAATTTCCCCCCTTTTATTATGGAATATTTTCATATGCACACTAGTTACTCTTCTGATTTTAAAAAATAAACATATAGTTTCTAAAATAGTGAAATACATTGGTTCTCATGATAGATTAGTTGAGTAACTTACATGTTGAAAAAGTTTAATTTTAAGGAGTATAAAAGCATCCTTTGACCTGCCTAGTTCATCCCAGAGTGAATTTTTATAGCTGTGTATTTTATATCTGTGTATGAAGGTGTGTTATGGATATTTTTCATACTCTGAAATTATTCTGGCTCGCAATTAAGTGCTGATGGGTAAATTTTTGGTGTAATGATTAATAAAATGAGTAGTTTTGACCCATTGTTTATAATATGATACTTCATAGAAAATTGGCTTCTATATCTGCCCTTGAATCCAAAAATATTAATTTTTTCTATTAAAGCCAGCATTCTGAGTTCTTAATTTTTTTTTTTAATTTTTATAGTTTTTATGTATTAAGAGTGATGTTTGGCACCTAGTCGACTGTAGGAATGTACAGCATTAGCTTTCTCTTGCAGCATAAGTGCTCTAGTTTTTTGACATTTTTAGTACCTCTTCTTTTCCAGAAGTGGATCTCTCTTCACTAGTAGCTCTTATTCTTCTCCAGCACACAAGCATAGCATATCTATTGGCAAATAAATTGAGTGCCAGATACGTTTTGCTGGGGGATATATACTGCTAGTCTAGTAGCATACCTCACAACCTTGCAATCCACACACACACACACACACTCTCTCTCTCCTCTCTCTCTCATGGAAACTACGCTATCCTAGGCATGGTAATATAGCAATATACTTTCAAATAAACAAGCTGTTTATTTTCTTCTGTTAACCCTTTCTGGTTGGTTGATATATTTAGAGGGTTAAATCCTGGCACCGCCAGCAAGGCTGCATTGGCTTCAGTCAGGCCAGGATTTCACCCTGTGTCTTTTATACTTGCAGAATTCTAATTCTTAATATGTTCATTGACAGTTGGGAAAAATGTAGTAATCAATCTAAGTTGGCAGGCTGTGGAAAGTGATAGTCATGTACACTACCAATTTCCAGGGAATGGAGCCAGTGATGAAGGTCAACAATGAAACCACAGCTTGTGTTATTCTGCTGTCTGTGGACAGGATGTCTGGGGCTGCATTAACAGATGGGAGAACTTTCCTCTCTCCTGCTGGGTTTGATAGTTACCAACATGCACATCTAATTCAAGATGTGCTAACAAATGTCATCTGAAACTAGGGCCACGTCCAGACTAGATATTAAAATCAATTTTAGATACGCAACTTCAGCTACGGGAATAACGTAGCTGAAGTCGAATTTCTAAAATCGAGGTACTCACCAGTCTGGACGGCGCTGCATCGATGTCCGCGGCTCTCCATGTCGATTCCGGAACTCCGTTCGGGTTGATGGAGTTCCAGACTAGACGCGATATATCGATCCCCGAGCAATCGATTTTAACCCGCCGATGCCGCGGGTTAGTCTGGACGAGGGCTAAGGAACTTATCCCTTTCCCATACCACCAATATGCTATTTATTTAAATTCTGTTTCAGAACGATTATTTTTTAGGTGGAACTTGCAGGAACCTGATAATCTGCTCCAGTAAGGTAATACAGTGTAGTTAGCAATGCCGAACTTGTAGGATTCTCTTATGATGAGAGCGCCTAAAATTGAATGTGTCAGGGGAAAATTCCTTCCCATCCTTATACTGATCACAAAAGGTTTATTGTTTCTGATAAACTCATGTGGCCTAACAATGATTAATGTTCTGTACAGTTAGTTGAGAGGTTTTGTTTTATTTCTGTCCTGATGCTAGATTATTAAGTGTAAAATGAGACCCGACCAACACTGGATTAAATTCTATGATTGAGATTCAGTGGTAATTTTTTTTTTATTTTTTTTTGCCCGGGCTTGGTACCAAAAAACCTAATTTACATTCCCTATATTTAAATATAAAATAACCACCCTGAAGGGTGGGGAGGAACTGCATAATGGTGAAGTGATTGGATAATAACTGCTAAGCATGGTCACACATCTGTCAATACTAACATTATGTTGAACTGTAATGGTCTCATCCCTAACTTGAAAATATAAATGATTTCTTAGTCCTACTTTGTAGCCTTGAGAAATAACTTGCTCTTAATTTTAGCAGTTGACTCAACAGTCTGACATGCTGTTTACTTCCTAAGTGGGGGCTAACAAGCAGTCCCTCACTCCTCTCACAACTGTAGGTATGGACCTTTTCTGCTTCAAGCAGAGCATATCCCCAAGTTGCACTAAAGCTGCTTTGCAAACTAAACTGCTTTGCAAACTCAGGAAAACTGACCAACCTCTACAAAGATGTGTTCAGAAGCTACTGATGAAGTAGATATTGTGGGTCAGGGGGAAGAGGATATAATAGATTCTATCATGCAAAACTTTGTTTGCCCAGGATTTGTAGGTCTGCCTTGCTGATTTCCTTTTCTCCTCTGAAAACCTTCTAGAACATGCATCTGTGAATTTCCTTCACAGTTGGTTTGTGGCCAGCATGTCATTATCTGGCATGTTCCTGTGCAAGGTCCCAGGCATGGAAAGCTTTATCCATCAAACAAATAATTATTTAGGAAGCTGGGAGAGTGAAAACTGAGGTCAAAGCCAAACTGTTTTGCAATCTTAAACATAGCATTCGCTAAGTATTTATTATCTTCAAACCTTTCTGAAGCAGCAGCAGTATGCATTTCTGTTGTGGTCAAGGGGAAAAAAAACCAAACCTTTACCTGTAAAACTCCTAAAAGTTGGTTTTCTTCAAGTAGTGTCCCTATGGGTGCTCCACTTCAGATGCCCATGCTTCTCTCACACCTTGGATCAAAGATTTCTAGCTAGCACTGCTCATTCACCCCACACACGCACCCCATACCTCCCCATGGCAGACACTAAGGCTATATAGCAAGGGTGGGCAAAATTTGTGGCCTGAGGGCCACATCTGGGAATAGAAATTGTTTGGAGGGCCATGAATGCTTACAAAGTTGGAGTTGGGTTGGGGGTGTGGGCTCTTGGTAGTGGGGCCAGAAATGAGGAGTTCAGGATGTGGGAGGGGGCTCAGGCTAGGGCAGAAGGTAGGGGTGCGGCAAGGGGTGCAGGCTGTGGCTGGAGGTGTGGGCTCTGGGGTGGGGCTGAGAGGTTTGGGGTGCAAGAGGGTGCTCTGGGCTTCGATCAAGGGGTTTGGAGGTCAGGAGGGGGATCAGGGCTGGTCTGGGGAGTTGGGGCATGGAGAAAGGCTTGGGTGCAGGCTCTGCGCAGCACTTAACCTCAAGTGGCTCCCGGAAGCAGCAGCATGTCCCTTCTCCAGCTCCAAGGCAGAGATGTGGCAAGACAGCTGTGCATGCTGCCCCATCTGCAGGCACTGCCCCTGCAGCTCCCATTGGAGCACTGGAGGTGGCCATTGGAGCGTGTAGGAGCCAGAGTGGGGCAATGCCACAGTTTCTGGGAGCTGTGTGATGCAGCCCCCAACCCTGCACCTCGGCTGGAGCAGGGCCTTGCCACAGTTTCTGGGAGCCATGGGGTGCTTCCCTGGACCATGCGCCCTGGCTGGAGTGGGGCAAGCCTCAGACCCTGCTCCCTACTGTGAGCTCGCTGGCCATAGTTTGCCCACCCCCTGCTTTATAGGAATGTGTGGGTGAACCACCCTCCATTCCTTCTCTGCTGCCTTGGCCCAAGACAGAATACAGGCATATCTGCCAAAAGCATACTCGACTCTTCTCTTGATCTTGTTTTCTGTCAAAAACAGAGCAGAACGTTAGCCTCTGAGTGCTCCTTAGGGAGTTGGCCCTCGCACCAGCCTGAGATGACCAGATCAAACTCTGCTCCTAGCACCACGGCCTTAGTACTGGCTAAAAAGCAAGAAAGAAGGGTCAGGAGGGGACCTTTCCTATGTCCCGTAAAGGGAAGGAGAGAGCTATAGGCGAGCAAAGACCTGTGAGGGGCAGCTCTTCCCTTCCAAGGCCCGCCTGCCCCCCACTCTGGGGAGTGGCAGAGGCACTTGGCACCTGGCAGTGCCATCCATGCTCCCTGCCCATGCTGCCCACACCACCCATGGAGGTGCCCCATTCAAGGAGTAAACCTGCCTTGGGAGCCTTTCAGTGGTCCCCATCAGTGTGGCACTGCTCCTCGCCGCAGGGAGTGCCCTGTCAGCGCTCGTCTGAACAGTGTTACCAGTCCCGGGATGCAGGTCGATGTGCCTACAGAGTTCCCGGTGTCAGTCCTCAGATTCCAGGCAGCATTCCTCGGGCTCTAGGTGTCAATTACCAGTGGTCTGGCACAGACCCACTGTGCTGAGGCACCAGTCCCCCACAGCCCTGGTGTCTGGAGCACCAGTCTCTCTCCCAGCTCATAGCACTGTTCCGGACGATCAGGGCGCCAGTCCCTGAAGCCCCGTTGCCGGAACACCAGTATGGTTCACTGCAGGTGCATCAACGGTCTCCAACACATTAGTCTTCTCGCTCCCGTTTCCACTCCCGCTCTACGGAACGGCACTGCTCGTAAGGCGTAGATCTGCCAAATACCACTGCCAGTCACTGGGATCGCGGCACTGAGAGCCCATCTCCCTGTACAGGTCCTCAACAGAGGTCCAGAGCCAGGTAAACAGGTGGCCTCGGCACTGTCCTGGTACCCCAGACAAGTCTCCCCCTCCTCTAGCTCCAATAGCGAGGAGGAGACCCTGCCTGCGGGCCAGGGCCACCCATCAGGAACATCATGGCCCCAGGCCCAATGTCCTGCCCCCAGCAACTCTGGAACCCCTGTGGATTTCCCCACCCATTGCAGGGGCATAGGTCGGTCTCAGGGGCATCTGACAGATGATCGATGACAGACAATCGGCAACAGTCTCCCACCTCCCCCTCACGTGTTATGGAGTCAGAGCAAGTTCCCCAGGGCCAGCCAGCCTCAGCTGAGGCTCCCATAGCAGAAGCAGCAGAGTTTGCAGACCCGCCTGTACCTGCCACCTGATCATCTATCCATCTACCAGTATTTTTTCCAAGAACTCCTGCTTCCAGCAGGAATCCTATTTCCCTATGCTGGGCATTAGAAAGGCCTTAGCTTTCTACCTGGATAGCAATAAATGGTTTAGGAGATATCCTAGATGATTTATGGGTAGATCTGACAGGGCTCCCATTTCTACTAATCCATTTAGACAGTCTTTTTTTTTTTGGGTTGTATCTGTACCTTTTATGAGTCTGCAGATTCTCAGCCCCCTCAGGGTGCAAGTGCATTCAACTTGACATCTACTGCATTATTGAAGAGTGTCCAGTATCTGAGATCTCTTCTGTGAGGCACTGGTGAAGTTGGGAGCATCCTGTTCAGTAATCTATGCTGGTGAAAGCATAGACAAGAAATGGGCCAATCGTTGAATGGAGATCTGTTTATGGATATTGTCTTAATCGAAGGTTAAATCATAGGAATAGTTTACTCATTGATTTTAATATTAGGTTTGTATTGAGTCTTCCTTAGTGTGCCTCTAGATTGCAATAATCTATAAACAATTTATTTGTAACTCTTGTTGAAGCAAATTTCTGTTTAGGTACACCCTATTAGGTCTACATAATGAGGGAAGGAATAAATTATATGCTAATTAAAATGACAAATACAGATTACTGTATTGCGTCAGAAGAAATGCATCATACAATTTGATTTTTTTTTTCTTTTCTCATGACTACTCTGTCCAGTGGCTGTTTTCTAATGACTGGTTGCATTTTTTTCCAGGTAATTTACTTAAAGAAAACACCAGAAGAAGCATACAGAGCACTTTTATCTGGATCTAATCCACCATATCTTCCATTTAGGTATGTCTGCAAATGAAATATTACTTTGTTGAATTTTTTTTTTACTTTAGAGCTTGATTTTCTTGAGGCATTTTCAAAGTCCTGAATGTGTGATGTAAAAATCTTATGGTTTATAAAATGATTACTTCCCAAGAAATTCTTTGACTTTTGGAGAAAACATTTGCTCCTGGATAGAATAATAAATCCATATGGATTGAGAGCCTTGTTTAAGACACATTTCCATCTGAGAAAATCACTGCTGATCAGCCACTAATTAAGGCTGACAACATTGTAGCTCAAAATTAATTTATTAGAAAGATTATAACTTGCTGATAAATTTCCATGTCATACACTGAATTTTACAAGTAACAGAAGCCATCGCAATCAGTTTATTCCAGTGGGGCCTGTATAGCTAAACTTTTGAAATAAGTAATTTTATACACGTGTATATTGTCCCCATTTTAAAGGGGACATTTGAAGCTAATTAATGACTGGGTGTTCTATCCATTTTTTTATGAATAAATTAAATTGATGCATTTTAGGTAAATTTGCACTGAAACTTGCATTTAAAGAGATTTAATCTCTTCTTTGTATACATAACATAGAGCAAGGATTCTCAAACATTTTTATAGTGTGGACCACACTTCAGTAGTATTGCACGGACCACTTACCCTCCCATTTCTGGTCACAACAATCCATAGCAACTCTGGGAGGCTTACGTGACAGCTGGCTCGAAGAGGCCATTGGGCAGCCTTAGACCTTCTCCTCCCATAGGGAATAGTCCTGGTGCAAGGGGACCTCTGTCTCTTCCATGGCAGTGTAGAAGGCATTCTCAGGGCAGACATATGTGCCTGCAAAAAACCAATAAAGCAAGTTGAAGAGGGGCTGAATTTATGGCAGCCCAGAGGACTGCCTAGTGTACGTTGTGGGCTGTGCTAGCTCCTGCAACTGCTCAGGGAAGGAGTATCAAACTGTATCATCCCTCTGCTGGTGTCTCCCTGAATCAGGCTCTTGGACAAACAGTTGGGTAAAAGCTAGAATACCTGGATGTAACAGGCTTTTCTGAGGACCATTGTGGCTACAAAAACCTCTTGCTGATGACTTTGTTGCTAAAAGTACTTGGCATCAGTTCAGTGATCAGTAGAGCTGTTTTGTTCACACCTTGTGTTTAGACATCTGCCAAAAATATAGAAAGTTTGCTAAGCTGCTGGCATCAAAATCCTGCTAAGCTGCCACTGTTTATAAAATAATAAAAAGGCACTCAGTGGCCTGAATAAAGAAGAAATGTACCTTTTACATTGAAATGCCAGTGCTTGGTCATAAAATCCACAGGATCAAAAGTGTAAAATGTGTGAACAGTAGTGTGAGTTTTTGAAAAAGCAGTTGAACTAGCCTGTAGTTAGTCTTAGTAACTGTGTCCCAACTAGTGCATTTTTTCTAATTCCCGGTCTTTCCCCTTTAGTTTGAGTTGGGTAGTGTCTCTCATCTCTTGATGCAGATACCATTTCTGAGGCTTTAAGGTGTGGTCATATTCCTGTCCTTGCAATACATTCTCTGCCTCAGGTAGTAAAAAAAAAAAAAAGGCAACATTCAGCTCTTCTGCCTTTATTGCTTATTTTGAGGGAGTGACAAGTAAAAATCCTCTTTCTCCTCCTTTTAAGATACAGACATTTGGGGAGCTTTATTTCTTAAATGGTGTCACCCACTGAGCTCATGCTCTCCTCTTCCTTTCCTTTCTCCCATCATGGAGAAGACACAGAGCAAGCCAAAGTTCAGGAGACATAGAAGGGAGCTCTGCCACAATTGCTCCCAGTCCATGGACTCTTATTTTGCTAGGGAAAGGATTCAGGATTTGTTAAGGCCTCAGCCTACCCTGCCCCACGTGAGCCAAAGCTTTCTTAGAAACAGCTTGAGAGTGGTTCAGTCCTTTTTGGTTCTTGCAACTAAGAAAACCAGACCTCCTTCATCTATAAAGGACATCAGTGAGGGAGAAGTATTCTTTTTTAAAAAATTCTCTGAATCCCCCTGAATTCCACCTGGAAAAGAAAAAGCTCAAGGATCATCCCAGATTCTTAAGTGAGTAACTGAATCACTTGGCATGGAATCAAGCATTCTTTGAGTCTCCTTACTGAGAGAGAGAGATCCTATGCTCTCTTAGGGATATTTCCCTTCACTTCCTCTCCACTTGTATATTGGATGATGAAGAGATGCTGACTATAACCCAAAATGGAGAACCAGACGAGAAAAGGGGGTGGTCCTACTGGAATGATGACCTCTCCTACTGTCATAACATTTTTTCCCAGATCTGGACCTTAGCGTCCAAAATATGGGTGTTAGCATGAAAACCTCCAAGCTTAGTTACCAGCTTGGACCTGGTATGGCTGCCACCAGCTAGGAATTACAGTGCCTAGCTCACTGTGGTCTCCCCAAAACCTTCCCTGGGGACCCCAAGACTCAGATGCCTTGAGTCTTACAACAAAGGGAAATAACCTCCTCCCCTTGTTTCCTTGTTAATTCCTCCCAGGCTCCCCTCCCTGGACGACCCTAGGAGATTCCCTGCTTCCAGTCCTGGAAACACAAGTACCGAGAGATCTAATCTCTCCCCCTCACCCAGAGGGTATGCAAAGTCAGGCTTAGTAAATCTAACACACAGAGATTTTCCCCTTGACTTCTTCCTCCCACCAATTCCCTGGTGAGCTGCAGACTCAATTCCCTGGAGTCCCCACTAAAGAAAAACTCCAACAGGTCTTTTAAAAAAAAAAAAAAGCTTTATATAAAAAAAAGAAAGTAAAAGACATTAAAAATAGTCTCTGTAATAAGATGACAATATACAGGGTCAATTGCTTAAAGGAAAACAACGAATAAACAGCCTTATCCAAAAAGAATACAATTTAACACATTCCAGCAACTACACACATGTAAATACAAAAGAAAACAATATAAACCTATTGTCTTACTATCCTTGTACTTACAACTTGGAAACAGAAGATTAGAAAGGCAGGAGATAGAAAAATCACTCTGAGCCGAGAGGGCACAGACACAAGACAAAGAACTCACACCCAAAACTTCCCTCCACCCAGATTTGAAAAAGTCTTGTTTCCTGATTGGTCCTCTGGTCAGGTGTTTTTTGTTACCCCTTTCCAGGTGAAAGAGACATTAACCCTTAGCTATCTGTTTATGACACCTACTCCTCAGAAAAACAAAATACTAAAAACTAAGGGGAGGAAGCCAAGAATTGCACCAGATTGTCCCCTTTCCATAAGTTCTAATACCACCATCAAGGAAGGGGTACTACACCGCTACCTCGATATAATGCCACCCTATATAACACAAATTTGGATATAACGCAGTAAAGCAGTGTTCTGAGGGTGGCGGGGCTGCGCACTCTGGTGGATCAAAGCAAGTTCAATATAACACGGTTTCACCTATAACGCGGTAAGATTTTTTGACTCCCAAGGACAGCATTATCTCGAGGTAGAGGTGTATTTGCTTCAGGATTTTGAAAATCCTGTGATGGAATATTTCTTCCCCAGGCAGGTTTGAATAAGAGTGGATTGATTTTGCTTTTTAATCATAGTGACTTCAAATGACTTACTGTGTTATGATTTAAGTAAGCAAGCAGGAAACCTTGACTTTTTAGTTACTGTATATACTCGATCATAAGCCGGTTCATTTATAAGCCAACCTCCACAAGATGGATAAGTAAAAATGGAAATTTTTAATGACCTGTTCTAAGCCAACCCTATAATTCAGGGGTCAGCAAACTTTGGCTCCCAGGCCATCAGGATAAGCCGCTGGCGGGCCGAGATGGTTTGTTTATCTCGAGCACCCACATGCACGGAGATAAACCTAAGTAAACAAAGTGTCACCGAGCCCACCAGCTGCTTACCCTAACGGACCGGGACTGCAACTGGTGGGGAAATTTTTTGGGGGGGAGAAGCTGGGGGTCAGGAGAGTAACCTCTGTGACCACCCCCCACATGACCCTACCCTAGCCCAAGACTCCCACACTCTCTCCATCTCTTTCCTTATCTGGGGAGGGCCTGAAGAGGATGTTTCTGGCCTGGCTGGAGCTGCTCCGGTAGGCTGGGCAGCACAGCTGCAGACTGCTCTGGCAGGCCAGACCAGGTGGTGCAGCCACAGCATGTTCCAGCGGGCTGGGTTGGGTGGCACGGCCGCAGCATGCTCTGGCAGATGGGGCCGAGTGGCACGGCTGCAGCCTGCCAGCTCTGGAGCTGCAGCTGCTTCTTAGGCTGGGGGAAGAGCAGCATGGCCAGAAGCAGAGAGACTCTGGCCCTGCCTCTTCCCTTCTGGCTCTGCCGGCTGTGCTGCCTCTTCTTGCCGCCTCTGTTGCGGGGAGGGGCTGTGTCCCACTTCTACCTCTCTATACCCTTTCATAAGCCGACTCCCTTCTCTGGTGCTTCCCCTTTTTACTACAAAAATTTGGCTTATGAACGAGTATATACAATACTTTCCCAAAAAGAGGGTCATTTTCATTGATTGGTATAGTTATACCAATATCTTGACTTACAACTACTGAATATAGCGTTTAAACTTGGTATTTCTTTTTGCTAACTAGGAAGATGCACTATATTGATATTCATTTATTTAAGCAATTATATACTTTTTACTTGCATTTATTCCATTTCTTAATTTTTACATTTGTCTGAAATGACATTTATGTAAAAGATTTTTTTTTTACATGTGATTTCTTTAAGCTGCATTTGGATATAAACTGGAATTCAGTTAAAATGCACACACACTTTTTTAAAAATGTTTTTTATTAGTTAAAACTAAATATGCGAGATATGTGTTTTTGCATTTAAAACTGATTAATTAAACAAAGGAAATATCCGTAGTTAGTGAAATTGAACTGATTCTGGTTACCATGTCCTTCGTTTTTAGAACTAGTAAACTTTATCCTCTCTCACCTTGTTTTTATTCATAGTTTAGTAGAGGAAAACAAGCTTTTCTGCTTTTTCAATTCCCAATTCGCTTCTCAGCAAACGAATGAACTAGTTGATTGAACAGAAACAAAGAAAATATTTGTTTTTCACCTGCAGAAGAGGCTGATTCTGTGAAAAGATGGTTTAGCACTTCACCAATGTCTGAAGCCAAGTCTTAGCCAGTGATTGCTATAAATTCAGTGGTTGAATTTTCTTTTAAACTTGAGCAGCAGCAAATTATTTCAAGTTTGTGCCTTAACATAAGTTGTTCTGATTTCAAATTTTATTATACATTTGTTTATTTTTAAAAAGAAAAATATTTTAAGTCTGATCTTTGAATTAAATATCCAATTTCTTATTTTTTTTTTTAAATTCTCGTGTGGTGTATGGATTTGGTTTGAATCCATATGGAGGAAGGTGGTGCCTACCACTGATATCCAACCTGAGAGAGAATGAGCAAGCTAAATCTAAGGATAAATATCTCCTTTGCAAAACTATAAAATAAGTTGCAATTCCCTTGCATTCCTCCTTTTGAAGAAGTCATTAGGGAGTAGTGGGAAACTCCTGATAAAGGAAAGAGGTTTAATTGTCAGGTGCTGAAATTCTAGAGCATCCTGGAACCTGGATTGTCGTCATAGTCCCCACGTTGATGCAGTAGTGGCAGAGAGATGGTAACCTCTGCAAAAAGAAACCGTTGTGACCCATCCATTCAAACCAAAAACTCTGAAGGCAGAAACATCCTAAAATCTGATGATCCTCAAGACCCATGATGAATTTAAGTTACAGAAGCTAGGGATTTTTAGTAGTATTTCTAACAGATGCTTTCTGTGAGGCTGGCAGTAAGAACGAAGGAGCCAACTCTGTCCTAAGCCCTGGACAGCAAATAATTATCCAGAGCAAATTCTCTGTAATTTCAGGTTCACAGAATTCTGCTCTAGGAGAAATCGGTTAAGATAGTGGCTGAGAGACAAATGAAAGTGCTCACTCAGGAACATACAAGAAACTATTAGACCCTGATGTAAAGATAGAAGCTTATTTCGTTCCTAACTACAGGAAAAAATACCCATTGAATAAGAGTAGTAAGACCTTGATTCAGAATACTAAGGGGAAGTCCATATCCAGGAATGGGACCAACACTTTTTTCTATTCCAAATAATCAGAATGCATTCAGCAGTGCCTACCTCTGTCCAGAAATAGGCTGTTGGGAAGAAGGTTATCCCACTTCTGAAATGTGTCTGATTCCAATCAACTTCAGACAATTGGGTTTGGGAGCTAATGTGTTGCATAGTTATCTTCATAGAACCTCCTGCTCTTCTACATCTCTTCCAAACTTGAGATCTCTAGTGGATCATATGTAGTATCAAGATTCCTTGGGGTAGCTCATTCTATCCAAACCAAAAGGCATATTTTCCTGTTGAGGTCTGTCCAGAATGCTACGAGCTCTTGTAACCCATCCATTTGAACTAATGGCATTTAATTCTCCATTTTAAAATGTATTTATTTTATTTATTTATTTTTACAAGAAGACATGCTTCCTGGTCACAATAGTTTTGGCAAGAAGAGTCTCAAATATCTCTGCTCTTAGAAGACACAAGCCTTAGAATACCATCCATGAGGACAAAGTAGATCTTTGATCACAAAGTCATTTGTAACCAAGATTAAACTCACAAGAAATCATTCTTTCTTCTTCAAAACTGCAGCACCAAAGGGAAAAAGTATGGCACATGTCCACTTTGAGAGAGTCAGTAAAAAATACTGTTGTAGAACCAATCAATTCAAGAAAACATCTCTCTGTATTCATTTCCTACCCACTGGGCCTGAAAGCATCCATAGCTAGCATATCTAGGTAAATCAAAGTTATCAGCTATCATTGAAGTATATCCAGTTATACATAAACTGAATTCAGAAGGGATCAGAGGCAACTCAATACATTTGTGACCTTCTGCGCGGCACACTGTCAGTTACCCCAGAGAAAATCTGCATCTGCCACTTGATCATCAACTGACAATTTGATAAAGCACTACAGACTTGAACTGCATTCCTCTGCAGAAATATCTTTTGACATGAAGTTTCTCCAAGCAGTGATTCTAAAATAGAAATATTACTAAATTTAGGACTGTGGAATCATTTCTTTAACATTCTTTCTTATGCCTTACTAAGTTTCCTTATGCTTACTACATCCCAGATGTCCTAGTGGACTAGAGATATGATCCAGAATGGAAACTCTGGTAACTTTATAGCTTCCCTGAAGGGACAAACAGCTCCTCCAGTAAAAAGGCTTTGGGGAAAGCACATTGCTTTGCCCATGTTAAAAAGTTCTGGTGGTCTTTTTTTCTGAGATGCTCTAATACCTTCATCCTTTGCAGCAGGGACTTGAGCTTTATATCAGAGATGTGCTGCTTTCTGTTGTCACTGTGAAAAGCCACCCATATTTGGCAAAGTTATAAGCCTTTGAGAAATCACAGGCACATTCTCTCTAGAGACTTGCTAGAGCTTCACAGCTTATTTCCCTGAAGATTCCACCTTGCTGAACAGGATTTTCCCTTCAGTTGTTGCCTTGAGCTGTGTGCACTGGCAGTGCTGGGTCAGATGCAGAGGAGACAAGACAGACCTGCCTAAGGGGGGAGGAGGCGAGGAGTCGCGCCAGGGTTTTTGGTGCCCTAGGCGCAGGGCCGGCTCTAGCCATTATGCCGCCCCAAGCACGGCGGCACGCGCTCTGCCGCTCACCGGTCCCACGGCTCCGGTGGACCTCCCGCAGGCGTCCTTGCGGAGGGTCCACCGGAGCCGTGGGACCGGCGGACCCTCCGCAGGCACGCCTATGGGAGGTCCACCGGAGCAGCCTGCCACCCTCCCGGAAAAATGCTGCCCCCCACCCCCCAAATCCTGGCGCCCTACGCCTAAATGGAAGCGCCAGTCCTGTTAGAGTCTGAAGCGGAGAGAGAAATTGGAGCTGCAAGTTGGGGTCATGGCAAATGGACTGGCAGCTGGAGGTGGGGATGGATTGAGAACCTGGGGTGTGGGAGAGGGTAGGGAATGAACACCAAGATCAGACTATCAACAGAGTGGGAGAGACTGGGACTGAATATATATTGCATATATATATTGGGATGGGCAGTATTTATACATTAAAAAAATAGATCCTGAAGAAGCCATCCTATAGATACCGAGAACACTTCTCTGGGGTGGGGTGGGCTGGGAGAGAAGTCAGTCCCAGAAAGGTTGCCACCAGCTTGTCAGTCTTTGATTTTTTGGCTCATGTTTTTCCCATTCACAAATAATCTCATAGACCAAACTGAACTGCCTTTGTATGTGCAGGAAGAGATACAGTAGAGCTTCACAACTCTGGTGTTCATATCTTTGGACTTACCAGTCAACCTGGACACCATGTGGAACCTGAAGTAATCAATCACGCAGCAGCAGAGACCACACCAAAGGGAAAAACCCAGCAAATACTGTACTGCCTCAGGAATTCAGCCACAGAAGGGTGGAGGTGCTGTAGCCTCAGGCTCAGGGGGAGGTGTGGACTCTGAGCGCGGAAGGGGGCCTCAGGGTTCCTGGCTCACAGAGCACCATGGCTCAGGGCTTTAGACCCAAGGGGAGTGCTGGGGCTCGAGGCTCCATTCCCAACTTCAGGCCCATGAAGGGCTAAAGCTTCGAGCCCTGGCATGTGCACCTCTCCCCCACTGGAACTGGGAATGGGGTCATGGGGAGCCCTGGCACCCCCCACAGGGCAGAAGCTGGGAATGGAGCTCAGGTGCTGAAGCATGAGGCATGGTGCCCTCCGCGAGGCTGAAAGCAGGAATGGAGCTGTGGGGCTGAAGTCCCAAACCCCAGCGCTCCCCCCAGGTCTAAAGCCCTGAGCCCCCCTGAGTCCTGGCGCCTGGAGGGTCAGAAGATCTCCTGCCCCCCTCCCCCCAATGGCTGAAGTCTGTACTGTGTTGTTCAGAGTTACGAAACATTTGAGTTACGAACAACATCCATTCTTGAGATGTCCGTAACTCTGAGGTCCTACTGTATTTTCAACAAGGGGGAAAAGTCAGTCCAAGAAAGGAAATACATTTTCTGTGAGTTATCTTAGTGGTGTTCAGTGCTTGTTGAATCAAATCTTGCACTTCAAAAATAGTTTGACATGATGATAGTTTCATGATTGAGATTATCCTGATATAAGTGACTTCAAATGTCAGAATTTATCAGTGTAATGATCTAAGGAATCACTGTTGAATCACGTCTGCAGATAGTTTCTTTAGTTAGGGGAAGCTGGTAATATGACCTTTTTAAATGTCTTTTGAGTATAGAAGACTATATTCTTTATTTAAATAGTTTAGAGATTGCAGGATAGAAAGATTCCTTTAGGGGACGCTAAATGTTTGCTCAGAAACTGATTTGGTTTCATTTATCTCAATGACCTGAAAAGGCCTTAATCAGCTTAGAACTTCAGCAGTTATTTCTTTTAAAGACTGCTTCAGCCAAGTATTGTGGAAAAGTTTCACTGTACCCTTTACCAGATATATAAAAACACTTCTATAGTTGCAGACTTGAAGACAAAGCAGTAGCTCAGATAGGCTTATAGACTACTGCTTCATTTGAGATGATTTTTTTTTTTTTCTTGGCTGACTCATTTTCATCATATCCAAACCCTCTAATTTCTGACGGACTGCTACTGAGGAAAGTGCCTAAACTCTTACTGTCTCTTTCTCTCTCCCTGCCCAAGGAACACACTGTATCATTCAGACATCCTTTTTCCTACTGTAACCTTGAAGTTTAAGATTTTCTTTACAACAGCAGGGAAATCCTTTTTGCAAAATTACTTAACTGGATTGTGGTAACTGCATCTGAAAATCTTTTGAATTTTCTTAAACACTGAGGAAAATTGAAATGCAAAACTAAACTCTTCAAAAGCAGTTATGTAGGAGACAATATGCAAAAGTCCATGGGTATTTTTAGGAAAGATGACTTGTATTCAGTTGAATGTGCTACAAGAGCAAAGCATACTGAATAAATATCTGTGAGGTCTGATGTTTGTATTACTGTGTTCATTTGCAAGTCCCGTGCAGATTCCATTAATAGTTTGTCACATTAATACTTCACATAGATTAATATTTTTCATATTGTGAAACCTGTTACTATAGCTCTGCATCAAATAGCAATTGGTGATGACCCTTTAAAAAAAAAAAAAGTGTGTACGATATTGCAGCAAGTTGGCCACTTGAGATTGGAAGAGTTCTCTTGGGCTACCAGCAATAAATTACCTGACAAGCAACAAAAATACAGAATATAGTATAAATTCATAGATTAAGTTGCAAATATCTGTATGTTACCATTTCATTATTTTATTGATCTGATGTCAAGTTTCATTAATATTTCTTCATTCCTAACACGGAATTTAATTAATTGGACTAAAGGAAATACAGGAAGAAATGGAATTCAAAATCCTGCTTTGTTTCAAACACACAGGCTCTGCCTGCAAATAGATATGCATGCTCTTACTAATTAAGTAACTAGACCATTGAAGCCAGTGGGACTAGTTACTTGTTTACAGCTAAGCACATGCATAAACTTGAATGATTGGGACATCATTGTGATAGGCAGAGGCTTACTTTTTAAGAGTAGATAGTTTCAAGAACTGTTTTCCCCCCAGATTCCTGAATTTCCTCTCCTGTTTCCTCTATGTAGCACTCTTGGAGCCTACCCTGCACCCTATGTATGACTGCATTTCAGTGATGCTCTGTGTATTATATGTGAAGTACTTTGGGATGTCTAGGAATGAAAGGCCCAATAAAAATGTAAACAACATTTACATGAAAAAGTGCAGCTTTGCTCTAAACCACTGGATTGCAAGCACTTACAAGCAAAACTTCTCTCTCTAACAAAAATAAATGCAGGAAATTCCAGATTTAAAGGGCAGTTCTATTTTTTGTTTTAAATGACTAAAAAGGAAACAGTGAGATTGAATATTTATGGCCCTCCAATGAACTCATGTTCAAATTTTCACATCTTCTAAGTAAAAACATTTGTGTAGATGTGAGCTCTGCAAACTCATGCAACAGCTAAAGCTCAAATTGTGTTGTCTGGTTTGTACATTGTAGCTATAGTTCATGATTGTGAAACTGGAACTTATTTAACAATTCTGTTTGATTATGAATAAGCTAGAAAAGAATTAAGCTCAAGTGTCTCAGATGATTGAGACTGCCAGGATTTATAAAAACATAAAGGGTAAAATCTGTTTTTGTCTTAAGATGCACAGAGAGCAGAAATATCAAGTAAGGTAATGCCAGGTATTTCTGACCAGAACCTCCTTTTTAAGATCTGTCCATATATTTTTTTTTTTTGTTATCCTCTCAGCTCAACTTCATGTTCATCCTAATGATATGCTAATATCACAGTCTGTGTGTGACCGTTAAAGTTCCAATTCTGATTTCAGATACTCTGATATTAGACCTACCTGGTAAGAGAATCTTTAGAAAGATGGGTCCACCAGTACACGGGGGGTGGGAGTGGGGTCATTAAACAAACTGAATTGCTGTTCAAACTTTACTTGATGTTTTCCTGACCTCTCAAAGGAATACATTTTACAAAATGTGGAATTTTTTCTGTTGTGCAGAAAACAGGAATCTTTTGGGCTCTTTTAGGGAAAATCTGTGCTCTACCACTAAAATTAGCTTCACAAACTCAAAAACCTTCATGGACTGAAGTTTCCTAGTATTTGAAATTCTTATCTCTTTCAAAATGATTGATCACTTTTCCCTTTGTACAACAAGCCAGCAAGTTCTGTCAAGCCCAGGAGATTTAGAATAAGTGTCTCTGAGATTTACTATTAACCAAGCCATAGCAGCACTGTGTATCCCTTTCACAGTAACAAAGTGCCAATAAAACCAGTCTTGAAACTAAGTATGATCTACTATACCAAGGAAGACAAGCTTGAAAAGACCCATAATATTATAGCCGACCCCTACCCTGCTCTGTAATCCAGTATTAGGGCAACAAAAAGGAAGCCACATGTACAACTCAAATTCCACTTAGTCTAATTATTAGAACAAAATCTCATTTTTCCCCACTATCTTTTTTTTTTTAGTCAGTCAATAAAACCAGTATGGCCAGTTTTCATGGCCGGTGGCCTGGGTGCCAGCAAGAAGGGGGGAAGGACACGGAGCATACGAGAGAGTAGCTCCCTGTTCTCGGTTCCAGTGTTCAGACCCACTTTACTCTGGAACAGCCATTACATGGAAAGTCCAGCTTAAGCCGTGTAGGCCTGAGGTGCAACATTCTCAGTTACTCTGAGGATAGCACATGTGCAGTCTGCTCAGCACTACAAGCAGTGAGAGGCTTGAGCATGCTTACTTAGGGCAGAATTATCTAACATTTTAGCTGCTAAAAGTGAAACAAGTCTGAGCACATGTGAACAGCAATTTTTCAAAGGCTTATAACTTGACCAAATTTGGACAGATTCTTAATGGCGCAGCAAAAGGCACACCCCTGATACAAAGATCACCCTTTTCCAAATTTCAAATCTTTGCTCCAAATGATGGAAGGAGATAGAGCTTTCCAAGGAAAACACTGCCAACATTTTTTTTAATACTGAAAAACAACAGCCTTGTTCTCAAAAAATGGCTCACCCACTTTGACTTAAGTTAAAATCAGTCTGATGCAGACTCCCTTCAAGGAAAGTTTCTGACCAAACAGTTGAAGTTTGGCAAAGTTATAAGCAACTGAAAACAGAGTCTTCATAATGGAAAGTGTCAGGCAACTTTAATAACAATCGGAGCTGGTAGCACTGGCTATACATTGCACTAACAACTAGTCCCAATCTTTATTGGGTCCACCAGAATAAAAATAAGGCCTTAAGTCTGAAAATGTTTGTTTGTTTAGTTTTACGTTAAGCATGAAACTAAGTGTTTGCAAGATAAGGTCCTAAAAACCCCCAACAGAAATAATAGATGCTGGAAAGCTTGCTTTTTTTTATAAATTAACTTATTTTTGAATAACTAAATTGTGACAAAACATCTTTAAATAGCATGCCCTGAAACTTCTTTTTAAAAAATTCTTTTAAAATATTTTAAACACACATTTTTCTACTTTCTTGCTGATATTTGGAATGGGCCTAGGAGTAATTCCAACACACCTACTTGAGATACACTCTTAATCCTTCTCATTTGTCCACGTGCCTGCCTGCTGTTTCCCTATATGCCTTCCTCTCTGTTTAGTTTACATCTCTGCTGCTACTGTTACTGGTGAATGTCTTCTTGCAGAACCAGGGGAAAAGCATACAAACTAGCTCCCCCCTGATCAGTATGTACCAGCAATGGTGGTATATTAGTGCATGAGACAGGAAGTACAGTGGGACATCAACAAAACAGTAAAATGGACTACTCAGAAATCAACAAACATCCACAGTCTACTAAGGACCACTGCACCAGCATCATGCAGTGAAGTTCTCAAATCTGGCTCAATCATGTGCATCCAGAAATCTGTGGGGTGGTCCCAGGGGTGTTGCCAGCTAGGGTCACAGAGGATGCACTTCATGTATCAATGGAGCGTTTCAGAGCACTGTGTGCAGAGGTGTTTTTGTCCTTCTAGGCAATATGGCCAAAGAGCATATAGTGCTGCTTTTGAATACAAGTGACTGAAATCTTTGAGATTATGACTCTTCAGACAAAGTCAAAATACTTTATGCTCAGGATTTGGCGCTGACAGTGCATATGGAGTGCCTCAAGTGGCTCCAGATTTGCCTGTAAGAAGGTCCAGGTTTCTGACTCATGTAGCAATACGGGTACACAGAAACATGGTCAAATATACACGGTGAACTAACTGAAAATATTTTTTTCTGTGATTTTTTTGATTAGTCATCTTGTTACTTATAACGATAGAATATTATTAGATAGAAATAGACATTCAAGTTGCACTGTCCAGTTTCATTTTCATGAAAACTGCCTCAGAATCTTTAAAGTCCATGAGAGCATTCAAGATTTCTGTCTTTAAGATTACGTCTGCAAGATCCCCACAGAGTTGCTTGGTACTCAGCTTAACTAAGTTGTCTCAAAAGGAGAAGGATGGGTTGACCCTGTTGGGATCTGAAATTCATGTTCCAGGGAAGCTGGTTAGTTTCATCCTGTGATTTAGACCATCAAGCCATTCCTTTCATTTGTCAATTTGTCTAAATAAATTTGATGGTTTAAAATAAAGGATTTCCAAGTTCCAAATGGACAATTTTTTTTATTTCTATAAAAATTGAAAGAGACAGAAGTTATCCCTGTACAGAGCTATATTCATTTATATTAAAATACATCTTCTAATAGCAATTAATAGAAATAATTGACAGTGTGTGGTTATTTAGTTAATAGGGAGGTAGTGTCATGATTTTTTTATCTATCCGTAGTTCAAGTAGCTCTCCAGAGTTCATACTTTTCACTGCTTCATCTGGTTGTCTGGGTTGTTAAGAAGGCAGATTATTTATATCTCCCCTTATCGTGTGTATGAAAAACAGGAAATATTCCAACTCCTGTTTTCTGACAGGATTGCTTAGTGTTTCTCACCTGTCACAGGTATGAGATGCATGGTGGCTATTAGTTTTGCACTCTCCATTTTTATCTTTGATCCTAGCTTTCTCCTGTTCTTTCTCTCATCATTTCATTGTCAGGCTGTGAGTAATTTAAACATTTTATTCCAGTGAACACTCTCTTATGACTGTTTAGGAATTGAATCTTTAGATTGAGCATGGTGCTTAATTGTAGTTAATGAAAATCTACCCTCCTGCAACTATTGCTTGAAATATGTTTTCGTTTATGTTGATAGGATGATGATTTTTTTGTAAAATGAAACAAAGAAAAGTAACTTCGTTAAACTTGCTTAGTTGTCACATTTCATTACTGCATGCATTTCATCTACAAATACACGAGCTGTTGATTTTTATGTGAGCTGACATAAGTAATGAGATAAAGTAAATTCTTACATTTTAATGCTTTGATGAATATAACAGGCAAATTATTTGGGTTTCTACAGTTAGCCAAATCAGCTGTCATGACACTTCCTTGATGCAAAATGGATTCTTAAAAATAAAGCATTAATTCAGTGCCTCTGCCACAGTATCTGATGACTTATCAGCTGGAGGAGTAGTTGGTTATTGTACACATACTAATACAGCCAGAATTATATGCTAATTGCAATTGAATGTTTTGGAATAGTAAAAAAAAAAAAAAAAAAAAAGTTATGTGCACAATTTGTAGTATAATAACTCATACAAAACAAGTCTAATCACCACCGTTCATTACATCGTTCTGTAAACGCTTTACAAAAACACTTTATCCTTTTCTCATAGCTTTGCCACTTAATTACCTTCTCCATGTATAATAAATTTTCTGTTATCGCTATTCTGTTCAGGGTGTTTCTTTGTTTTTTTATATATTCATATGTATGTTCCTATTCATTCTGTGTCTCAACAGACATAGTACTAAAATACACTTGCGTTTATTTTCTCCAAACTACTTTTTTATGCATTTTAGCCCCTTCAAAATTGTATCTCCTTCTTTTATATAACAAAATTCATTATTTTCTGTGTATTTTGAAGCTTATCAAGAGGATATTTTGATTTTTATTGAGAAAACTTGAAAGCTTAAAATTTTTAAATGAATTTGTTGTTAAATATTTTTAAAGTAACAGTGAAATTATTCAAATTCAGTTTTTCCCATGCCAAAACTTATTTCAAATAAACATACTTTTTATGTTTAACTTCATATTTGTCATTAGATTATAAAAAGCAACTCACTTGTAATGCAGCACAAAGCAGTCTGTCATTTGTACTTTTCTTGAGTAAACCTTTCCCCAAAGACAACACCTGCCATTATAATTGCAACTAAATATATTTCCTTCTGGTGAAAATACATATTCTTCTCTTAAAACATGAAAATGTGTATATAGAAAATACTGTACTAGCCAGCTAAAAAGGGAAGCTACACTGTTTGTTTTATGATGTGCAATCAAGGCTTGCTGTAACTGTTTTTGTTCTGTATTTTCTGACACATCGGACTTAATTAGGACCATAGGAATTGCCTTACCAGATAAGACAGACCAGAGGACTTTCTAGTCCAGGAGTTGTCAATCTTTCAAGAGTGGTGTGCCGAGTCTTCATTTATTCACTCTAATTCAAGGTTTCATGTGCCAGTAATACATTTTAATGTTTTTAAAAGGTCTCTTTCTATAAGTCTATAATAATATATAATTAAACTATTGTATGTAAAGTAAATAAGGTATTTAAAATGTTTAAGAAGCTTCATTTAAAATTAAAAT
The DNA here is from genome assembly GCF_007399415.2 of Gopherus evgoodei. Classification (NCBI taxonomy): domain Eukaryota; kingdom Metazoa; phylum Chordata; order Testudines; family Testudinidae; genus Gopherus; species Gopherus evgoodei. The sequence continues at coordinate 74,447,046 of NC_044329.1, forward strand.
GCAGAGCCCCCGGCCTGGTGGCCAGGACCCAGGCAGTGTGAGTACCACTGAAAATCAGCTCGCATGCTGCCTTTGGTACACGTGCCATAGGTTGCCTCCCCTGTAGTCAGTTATTCTGTCTCAATTAGAGACTAGTACACAAACTAGGGAAATGCAACCTAGATGGAGCTACTATAAGGTGGGTGCATAACTGGTTGGAAAACCATTCCCACAGAATAGTTATCAGTGGTTCACATTCATGCTGGAAGGGCATAACAAGTGGGAGCCCTCAGGGATCAGTTCTGGTCAATATCTTCATCAGTGATTTAGATAATGTTATAGAGAGTACACTTTAAAAATTAGCAGATGATACCAAGATGGGAGGGGTTGCAAATGCTTTGGAGGATAGAATTATAATTCAAAATGATCTTGATAAACAAGAAATGGTCTGAAGTAAATAGGACGAAATTCAATACCGACAACTGCAAGTATCAGAGGGGTAGTCATGTTAGTCTGTATCCACAAAAACAATGAGTTCGGTGACACCTTAAAGACTAACAGATTTATTTGGGCATAAGCTTTTGTCGGTTAAAAAACCCACCACTTCAGATGCATGGAGTGAAAATTACCAATACAGGCGCAAATATATATTGGTACATGAAGAGAACTGAGTCTCCTTACAAGTGGAGAACCAATGTTGAAGGCCCATTTAATCAGGGTGGATGTTGTCCACTCCCAATAATTGATGAGAAAGTATCAGTTAAAATGTTTACATATAAAATGATGGGGTCTAAATTAGCTATTACCACTGGATAGTTCTCTGAAAACATCCACTCAATGTGCAGCAGCTGTAATAATAAAAAAAAATAAAAAAAAATAAAAAGCGAACAGAATGCTGGGAATAATTAAGAAGAGGATAGAAAAAAGGACAGAAAATATCATGTTGACGCTATATAAATCCATAGTACGCCCACATGATGAATACTGTATGCAGATGTGGTTGCCCCATCTCAAAAAAGATATATTGGAATTGGAAAAGGTTCAGAAAGGCAAAAAAAAAAACAACCTATTAGGGGTATGGAACGGCTTTCATATGAGGAGAGATTAATAAAACTGGGACTTTTCAGCTTGGAAAAGACACGGCTAAGGGGAGATATGATTGAGGTCTATAAAATCACTGTTGTAGATAAGGAAGCATTACTTACTATTTCTCATAACAAATGAAATTAATAGACAGGTTTAAAACAAGTAAAAGTAAGTATTTCTTCACACAATGCACAGTCAACCTGTGGAACTCCTTGCCAGAGGATATTGTGAAAGCCAAGACCATAACAGGGTTCAAAAAAGAACTAGATAAATTCATGGAGGGTAGGCCCGTCAATGGCTATTAGCCAGAATGACAGGAATGGTGTCCCTAGCCTCTGTTTGCCAGAAGCTGTGAATGAGCGACGAGGGAGGGATCACTTGATTATCTGTTCTGTTCATTCCCTCTGGAGCACCTGCCCCTGGCCACTGTCGGAACACAGGATACTGGACTAGATGGACCTTTGGTCTGACCTAGTAGGGCCATTCTTATGTTCTTATTCTTATGTCAATACCAAGAGAGAGAAAATTGCCTTTGTAGTGAGCCAGCCACTCCCAGTCCCTATTCAGGCCCAAATCGATGGTGTTAAGTTTGCAAATGAATTGTAGCTCAGCAGTTTCTCTTTGAAGTCTGTTTGAAGTTTTTTTGGTGAAGAAGGGCTACTTTTAAATCTGTTATTGAGTATCCAGGGAGATTGAAGTGTTCTCCTGCTGGCTTTTGTATGTTACCATTCCTGATGTCTGATTTGTGTCCATTTATCCTTTTATGTAGAGACTGTCTGGTTTTTCCAGTGTACATAGCAGAGAGGCATTGCTGGCACATGATGGTATATATCAAATTAGTATATGTGCACGTGAATGAGCCTCTAATGGTGTGGTTGTGTCCTATGATGGTGTCGCTGGAGTAGATTTGGGGACAGAGAAGCTAACAGGGTTTGTTACAGGGATTGGTTCCTAGGTTAGTGTTTCTGTGGTGTGGTGTGTAGTTGCTGGGGAGTATTTGCTTCAGGTTGGGCGGCTGTCTGTAAGCAAAGACTGGCCTACCTCCCAAGGCCTTTGAGAGTGGGGGGGATTGTTTTCCAGGATAGGTTGTAGATCGTTGATGATGTGCTGGAGAGGTTTTAGCTGGGAGCTGTACGTGATGGTCAGTGGTGTTCTGTTATTTTCCTTGTTGGGCCTTGTCACGGACTCACAGATGGTGCCCACTTTAGGCCCCGTGCAGTCTGTGGGGGGTGCCCCATTCAGTGTGACAGCCCTTCTCGGAGGTCCACTCTCTCTTTGGGGTCAGGCCCCTCCACCTCCTGGAGCCGTACCTCTCTGAGCCTTAGCACGTCTGTCTCTTGCCGTGGGCCCCCTCAGAGAGTCCACATGCTCTGGACCCCCCGGGCCTCCTCACCCCCAAAGGGGTTGATCCAACCCTGTTCTCTAGACCAGAGTGACTCAGCGAGCATAAAACAAGAGGGTTTATTGAGATTTGAACACAGCACGGGAAACTCTTAGGGCCTCAAGCCTGGCCTCCTTCAGCCCAGCACATCCCAGTCTCCCTGCATCCCGGTGGGCTCTGCTTGCTCCCCCTCTCCAGCCCAGAACCCCCTTGCTTCCCAGCTGGGCCTCCAATATCCCCAGCCCCAAACTCTGCCTCTGTCCATTGTCTTCTCACCAAGTAAACAGGGTTGTAAACAGGAAGGCCTGGGTCTCCTCTCCTCTCAGCCCTCCTCTGACTAGAACTGGCTGGTCAGATCACCGAGGTCCTCTCTTCACAGCGTATTGTCCTCCCACTGGCCAGAACCAGCTGTGTCTCCTGAGCCAGGTCTCCAGGTCACCAGTCGCTGGGGTCTCCATCTTCCAGGCCATCGGCCAGGGTCCCGAGTTCCCTCTCCGGTCCTCTGTAACAACACACTCCCTCTCCTCTCGTTAAATCAGTAACACCTGGGGACACTGAGTCCCACCCCCTGTGCATGCAAACCATTGGAAAACACAGAAAACCCCAAGAAAACCCCCCACCTCATCACACGCCTGTCCTGTAGTAGGTGACTTCTGCGTACCTGTCTCACTCTGTCAGTCTGTTTCCTCACTTCCCCAGGTTGGTATTGTAGTTTTAAGAATGCTTGATAGAGATCTTGTAGGTGTTTGTCTCTGTTTGAGGTATTGGAGCAAATTCCGTTGCCTCTTAGGGCTTGGCTGTAGACAGTGGATCGTGTGATGTGTCCTGAATGGAAGCTGGAGGCATGTAGGTAAGTATAGCAGTCAGTAGGGGTTTTCAGTATAAGGTGATGTTTATGTGACCATCGCTTATTTGCACTGTGGTGTCCAGGAAGTGGATCTCTTGTGTGGACCGATCCAGGCTGAGGTTGATGGTGGGATAGATAAATGCAAAGTACTCCACTTCAGAAGGAACAATCGGTTGCACACATACAAAATGGAAAATGATTGCCTAAGAAGGAGTACTGCGGAAATGGATCAGGAGTTCATAGTGGACAACAAGCTAAATATGAATCAGCAGGGTAACACTGTTGCCAAAAAAGCGAACATAATTCTGGGATGTATTAGCAGGAGTGTTGTAAGCAAGACACACGAAGTAATTTTTCTGCTCTACTCCTTGCTAATTATACCTCAACTGGAGTATTGTGTCCAGTTGGGGTGCAACATTTCAGGAAAGATGTGGACAAATTGGAGAAAGTCCAGAGAAGAGCAACAAAAATGATTAAAGGTCTAGAAAAAATGACCTATGAGGGAAGATAGAAAAAATTGGGTTTGTTTAGTCTGGAAAAGAAGAAGACTGAGAGGGGACATAAGAGTTTTCAAGTACATAAAAGGTTGTTACAAAGAGGAGGGAGGAAAATTATTGTTCTTAATCTCTGAGGATAGGACAAGCGGCAATAGGCTTAAATTGCAGCAAAGGCAGTTTAGGTTGGACATTAGTAGAAAAATGTCCTAATTGTCAGGGTGGTTAAGCACTGGAATAAATTGCCTAGGGAGGTTGTGGAATCTCCATCCTTGGAGATTAACAGCAGGTTAGACAAACACTTGTCAGGGATGATCCAGATAATACTTAGTCCTGCCATGAGTGCAGAAGACTGGACTAAATGACCTCTCGAGGTCCCTTCCAGCCCTATGATTCAGAAAAGGGTGCGACAGTCCTCTTTGGTGAACAGTTAGGGGACAACCTGTCTATTGGGAAGATCATCTAATGTCAGACAGGTTAATGCTGTCCTGAAGTATCTGAATGTCTCTTCTAAATGTTTCATCTTACCTATCTATGGATGTTCTGATTTAAGACATTCATATTGATCAGTTATATTGACCTGGTGCAAGTATGGCTGAGGCAAATGGTTACTTCCTTTATAATCCCTTATGAGAATGAGCCTAGGAGAATATGCTCACCAAAGCTGTATGCAGTGGGTTGTTACTGGTACCAGCAGGGGGAAAAGGGGAAAAGTTTACCCAGTAGGAGCAGGAAGTGGCTGACCCAAGTGGTCATTGTGGGGCAGGGAAAGTCCACTGTCCTTCCAGCTGACTGTAAGTCAGGGCATTTATACCCTGAGCAGTTCCAGAGAAGCCATCTTTTATCTGGATCAGGCTGGCAGCACCCACAGCACCGATCCATGAAATCTGAAAAAAAAATCCTGGGTTCCTTCATGACCCACAGTGGGCATTATTCTAGTTACCCCTTTTTCCTCAGAGACTGGAGGAAAAAAAAATGTCCCCCACTGCAGATTGGCCAAGGGGTGAGTTTTTCACTTTCCCCACTGTGGGTTTGGGGTAGGGGAAGGGGGTTTAGAGTGTAGTGTCATTATGGAAGGGACTTGGTAATTGGATAAAATATATTGGAAAATGATTTAAAGGAAAACATCTCTAAGGGAGATGAAGAAGTGGAGTTTTGGGGGTCTTAAGTCTGCTACAAGGGATAACCAGCCCCCCCTCTTTTTCTAGCCCCCTTAACTCTCTTACGAGGGTCCCAGCAGTGCAGTAGCTGGACTTGGTTGAGGGACCTGCACTGTACAATAGATATTTTAAGTGAATAAAGTTGCCACCTAGTTAAACCACATCCAGTGCCTCCTGTCTTTCTTCAGTGTGGCTGGACAATGAGGATACTACTGTGGGAAAGAGGTGGGTTTAGCTCTGAATGTGGCAAGGTTATTTGTAGTTCCTGTTTTTTTTCTGACAGTTGGTTTCCCCAAGTGCTCTAAGTCATGCAGCATTACAAAATTGCAGATAATTAACAGATAGACAGAAACATTAATTTAGTAAAATAAGCAGTGGACCAAATTCCCTCCTTACCTCTGCCTTCATGTATTACTGTCAGTTAAGATAAAAATCACTACATCAGATTGAGCATTTCATATAGATGCATATATGTTCTCACAATGCAAAAATCATGTACTACACATCTACACTTCTATAGTGGTCTCTTGGTTCTACAGGGTGAATAGTGTGAAAATTTCCAAGTTAGAACAGGTTGTATTAATGTTTTGGCAGTATGTCTATGGAAAAATGTTTGTTAAACTATGGCTGCATTTTGAAAAGCTTTTTATTTCTTCCTGTTTGTGTTCATTATGGAAAAGTAAGTTGTCTCAAAGTATTAAGATGGGAAACCATTTATGAAGTACATGTTCCATGAAAGTGTTGAACAGTTTAAAAAAAAATTTTCACTTCTGCCTGGCAATTTTTATGAGTGCGTTCAGTGTAACTTTTGAATAATACTCATTTTGTGTTTGGGGGTTTGGTTTTTTTTAAATATCTGGCTTGATATTGAATATAATTTCATGTCACTCAGAGAAACTACATTTTTACCATATTGGTAAAGTTACATTGTGTATCAAGATAATTGTTAACCATATCTACAGTGACATATTTAAGTGAAATTGATTTCAGAAGAAATGCCAATTGGTCATCTTCACCCTTCTTCCTTAGGGTATCTGGGTTGCTTAAAAACAGAAATTAAGATTTGTTTCTGATTTCTGTTATGCATTTGTTTGTTGTCAAGACTGCTGCTGTTCTTGCACATGCTGCAATAAAGCTTTTTTTTTTTTGAGGCTGCTAAGCACTGCTGCATATGTAACAAAGATAATTAATCTATCACAAAGCAGTACTGTGTGTTTCCTGAAAATGTATTACTGCTGCGATGAAAGAATTTTTTTTTAATTTTTTTAAAGATAATTTAAACATTGGTTACTAGAAATTGAGTTACTCAGTGTGGGGAAAAGATATTTGTCATATTCATATTTGTAAGTGTAAGTGATGTTTTCTGCTAACTAGATTGAGCTTTCACATTAGAATTGAATAACTATGAAATAAATGGATGTAATAATGCTGCTGTGATTATGCCTTTTCTTGACTGACTGACTTTTGTCCAGTACGTGTTTATGTTAATTTGTATTAAATTTTTAGGGATGCCTCATTTGGGAACTGCACATACAATCTCACAATCCTGGATTGCTTGCAGGGAATAAAAAAGGTAATATCACGTCTCCTTACTGTAAAATACAATGATTCTTTAAAAACAAACAAACAAACATTACCTAGAAATCTGGTGATGGTTTTTTGTTTTGGTTGGTTGGTTTTTTTGGTGGTTTGGTTTGCTTTTTTGTTTTTAATTTTCTGGGAAAGAGTCATACCCTGCCACAAAACTTGAAAGCATGAGTGCTTCCTTTAAATGCAGAGAGTAGGAGAAAGTATTAAACTACTAATTTACTAGTTGGCCACCACCTGAGTTTCACGGACTTCTGAAGATCATTTGATGTGTAGGAACTTGTATGTCCACCAAACCTCTTCTGTGTGGAAATGTTTCTGTAACAATTAGTTGGCTCAAATTAAAAATTGGTACAAAGGAATAACTTAGGTCAGTATCCTTACTTTATTGAGAAAATAGACTTAAGATTTAATTAAAATTATTTAATCTAACTGATATTTCAAAAAAACTATCTTTAACACAGTATTTGCAAATGATGGTGAGAGAATTTAACAATGCTTAATCCAGTTTTATTACAAGTATTATCTTTATGACCTGTACTAAATAAAATTCTTGGAACAGTGAGTTTTATGATTTGATATATCTTCCCAGCCTTTCCAAAACTGTTGAAAAAGGAAAATGGTAATGCAATTTTAATAACTTGCTTAGTTTTTGTTGTACCATTATACAGCAATTTGACTTGAGTATTTCTTCATTTTCAATTTATGGTTTCCAAACTGGACTTTCACTTTATAATTTTTGTGTCAACCTTTTATCAAGGAAACTAGTTTTGTTTTTTTTTTAAAAAAAAGTCAAATGTATAGATAAGTGTTCTTTGTAATATTTCTACTAGGGATTCAGTGTACAGTGATGATGCATGGGACCGAAGAAATAAGTATTTTCTAAAAAACACATGACAGGATTGTCAGCACCAAAAATAAAAAAAACACGAGTCAGGTCCCCTAAAATCAGGAGATTGTCCTAAAAGTGAGATTATTACAAATATATATATTTGGGGGGTTTATTTATCTTCTGATTTTTGGACTGGTAGGATACTCTTGGGTCATGTTTTAAGCTTTTCTTCACAACCCTGAGGGTAGAGAGTTCTCATCTATTCACATGACTCTGGTAGGTAGGGATTTAAGAGACACACCAAATATTATGAGACTTTAATTAGTCACCTTATACCACAAGATAAGAGCAAGTTCTGCTCCTCTGTCTCATTGCTGACTTCAGTGGGATCACTTGCTTCAGGGAGGAGAGCAGGATTTATCTTAGATTTTCTATTGTTTATCAATAGAAATGTACAATCTTAATTGTTCTGCAAGGGTATTGAAGCAAATTAGTTTCTTCAAAATAAACCAAAAAGCAAGCTGAATATTTTCTGAACTCTTCACATTGGGTGGAGAAATCCATCCAGTTAACAAAGTACTAACAGTAAGAAATCTCACTGAGAGCTCTGGGAGATGACTAAAACCAGATGTAGGAAATTACACTAGTGCATGGGAATGAACGTGTGTTTATCAGCAAGGATACAGAGATCACGTTTTTTCTTTGTTCCGTTATAGGGATCAGCACTGAATTTCTAACTCACTGAACTGCAAAGCCAAAAATATTTCAAGCTGAATTCTCCTCTTTTACTCTAAAGCAAAATTCTTGTCGTGCTTTATTTATTTGGAAGAAACTGTTTTGTTCTGCCTTTAAAAGATTGCGCTCTGTATAGTAGAATTACAGAATGCATTTTTCACCTAGTGCAGAAACTAGGTTAAACGCTCCTTAATCTCAAAGCACACTTTGTATAACCTACGTTTTTCAGAACATGATGGATATATCTGTTTCATTGGTATAAATACTTATGCTAACATACTGCGGAACTTTACACCATGTATTCCCCACAGATAATCACTGCCATGTCTTTCTTCATTCACAAGATATTATAGACTTAAGTATTATCAACCAGGGAAAAAAACACTTAATGCAAAGTTGGAAAAATCGCATAGTGCTTCAGGAACTATATATACCACCAAAAAGAGAAAAAGTTGGAAAATGTTATAGTTGCACAATTAAGTTAGGGAATACCAAAATACAGGTTGAATACACTACCATGCCCTTTGTATGCCATTTGCATAAACATTATAATCTTTAATTATATACTCGTATACTATTTCTCCAATATAATATACATTTTTCTATAACCTTGTACTTCATGTTCTACTTTGTATGTCAGACTCCATAAGTCATTTATTCCCAAAATTGCTGAGTGAGGTAATCTTGTTCTCAATCATTGTGCATCTTACACAATACACTATATAAAGTAATAAGTAACTAGTTAAAAATCGTCAAGTTTATTATTTGAGAAGTAGTGTCTGTTAATGTAATTAAAGGCTTCCTCAAGGGAGGAGGATTCCCCAGCCAGCAAACCAGAATATATAGTCAGCTTCTTTGAATATTAACCTGATCCTGAATAAGTAGTGTACGAAGTAGTATGTTCATATTTTATTATAGCTTTGCCTTAGTAAAAAAGTTTTAAAAAACAAACAAGCTGTAGCATACTTATATGTATAAGGGGGTAGAATTTATGTGGCAGGTGGTACCTTAATGTTATTTAAAGTCCCGAGTTTTCTGATTTGCTCAAATGTGCAAGCTTCAATGTTCCTAGTATAAACTTTTGGATTTTTAAACATTTTAAACTCAGGCAGTTTTATTTTGTTGATTCTCAAATATGCTACAAAATACAAAGACCTGACAATAGACTATTATGATCAATCTCCTATGTAAGAAACTATTTTTTAAAAAAAAATTTATTTTTTTTTAGGCCTTTCAGCATGGTTTTTTTGATTTTAAGACATTTGATGTGGATGAGTATGAACACTATGAGGTTTGTATATCTCAATATTTAATTATTAATTCTAGCTTTGCTCAAAGTATGTTAGACTTGCATGTGCAGTGCCATATGCTATGAATTAGAATGCGTGCATAAGTAGAAATCAGTTGTAGTGTTGGACTTGGGATTTTATTTCTGTATGTCTGTCATGATATTCTGACCAATGTAAATGTATAAGTTAAAACTGTGGTGTATGTACCAGTGGTGTATTCAACAGTAAATTGAATACATAGCAAAATCTCTTCTGAAGATTGCTTATTAAAAAGGCCACCTTACTTAAATTTTTCCAGTGCTTTGATGTACTACTGTATGTATTTCTAGAAAACTCTCTGTATTTTCAAAAATCATTCATGTGGCTAGCACAGAGGCACTGGTGTCCCTTTTTAAGTGTAGTGCTGCAGTTGAGCATGCTTAAATAAAATAAGTCTAAAGATTTATAGAAGTACTTAACTTAAACAGGTCTCTATGACTCCGTTAAAAAGCTGTTTAATTTATTTGAGATAAGATGACAGTTGGCAGTTTTTCAAAGAGACGTTATTAAGGGCGCAAGAGCAAACTATCCCACTGCGTAGAAAAGATAGGAAGTATGGCAAGAGACCACCGTGGCTTAACCAGGAGATCTTCAATGATCTGAAACTCAAAAAAGAGTCCTACAAAAAGTGGAAACTCGGTTAAATTACAAAGAATGAATATAAAAAATAAAATTAGAAAGACCATGACACACAATGAGATCAAACTAGCTAGAGGCATAATCTACAACTACATTAGAAGCAAGAGGAAGACCAAGGACAAGGTAGGCCTGTTACTCAATTAGTGGGGGAAGAACAATAACAGAAAATGTGGAAATGGCAGAGGTGCTTAATGACTTCTTTGTTTCGGTTTTCACCAAGAAGGTTGGTGATGATTGGACATCTAAAGTAGTAAATGCAAGTGAAAATGAGGTAGGATCAGAGGCTAAAATAGGGAAAGAACACGCTAAAAATTACTTAGATAACTTAGATGTCTTCATCTATAAAAAGTGAAATAAGGACAAGCCAGGGAATTACAGACCAGTCAGCTTAACTTCTATACCCAGAAAGGTAATGCAGCAAATAATAAAGCAATCAGTTTGAAAATATCTAGAAGATAATGAGGTGATGACAAATCCATGCTGACTGTTACTTAAGAACAAATCACATCAGACCAACCTGATAGCTTTCTTTGACAGGGTAACAAGCCTTGTGGATGGGGGTAAGTGGTATATGTGGTATATCTTGACTTTTTAGTAAACCTGTGGATACTGTCTTGCATCACGTTCTCATAAACTAGGGAAATGCAACCTGGATGGAACTACTATAAGGTGGGTGCATAACTGGTTGGAAAACCGTTCCTAGAGAGTAGTTATCGGTGGTTCACAGTCATGCTAGAAGAGCATAATGAGAGAGGTCCCGCAGGGATCAGTTCTGGGACCAGTTCTGTTCAATATCTTCATCAATTATTTAGATAATATACTTTTTTAAAGTTTATGGACAATAACAAGCTGGGAGGGGTTGCAAATGCTTTGGAGGATAAGATTATAATTCAAAATGTTCTCGACAAACTGGAGAAATGATCTGAAGTAAACAGGATGAAATTCAATAAGGACACATGCCAAGTACTACGTTTTGGAAGGAACAATCAGTTTCACACATACAAAATGGGAAATGACTGCGTAGGAAGGAGTACGACAGAAAGTGATCTGGGGGCCATAGTGGACGACAAGAGTCAACTTATTAGCTGGAGTGTTGTAAACAAGACAAAAGTAATTTTTCCACTGTGCTCTGCGCTGATTAGGCTTCAGCTTGAGTATTGTGTCCAGTTTTGGACACCACATTTCAGGAAAGATGTGGACAAATTGGGGAAAGACCAGAGAAGAGTAACAAAAATGATTAAAGGTCTGAAAACATGACCTATGAGGGAAGATTGAAAAAAATGGCTTTGATTATTCTGGAAAAGAGAATACTGAGAGGGAACATAAGAGTTTTCATGTACATAAAAGGTTGTTAAAAGGAGGAGGGAGGAAAATTGTTTGTCTTAATCTCTGAGGATAGGACAAGACTCAGTGGGCTTAAATTGCAGCAAGGGAGGTTTAGGTTGGACATTAGGATAAGCTTCCTAACTGTCAAGGTGGTTAAGCACTGGAATAAATTGCCTAAAGAGGTTGTGGAATTTCCATCCTTGAAGATTTTTAAGAGCAGGTTAGACAAACACCTGTCAGGGATGGTCTAGATAATACTTAGTCCTTCCATGAGTGCGAGGGACTGGACTAGATGATCTTTTGAAGTCCCTTCACAGAATCACAGATTATTAGGGTTGGAAGAGACCTCAGGAGATCATCTAGTCCAACCCCCTGCTCAAAGCAGGACCAATCCCCACTTCCCTAAATGGCCCCCTCAAGGATTGAACTCACAACCCTGGGTTTAGCAGGCCAATGCTCAAACCACTGAGCTATCCCTCCCCCCTTCCAGTCCTATGATTCTGTGATATGAGTTAAGATCCCCCTGAAGTACAAGAGACAGTAGGAAATGGGCAAGAAGAATGTCCATTGAAAAGTTAATTGAGTTTTTAGTTTGCAGGAAGTGAAATGACAGACAAACGTTGAACTCAGTACTGAACATTCAACATTCACCAAATTGAGTTCTCCCATGCCTCCTACCATCTAGCTGTTCCCAGAATTTTAAAAATCTTTGAAAGAGGTTTTTCTAAGTACAGTAATGTGCTGTTGTGTATAGACTGATAAACCAATTTTGTTCTCCACGACAGCAGCCTTTGTTGCATTGCTCAGCATTTTTTGTTCTAGTTGCTATATTTTATGTTGAGCAAGTAATCATTATTCTGTTTACTCTTTGTATGCTGTAGTAAAATACTTGTTCTAAAAACAAAAGATGGTTGATTGAAAAAAGAAGGTTCTTGGGAATATGTACATGCCCAGTCAAGTTTCTCTAGCAGGGTGTGAACATAATAGTATAAACTAGTAATGTGTGTACAGAGTGTTCCATTATTTGTTAATGTTTACATTTGAGATTATTCACTTTTGAAGAATGAGAATGTGGAATATGTTATTTAAAGGAACACTGCCGCCTTGGATTAATTTTGACCTACTTAAAGAAATGAGAATCTGGGAGCCTCTTCAATTTCCTCCTCTTGCATTCTTTCAGGTTTGCCCATTTAAAAAGTATCTGTGTTCTCCTTTCTCCAGTTCTCCCCAACTCTCTCATAACCAAATGCAACTTACCTTTATACTTGCACTTCTCCAGTTTAAACTCTGAGCATGCACACAAACTAACCTGCTGTGTGTATTTATTCAGTCCACATACTTCCAGTATGTGAAGCTAAAAATGTGAATACTTATGTATTTTTGGCATGGTCACAAATGTGATGACTTGTAGTGTAAGATGTGGGAGTTGTTTTAAGAGTAATTTTAAACGGACAGGTATGCAAGAATAATGGATGTAGAAACCATTTCTCCTTCATTGTCCTACACAGGTCCAGGCTTATAGATTGTTCCCTTTTCATTGAACTAAACAGAAAATACTGAATTTATAATGGTATTTTAGGTTCTTATCAGCTATCTCCAGTTACCTGTCAGCTGTATATTTGTTCAGGTAGGTTAAAAATTGAGGTATGGATGATGTCCCTTTTTAAATACAAAGAATTCAGTATTCATGAATACAGCTGACAACACTGAGTTATCAAGTAAAAAACATTCTTATATAAAATTCTGCTCAATCTACTGAGGTTATGGACATTGGTATAAATTTGTTTGTTTCTGCTATTTGCCAGGTAAGAAGTAAGGCCACCAGTCTTTATGTTCCTATTTACTTCAGCATAAGTTTTACGTGTGGGAGGACCATGGAGTCAGTTGTAATGGAGTAGCCAGGCAAATAGTTTACAAATTACCTACAGTGATGGACATAATCAGAACTTTTTACTTGGCGAGATTTTATATGGGGTGGTGAGCTGGTCTACTGAATATATCATCTACTCATACATTATATAAAAATCTTATATAACATGCAAACAGAGTGCGATTGCAAAAAATGTATGTGTAAAGCAACTACATTGTCAAACGGGGAATGAATCCATCTGTAATTTTTTTAAGAAGCCTTAGATATTAGGGAAGTCTTGGGTTATGTATCTCAAAGATGCTTTTAGGTTTGGCCCGTTGAGTGAGCAGTGGAAGAATTCCAGGTTAACATATAAGTTGTGAAGCCTGAGTTTGAAAATAAACAGAACACTTCTGTTTCTCATGTTAGAGGAACATGCAACCTTGTTTTTTAAAGAAAACCCTCTTCCAACCTTTAATATCCTCTTAATTGATTTATAGTTTGGTTTGTTTACTGACCCATCAGAGACATGCCAGTACATGGATTACAACTTTCACAAGGAAAAAGGAAATTATTATTTTGAGAGCTTAATTTGTCTTAATTTGTTTACTATTAATTCCTTTTTTGCCATTGTTAATGATGTGGCAGATTTCCATAGCCTTTGATAATGCAGAAATGTCTTAGGTCAGGCGTAGAAAGGTTTGCCTATATGCTTTGGAGAGATCTTCAGGCTTTTCTAAGATTACCTGCACTATCATGTAAATTTCTGGCAAATAGCTTCATACATGGCTGGTTTCTCCCATTTTCTGAGCCAAATAGTTACATCTGAAATGCTTTGCTCTTATGATTTCTGTACAGAGGATAGTTGTTTTTTAAAAAAAAGTATTATTCAGGAATAGATTTTAAACAGTTGTGTGTGAATTTTAAAATGTTTTCCTTTCTTCTCTCCTAAAATGCTCAATAGCGGGTAGAAAATGGTGACTTCAACTGGATTGTTCCAGGAAAATTTTTAGCATTTAGTGGACCTCATCCAAAAACCAAAATTGAAAATGGTATGTTTTTCTTGTCAATCATATGTCAAAACATTGTATTTTTTATAACCTCTCTCTTCCTTAATATGATTAGTCTTTATTTCCAATCTCTGACGTATTTGTGAAGAGAGTAGTTAAGAGTTAGTGTTGGGTTTTTTTGTCTTTTTTTAAATTACATTGATTCTAGTAGGTGGATTGAAAAGTTGATATTTTGTTTTGGTGGAGGGGGTTCTTTGTTTTTTATCAGTTTGGATAGAATTTTGTATAGAGTTTTCACATTATAGGACTTAATTTCATTCAGTGACAGTTAGAAGAGATCTGTGGAATTCACTCAGTAAGTGACTCAGAAATTTGAGGTGGCCCCCTACTTTTCTTCCTGAAACTAACAACTGATCTCACTTCTATTCAGAATTAAAGATGAACTACGAAAGGGGAAATGAAGAAAAAAGTGTGCAAGACCAGATTCTTTATATTGTATAAAAAAGCCCTGAAGAGTTTAAAAATGTGTTTTTTACATTAGAAATTCAGGTGTTGCCTGTTGAAGATTCTGTAGATGATGGAGAAACTAGTAGGTTTTATAACATTAGAGAGAGCAAGGATGTGAAACCTGATTGAGAGGGGAAAGGATTTTTATTCATACTACTTAAAGGGGAAGAACCAACTAGAAATCTACTTAGTTTTTAAAAAATTGGTTACAGGTAGGTGGGTTGGGTTTTTTGTGCTACACCTACTCTGCAGTTTCCCTGCCAATATTTGTGGTTTTTAAAGTTACACTTTCTAATTTTAATGGTTTCTTTCCACGCATACAAATTAAAATGGAAACTGACTACCTATACAGGGAAACGGAAACTGTCAAATGTATTGAGTACATGAACTGAGAAAAAACTTTATTTATTTATTTATTTATTTTAACATTTCAGTTACAATCATTACCTGCAGTGGGCAAAACACATTCACAGATGTGATTTGCTCCTTTAAAGCACATATTTAAGTAAAATACTGAAGTGTTAGAATGAGGGGTGGCCCAACTGGCCGCCAGTGGGAAGGATCCATTCCTCAGGATGATTGTGCCTGGCTCCCAAAAGCATCCAGCCCTGCACCATTTTTCAGTACAAAATTGGCATCCTCAGCACAGCATGGCCTCACATATATATGGTCCAGGCAAGGTCACGCTGCCTGGACACCATTTTGTAGAGCAAAATGGCATCCTCTGCACAACATGACCATCCATGTACTGTACATGCAAGGTCACGCCTCATGGGAGACACTAGTTTGTTTATGTACGTTCCCTGTGGAGGTGCTACACAGCTACAAATGCAGCCCACAGTACTGAAAAGATTGGACTATCGTATGAAGTCTGAATACTTTAGAGTGAGTGAGCAGCCACACTGCAAAGCCATCCCAAAGTTACTGTGTCCTTGGTGGTGCTGCAGCCACCTGTGTGTCACCAGGACTTATGGGAGCATATCTCATGATTCTTGGAGTAAGCGGAGCCGTTCTTTAACGATTTCCCAGTGAATTGTAGGAGAACTTTTTTGTCTTCTGGGTATACAGAGGGATTGTGGCAAGGCAATGAAGGACTGTAATTGCTTGAGTGATTTAACCTGTATTCTCATTGCTAAGTCGGTGAGCTCTTCAAGTGGTTGCACATATCTATTCTACTGTAGGTATGTATGCACCTCATGCGCAGTTGTCAGGGAACTTTATCCCTTAGTAACATCCACTGGAGTGGCACAAGCGCTCTCCACCATCACACACCACTGCATGCAGGTATAAGAATATGAAGTTGCAGCCAACCACCCTTCAGTTCCTTCTCACCACAGTGATCATTGCTGGAGCACTTTCAGTCTTGCTGTCGCAAGCTTTTCCCTCACTTTTTGTATATAATTTCCTTGTTCTCTTAGCAGTCAGTCTGGTATAGAGTATAGTTAGTGCTAGTGATAGGCTTCAGTTTTAGGGCCTTTTTGGGCCAGATTTGAATCTCAGTACTGGTACCAGAGCCATGCCTTGCACTCTGTGGTTTCAGTCCTGCAAGTTGTGTGCCAGGCTGATGCAGGTCAGCAACTTGCACCCCAGCTGCCTAAAATGTTTGGAGGAATCCCACATCAAGTATAAGTAAAGGATTTAAGCCTGTCTAAAAAAGAGACAGGCAGATGTAAGTGTCTCCTTATGGAGATGGCACCCTGCTCTCCATCAGAGCCCTCGAATTCAGAGCGTATTCCAAGTGCTGCACCTTCAGTCTGGAGCACACTACTGAAATATCTTTGGCACCTCGATCTGTATCTCTAGTACCAAAGAAGAGAACCAGATCTTCCAAGAACTTAGTACTTTGTTCAGAAAGAGCATTGGTACCAAGACCATCTAGAGCCTAAGGCTTTGGGAGAGAGACTGAGGGGAAACATTCCCCAGAGCATTCCTCATCTAGAAAGGGGGGGATTGTCATCTCTGGAACCTGTTCCAGGTCCATCGAGGCTGACGCCTGATGTTTCTATGCAAAAAGTTCATATTCAAGGCCTAGTTCTGATACCAATGACGCCAGAAGCATATGCAGCCACTAGAGAATTGCTCATCTTTTTGGAACAGGTATCCCTGGTAGTCTAGGAATGGTTTCAGCTGGTAATAGTGACTATGGTTCCTACACCAGCTCTGCAAGAGCATGTGGTATTGATGCCTTCTATGTTCTGGTACCTAAGAGGCAATACAATCCAGGGGCAAACCACCATTAATATCCCCAGTACTGTCATTCTCTGGCTCAGCTTATCCACATGGGTTCTGCTCCACTGTTATCATAGGACTTGGAGTCATTTTCTTCAGACTCAGAAGTGGGGTTTTTTTGTGTCCCATGCAAGTCAGAATGCATACCCTCCAGCAGAGCTTTGTGACATTGCCATTTTCTTGTTGGATCTCTTCTCTGCAACACAGTAGGTCAAAGTAGTATATACTTGGGACACTAGATACAGGCACCTCTTCTAGAGGCATCCCGGTTGTCACTCTTTGATATGGCAAAACTCTTCAGTTCCTAGAAAAAGCCCTTAAGGAATCATCTGACTTCAATAAAACGTCCCTCTATCGATCTCTGTAAACCCCTTGAGGGAACATCAGGACACTTTCCTGAAACCATGACTTCCATTCCTCTCTAAACCAGCAATATTTTTGTCAATTGAATTTCCTGGCCTGGTGAACTTTTATTTTCCAGCGCCAGAGAGTTTGCCCCAGAGGTGTAGTCTTCTCAAGACAATGAAACTTTGCTGGCCCAGGCCCACCTTCCTCTGTAGGAAAGCTGAAAAATTTCTTCTCAAGCTGAGCCAATACTACTTCTGACTTATGGACTCAAAAGATTCTCAGACAGGGCCTTCTCAGGATTGCAAAAGCCTCTCTGAAGACAACATAAAAAGACAAGCTTCTAGTTTGTGTAGGGGATCACCTTTCTCTTGGAGCAATAATCATGGCCCCATCTAATCCTGTCTTCTGATCCATTTTGTTTTCCCTTGAGGTTAGAGGTCTGGAGGTCATCTTCAACTTCTCTGTGAAAAACTCACTTCAGAATGGAGACTCCAGCTCTTGGGTTCAGAGAAAAAGCTTCCTGTAGCCAGGGCTTTGAAGTGGAGCACGGAGCTAGAGCTGGAGCACAGCTCCAAAGCCCTACCTGTAACATACATTTTTATTTGCAGGATTTAAACTTATTTAACTGTTTTTCTTAACAATCCTAACATTAATATTAAGGTAAGTTACAGCTATAAAATTAGCAGTAAGGGAACGGTGACTTATTACATAAATGGTGAAATCTTGTCCCTTTTGAAGTCAGTGGGAGTTTTGGCTTTGACTCCAATGGGACCAGGATTTCACTTAGTTGCTAGGAGTATTTAGTTTTAAATGTTTTTATACGTTTATTTTCTCCATCCCCCTCCCTCTACATGCCCAGATAGTCATGAATAAGATTAGTCAGAATTTCTCCAATTGCCTCTTGGGACAGCAAAACGTATTGCTGGAAGAAATTCAGGTAAATAACCCAAATCAAGAAAAAAATGATCTGACCTTTTCTTAACACAAGCTGCTTTTTCTCTACATGAGTTACCCACTCTTAACCAACAATAAACAATGGTAAGTTCAGTTTGGCTGGGTGTACTACCCACACAAATAAAGGTGAAAATTAAAAAAAGTAGAATAGCAATTTAAAATTAACGCATCTTGTGATATTATGTGCTCACATAATAGTAGCATTGCTAGCATATTCTTTACATATTGTACTTAGTTTCTTAGTTGCAGAAGATGTCCACTTGTTCTAAGGCTCTTGGCCTGTGGCTCTACAACAAATACACATCACCACCATTATGGAATCCCGCATTCATATACATTCCTCACTTTAAACCAAACAATCCTTCATTATAAGAATAAGTTTAGAGTGTGAAGGGGTTTCTAATGTATTAATTGTAAACCTAACTTATAACACACAGGACTTTGTACAATACCTAAGAGACATTATGCTTTAATGTCTTCTGATACCTTTATTTGTAAGAATAATAGCTTTATAAACCTCAGGCTAAAGCTTTTTGTTAATTTTTAACACATCTTGGCATATTTTTTCATATAGATATATTTACCTTTATTAAAATGTCAAATGTGATTGTTTACAGAATTAGTAAAAAGTTTTTAATTCAAAACATGTGTTAATTTGTGAGTCTTTTTTTTATGGAGTGTGTGTGTGTGTGTGTGTAGTAGTAGTTTTCAGTGATTTATTAATGTGTAACCTTTTTTTTGCTCCTTTTAGGTTATCCTCTTCATGCACCTGAAGCCTACTTTCCCTATTTCAGGAAGCACAATGTCACATCAATCATAAGACTAAACAAAAAGATCTATGAGGCAAAACGTTTTACAGATGCTGGCTTTGAGCATTATGACCTGTTCTTCATAGATGGAAGCACGCCAAGTGACAATATAGTGCGACGGTTCTTGAACATCTGCGAGAATGCTGAAGGTGCTATAGCTGTACACTGTAAAGGTATGTAAAAACCTAACCCGGTGTACTTATGAGTTTGCAGTTCAAAATAAGAAAAAGCATTTGCCAGTTCTGAAAATAACCTGCACAGGATCAAAAACTCAAGCAAAATTATCTTCATTCTTCCAAGAGTTCACATTAAATTCTTCTACTCCATCATGAGAACTATACATTACATTATTTGCCACTCAGTGCTATTCAGAGTTTATTTTTTTTATTCCATATAATGATGCTGCTGTTTGGTTTTGTTTATTTTGCTGAAGATCTCTCTTTAGCGTTTATGGAAAGTGGGCTAGTAGATGTTAAGAGGCACACAGTCCTCTTCATGCTTCTGAATTGCTGCTGCAAATTTTGTCTAAAGAACATAACTTTTTTTTTTAATTGTAAAATACAATTTTGAAGTTACTGTTTTAGCCTGAGGAAGAGTAAAACATAAAGTATATTGCGCCATAACTTAATACTGGGTAGCACATAATAAAATCTTTATACTCTACCTGGCATGACACTTTTTGTTAGCTGTAGCACTGAGGAACTTAATGTATCTTTTTTTTTTTTTTTTTTTTTTTTTAAGTAATCAAATATGGATTATGTACTCAATTAAAATTTTAGAGAGAGGAGAGCTGGATAGGTTGCACAGTGGATTAGTTCAGTGGTTCTCAAACTAAGGCCACCACTTGTTCAGGGAAAGCCCCTAGTGGGCTGGGCCAGTTTGTTTACCTGCCGTGTCCACAGGTTCGGCCGATCGTGGCTCCCACTGGCTGCAGTTCACCACTCCAGGCCATTAGGGGCTGCAGGAAGGGCGGCCTGCATGTCCCTCGGCCTGTGCTGCTTCCTGCAGCCCCCATTGGCCTGGAGTGGCGAACCGCAGCCAGTGAGAGCCACGATCGGCCGAACCTGCGGACTCGGCAGGTAAACAAACTGGCCCAGCCCACCTGGGGCTTTCCCTGAACAAGCGGTGGCCCTAGTTTGAGAACCACTGGATCAGTTCACTAGAACTTGATCTCTCATCACATATGAAAGTAAGTGGTTGCAAATTAACTCCCATTCATGATGCTGATGTCACAAAGTTTATATCTTGATGCATCAAGCAGTTAGTGGTAGGTTTTTTAAAAAATTATACAGGAAGGACTAACGGGCATTGAAGATCAAGAATGAAGTGCATTAACGGAGTTAGAGAGAGAGATTAGCAAAATATTTCTTTGTACTATGCTTGTATTCATTTGTCATTTCTATGAGGACTAAATTTTCCTGCAAAATGTTTAGAAAAAACTAAGTTCAGGTGTGTAACAATCCTCTACCAGAAGTTGTCAGCAGGCTTTTGACAAGAGTAACACAGAGCTGTATGGCTTGAATTAAAGTCATAATTTAAATTGATGATGATAATAGGAGATTGTTATCTTTTATATGGATTAACAACTAGAGGGACATGATACACTTTAACAGTTGTGTTACAACTATATGACTAAATGCTCTGAATTCAGTGTTATACATTTATATTGTTGAACTAGTTGTCCGTTCAGTACCGTACTGTCTGAAGATCAACTACTTGGCCTTTGTTCCTTCCTTGGGCTCTACTAAATCTAGAAGACACAAATTCAGGGTTAATTAATACTTAATATACTGCAAGGTAGCTGTATTGCTTTCTTGTT
The DNA here is from genome assembly GCF_007399415.2 of Gopherus evgoodei. NCBI lineage: Eukaryota > Metazoa > Chordata > Testudines > Testudinidae > Gopherus > Gopherus evgoodei. The sequence goes on from NC_044329.1 coordinate 74,467,965, forward strand.
TTGCCAGGGATATTTCTACAGCTTCCATGTTAGAAATCACTTGTTACCGGAGCTTTTAATAAAATCATTTAATCTGAAAGTTTGCTATTGCAGATGTTTCCATAGCCTTAATTTTTTCGCATAGCTTTTCTGCTGAAACCTTCAGTAACAAATGTTATTAATAAACATTTTTATAGATGAGAGAGTGTTTTCTTTTTCAGACAAATATTGTTACAGTTTGAATAGTCTGTTTATAAACTGCCTTCCCAACACAAATTGAATGTCTGTCTCTAATGTAACATTGTCTTCCGCTTCAATTCATTCTACGGAGCTAGTGCTGTAATAAATAGAATCTGCTCATTATTTGTTCTTGTGACCCCATACATCCCATTTCTTAAATTCTTTTAGCATTCTAAGACGTCAGACAGCACAATTAGTATTCCTTGATTAAATGCAGAGTGGTGGTTGTTCTATATTAAATGAAAAAATATTAGGTAGAAATATAAAAATGTTTGCATCTCAAGAGTTACTGTTAGTGCAGAAACCATGGTTAAGGAGCTAATGGACATCTGCAGGTAATTAACCATACTGTAAATATTTTATTGGGGAGACAGTGTGGTCTAGTGGATAGATCACAGGACTGGACTTGGGCAAATCCCTATTCTGTTGCTAACTTGCTGTTAACTTGGACATGTCCCTTAGATTCTGTTTCTTCATTTTCCCTTGTGCAGAACACTTTGTACATTCCTTTAATCTGTTTAGATGAAAACAGCCATTGAAGTACTAACTAGTATTTATTTTTTATAGTTTTGCCAAACTGCAAAAAAAAAAATTAAAAAATTGAATGAGTGTTCGTTTAATAACATGATATAGTGATTCCAGAAAGTTAATTTGGGTCCCAATCTTATCAACATTTAAATGTGGATATCTTTTCACACCCATGCTTAAGTGTTTGCAAGATTTGGGCCACAGCTTATAAAATGGTCAGTCTTAAAACTTTCTTTCTACTTTATCAGGAAATACATTTTGCTTTAACATTTATTATAGGATGTTAGATACATTTTTGTATTTCATAATCAGTAATAAAAATTAAAAGCTTCCTTTAAAAAAATCTTTATTGAAATAAATTTCTGAAAAAATAAAATTACAATATAAAGGGTTTTAGTGGTGAAGTGATGATGCAAATTACGATGAAATCCACAATTCCACCTTTCTTCCATGTTTTCTTAAACACCTACACTAAAACAAACTTCCAACAATTTGATACTTATTTAGGTATCTGGCAAGCTTTATTTCTAAAACCTAGCAAATAGAATAAGAAATTAAGTAAAAATCACAAATCAAACATCAGAGGCATGTATGAAATTACAATATAGAGATGTGATCCTGGGGGGAACACTTTGGTTTCCAAATACTTAAGTGTTGTACATGTGTATTTGTATATAAATATTTATTTTGGTCCTTTTGTCTTTTGTAGCTGGTCTGGGGAGAACAGGAACATTGATAGCCTGTTACATAATGAAACACTATAGGTTCACACATGCTGAAGTCATTGCTTGGATTAGAATATGTCGACCAGGCTCTATTATAGGGCCCCAGCAGCACTTTTTGGAAGAGTGAGTATAGCATCTTTTGTTACTGTAGGGGGTCTACCGCTTCTAACTATCTCTATTTTTACCTATTTGTAGTATCTACCAAATCTTATTTATCTAATCTCATAGGGTTTTGTGTTGCCACCCATCATCACCTTAGTGCTTGAATATCTTCCAGGTAAAATAAGTAGCAATTGTGACATCTCTATGGAATCTCTGGCAATTTTCCCTTATTGGAGTTAAAACTTTCCTGGATTCTGGGTTTGATTATTTTGGGAGGGTGAGGGTCTAGCAGTTGAAAGGGGTGTCCGTGTTGGAGGCTAAGCCTGTGATTATCCAAGGAAGATGAATGTGGGAGTGGAGAAGTATGTGATAATGTATTTAAAGATGGTATCTTCATACATATGCACAAGCATCTTTAATTCTGGCATTTCCTGATTTGTGAGTGCTTGACTTTGGACTCTGAATGTTCTTTTAATGATTATGCATGTAATATGCTAGGCTTTTTTAAAACAAACTGAAAAAAAACAAATTCTGTAACATGGCATTATATTGACACATACATAGGTCATCAGCAGAGTTGGAATCTTTAGATCGGCCTCACAGCCCTCTGCCACTTGAACTAATGAAGTAACTGATAGCAGTAGTATGTTATCAACCTCCATGTAAGTTAGCATTGGAGGTGGGAATAGGACACTTTGTCACTGAATTTCACAGATATTTGCTGACAGCAGAGGCATGGTACATACAACTCGGGATTCTTCGGTTCCTTTCCAGGCTCTGAAAGGAAGTGAGGTCTGGTGAGCACAGACTCTTCTGCTTGTTTACACACACGGAGAGAGAGAGAGAGAGAGAGAGAGAGAGAGAGAGAGACACACACGCACACCAGCTTAGGGTCATATCCAACACAAAATGCTTTTTAAGATGGTAGCTGTAAATGTGCATCATTATGGGAAAAATCTAACAGAGGATGTAGTGTCTTGCTAGCCATTGTATAAATATGTAGTAAGAGTCAGTCCCTGATCGATAGTGCTTACAATCTAAATAGACTAGACAGATTTAGGAAGGTAATAGTACTCCATTTCCAAAATGGGAAGCTGAGGCAGAGAGACATAAGCACTGACTTCCTGATTTCCCAGGGGGTGCTCGACCCCCCCCAGCTCCATCCCAGACCCTGCCCCTTCTCCCAAGGTTCTGCTCCGCCCTTGTTCTGCCGCCTCTCCCGTGGGCGCCCCATAGACAACTGGTGCCTCCTCATACTGTAAAAGCAGCAAAGAATCCGGTGGCACCTAATAGACTAACAGACGTTATGGAGCATGAGCTTTCGTGGGTGAATACCCACTTCATCGGATGCATGTAGTGGAAATTTCCAGGGGCAGGTATATATATGCAAGCAAGCTAAAGATAACGAGGTTAGTTCAGGGAGGATGAGGCCCAGACGAAGTGGGTATTCACTCACAAAAGCTCATGCTCCAAAACGTCTGTTAGTCTATAAGGTGCCACAGGATTCTTTGCTGCTTTTACAGATCCAGACTAACACGGCTACCCCTCTGATACGTGTCCCTATACTGGGGGGAACTCCTGTGACCGGGCACATGTTGACACCCCATGGCAGCCCTTGTGGCGGGGTCATTCTGTCCTCCCTCTGCACCTGCCCCCCCCGCCTTCCAGCACATTCCTGGCAGGAGGGAGCTCAGTCAGGGAGTGGGAGGGAATGTTTCTAACTCCAGCCCCTCCCAGTTGCTGCTCTGCAGCCCAGCGGCTGCTGGGGACCATGGATGAGCGAGCTGGAAATGTGCCAGAGAGAGGGTGTTACCCAGGGTTCTTTCAACCCAAAGCTCTTGGTAATTTTTACTCTGTGCGAGGTGGTGTCAGAAAATAAATCGGGAGACACGGCCATCCGACTGATTGATAGATGACTGGCACAAACAGAACAACACAAGAACGCTTTCACTTAAGGTTAAACTTTACTTAGTCTCACGCACTTACACACGTCCGCAACAGATTAGTAAAACACCCCCAACCCTTGACAATTACCAGGGCTGAGTGTGGCTCTCGAGTGACACAGCGGCAGGTTTCTGGTGGCCAAATTCCGTCTGCTGGTGGGGACCACAAGATGTATCCGGAGGGAGAGTCCAAAAAGAGTCCAACTACTGTGTATCAAACTTTTTCCCCTTATTTATACATTACTAATAGAATGACATGTCCCTTAAAGAAAACTTGTTAAATAAGCAGTTTCAATGGTCAAACAAGAGGTTTCTTCTGATTATTGATTAACCAGGTGTGGGTTTTTCCAGAGTTTGCAGCCTTGAGACTGTAATAGACATTCCTGGGGCACATCCTGCTCTTTTAAAATGCATGCATCAGCAACTTCAACACAATTCTTATCGGGAAGGACGTGGGGTCAAGCTGCCCATTCTGTGGCACCCAAACCCCCTCCCCTCCTGCCTTGGTCAAGCTGAGGGCTTGGCTACACTGGCACTTTATACCACAATAAAGCCTCCCAGAGTGCTCTACCTTACTCCTTGTCCACACTGGCAAGGCTCATAGAGCGCTCTGACTCCCTGGCTAGAGCGCTCCTGGTACTACACCTCCACAAGAGGGATAAGAGCTTTGCTTATTGGCTGAGACGCCTCAGGGCCCGTGTGAATGAGGACTTACATTACAGCGCACTGATTGACCTCCGGAAACGTCCCATAATCTCCTTAAGTCAAATGGCTTCTCCTCTTTGTTGTGAAATCAGCTGAGGAATGCAGAAGTGCCTTTTCAGAGCTCTGTTTCAGACAGCAGCTGCTTATCTGCAATGGGGTAAAGCAAACGTTTGCTGAGTGAGTGAGTGAGAGGCAGGGGGGCTAGAGGGATCTGAACTTACAAGATAGCATGCTGACACACTCTCTCCCCCCCCACATATAAACAATACACTCCACCCCAACCCCCTCATTTGAAAAGCACGTTGCAGCCACTTGAACACTGGGATAGCTGCCCATAATCCACCGCTCCCAGTGCTGCTGCAAATGCCGCAAATTTGGCCATGCCAGTGCGCTTGCAGCTGTCAGTGTGGACAGACTGCAGCGCTTTCCCTAGTGCGCTCTGCGAAGGCTGGTTTAACCCAAAGCGCTCTACAGCTGCAAATGTAGCCAAGCCCTGAGACTGCTGAATAGGCTGCTTTTAACAATAAGCCATAGTGGTTTCAGGCACTTTACTGGTTTGCCAAAATCTCCCCGTACTAGGGGAGCTCTGGCTCACTCGTCCCCGGTTCCTGGCACCCAAGCCCAGGCAGGGAGCAAAAGCCGCCTTACCAGTCAGGCTGAGCAGACTTGCTCATGCAGCCACCAACGCCAGCCCGCTACACTGCAAAGCAGCATCCCAGCGACCAGAAGGGGCTGGCTGGTCCTGCCCCCTCTGCTCCTGGACCCCCACCCCTTCCACTCCCTGGCGTCCAGGGCATGCGTTGCCCAGGCCCTCCCCCTCCTCTACTTCTTCCTGCCTCCCACACACACCACCACCAAACAGTTGATCGGGGTAGGCAGGAGGCGCTAAGGGGGTTAGGGGGAGGAGCTGATTGGCGGGAGACACTGGGAGGGGAGGGAGGGAAGAAGGGGGGGAGGAGCCCACCCACTATTAATTTTTCTGAGAGTGCTCCAGCCCTGGAGCACCCACGGAATCAGCACCTATGCACAGAGATTAAAAAATGACTAGTCCAAGGTCACACAAGTGAAACCTGCGCCAAAACTGTGAATTGAGGATTCATACCTTTTTAGTATTGTTTGAGAAATGTATTGTTCTGGAGTATTGTAAGTGTATTGTTTGAGAAATAATTAACTTCATCAAGATAGATTATAAAATGGAAATAAGAAACTTTAAAGCACATACATGTCTTGTTTCAGAAGCTTCTAAAGGATAATAGAACAGTGATGGCCAAAGTGCTTAAAAAATGCTTGGGTGTAGTGTTGCTTAGCAATGTCCAAAGCATCTTTGATGTATTCGGGTTCAAATAAAGCCTAGAGCTGTGGCAGATTGAGATTTTGACCTGAGAAAAAGAAATATGTTACTTTATCATCTTTACCTTAAGTTTGGTACCAATGCCTGGATTTGGGTCACAAACCCATATATTTAGTGTCTGACTGATAATACCTTTTATGTAAAAATAATTTTATATATAATAATTTAACAAACATAGTCAATGAGTCCTGTGGAGGTGCCAATCTAGGCTGATGCCCGCGACTGTCAGCTTTCTCCTGGCAATAGGACAGAGGGTTGTCTGGAGAAATAAGTGAAAGCATTGAATTCACTACTTCCTGGCATGCACCAGCCACTCCATCTGCCTCCTCCACTCTGTACATCTCACTCATGCCTTGATTTAGTTAGGGCCAAAGGTGCTTTCATCGTTCCCTCCACCTCAAAGGGAACAACAGCCTAGCCTATATTCAGCAGCTCCCTCTGGGCAGGGGCCCTCTCCCTGGGGCTTTGTATGTGTTTTCACAGATTGTGCTAAACTAACATTTATTTCAACAAATGTAAATACAACATAGTCTCAAATTAGCCTGTTACTCAGAGTATTAGTATTCACTCAATTGGACCTACATGCTATGACATGACTCTGTGTTCAGCCGCACTCCAGTGTGGCAAATTGCAAATTTTCCTGTAAAACCCAGGGAAGTTTTAAAATGGAATTATAAAAATGAGTAACACAACAAATACAGTTAATATTTTTTAATCTTCCTCTACATTTTTTCAGGTTTTTGTGCTGTAGGTTTTTGTATTGGTAACACAAAACTTAATTGTAGAAGTTGTTAGAACAGAGCTCAAGGTGTTACTACCTGGATACAGTTAAGGCTTTTGACACCTGGGAAAATGTAGAAGGTGGTTTGGGATTGTGCTTTTGTTAAAATGTGAAACAGTGAAATAGGTAACAGTTTTGATATTTTAAATATCCTTAGTGTGCAGAGTGAACAACACACAAAGATAAATGGAGCAACTCATGCTTGTCTTAAGAGTTACGACTTCGGGCCGTTACAATTCTGCATTGATTTGCACATTGTTCTTATCTGGAAAGTTTATCTTCCTAAACGTGAGCACTAGAACAAACACGAACGAACACACACACACACTCTCTCTCTATCTAACTAAGGGTTTATATATTTGTGTTTCTATATAAAAACAAATCCTGAAGGAGGCCCTCTTATAAATGATGTTAACGTTCATGAACAACATGATCTCTGTTTCTGTTCTACTTGTTGGAGCAATGGCAATATTCCTCTTTGGCCAAAAGAGTGTGTTTACGCTACAGCTCCATCTCCTGTATTGACTGGTTTTGTTTTTAAAATTCCCATCATGTTCTTCTGAGTTAACTTGGTTGATATCAGCAGCTGTATAATCTCAGATCATTCTTTTAAGTATACTGGATATTGACTTTCCTCGCTCTGTGTAGGAACACTTTTTCAACTACCTAATCCTGCTGTATTTACTGATTATCTGACCTCCCAGCGGGAGCTTTTCTCTGAGGCAATGCATGCAGATTATCCAATCTTTTTTTGATTTATTGCTGCAGTTGTCACACTTTTTTTCACCTTAACAGGAGCTATATTATCTTATACTTCTAATGGGAAAAGAAGGCTACTAGAGAAGATCTGAGAAATAGATTATTGTTCCTGTTAAAAACTAAATTGGAGCTAAAAAGATTTATTCATAGAGAGATGTATGTGTTACGCTCCCACATTTATGGTTATTTGGAGCCAAAAGAGAGAGATCACCTCAGGAAATTAGTTCACACATGCTGGCAAACACGCGAATATTTACTATGTGTGGTAATAAAGCATGTATTCAGTGCATCTGTCAGGAGGGTACAAATTCCTCATGCTAAACCAGTCAACCAAGCTTTCATTCTTTTCTGCCACAGTCCTATAAAATCATATTGTTTGGAATTATTTTAAATTGTATTGATATAGACCTATCTTGACCACTGACTTTATTGCTATGCTATATTCATCTTTTAAGCTTATACAAAGGAATATATGGTTATGAGAAATGAAAGGTTTCCAGTTCACTTTTGCATATGCTTTTGTGATGGCCACTCATCTTTGGGTTTTAGGTAATGGTTTTCATGTTTAAAATAAAAATCTGTTTAATTTCTTTGAGGAAAATGGAGTAGGTAGGAGGAAATGCATTGCTTCTGTTTGCCACTGCTTTTCAGAGCAGCAAAGAGTCAACAAAATCAACTTGATAGTATTTTTGTGAAAACTGTTTACCATACTCTGTGCCACAGTGTATTATATTGGTGAGAGGAGTGATCTTTCGAATGATCTATACCACTGCTTTTATTAGGATATGTAAGTTTGCTTTCAAAATTTAGAGTTAGTGGACAGCACTAAAAATAGTGTGTTCCAACCTCTGCTTTATATGTAACGTACTTTGAATGAAGAGAGTAAAGAATATCACTGTAACAGGGCACATGCTTGCATCTCAATAAGCTTGTTACAGTGCTTGGGCCCTGTAAGCAGAGACCTGGGGCTGGAAAGGTACTGGAAGGTGGCACTGTACACCTGTCAGGCAGAAGGCTTGAGACAGGGGACACCTACAGGGAGCAGGAGCTGGCTGGGGAAGGCTGTGAAGAAGGGCTGTAAAGACTTTGAAGCCCTAGAGACAAGGGCTAAGACAAGACCCTGGTGGGTGGTGAGACTAGTTGCTTTTTTTTGTTGTTTTGCATTTTATTTATAAAGATCTGGGAAGAGAACAGAGGCAGAACTGTTTGAAGCATGATTTTCTTCCCTAGCTAGCAGAACAGTCCTTCCACTTACAGCCACACTTTATAATAGATTTCCAGATCTTGTAAAGAACAAGTAAATTTCTGCTGCACAGCTTCTGTCTTCATTCATCACTAATGGGTAATCTCTCTGACCTGTACAGTTTTTAGACGCAATTCAGTGTTGTTGCTGGAGGTTCCAGCAACTAAGCTCCACCATTCAACTCTGGGAGCAGAAGAAATTGGCAGTTGAGTTTTTTTTCATAACTTTAACTTTTATTCATTTTCATGCAGTAGCCACTTCATTTCAGCTTCTAGCTCCTCCCACTCGCTTCTCCTGAGCTGAAGGATCACTGGAGCATTGATGCTCTACTCCTCTGGTTCCTTCAGTGCAGCAGCACCTCTTAGCAAGCTCCCTCTGCCCCCACCACAGTAGCAAAGAAACCCTGCACTCATTGAGCTAAGTCTAAGAGATGCTATATTTATAAGGTATTTTTTCAGGAGCCTCACAGGATGAGCCATGCCCTGCTTCTACAAGACACTGACCCTCACTCTGCCAGGGTATATGCTTTGAATCAGATTGGCATGCCCTCTCCTCTCTCCCTCTTCAACCCCCAAACCACAACTCTGCTGTGGGAAGGCTCATTGAGCATGAGGTTTTCCAAGGAGAGGAGAACACTCCCAGCCTGCTCAGGAATAAATCTTGCAAATCCCAGAGGCTTCAGATCCAAAAATAGAAAAGCAAGCGTAGTCCTTGTAAGGCATCATTTCATTTTGTTAATGAGCAAGTGGAATAAATATCAGGGTTTATACCCATTCTTCTTTGCCTTTACACCCAGATGTAGAGTTTGCTGGGACTTTTCTGTTCTCTGTAAAATTCCTTCACTGTGCTTGGTATTCGTCCCATCTTCACTGCAGCATCTGTAGGCATGCAGAAAAAGCCTGTTGCTCCTGTGAAGCCCTACCTGAGGCTGCAACATAATAGGTATTGTGCCTTTCTAGCTTTTAGCCCATGAACCCTGACTCTCCCAGGGTCTCAGATTTCAGACAGCAGTGGAATAAAAATTGTGCCAGTTTCTTGTTTACTGCCTGCAGACCCTCACTTTGACAGGGGAAAGGGAATCAATCTGAAGAGTAGCAAGAGGTGTCTCGCAGTCCCTCCCCATCTTCATAAGCTGGCTCCACATTAGATTAGAAGAAGCACTTTAGGTAATCTGTATCTACAGCAGAGGCATGTTCCATATGCAGCTACACCATCATGGGATTACAGGGACGTAAGAGATAAATCCCTTCCCATGTTCAAACCGGCTCCTGTTTTTCTGAGTAAAGCCTTGATTGGTACTAGGTTTCTTCTGAAGTACTCATGTCTGCTGGCCACCCTGGGGAAGCAAACAGGTGTCCTTTCAGGCTCCTTGGTCTTTCTAACAGATTATTCCCACAATCAAGGCATTTGTCAGTATTAATTATAATAAAATATCTATTTCCCCCTTCAATCATAATTCGGTACAGGGTTTTCCACATGTACCATCTTTGAAGACATTGTAATATCCAAATGGGGACTTTAAGTTTAACATTTGGTTTTAGCCAAAATGTTATTACAAAAAATTAGAAATTGCATAAGTTTTAGGAGTCTAACATTGGCAGAGCAGTAGCCCCACCATTTAAAAGATGTCACACCCTCAGAAAGAGGACTTACATCCAAAAATCCCATAAACCATAAGAGTGAGGAAGACTGCATAGAAATTTCAAAGCCTAAATTGTAGCCCTTCAGGCCAAAAATATTCCCTATACTTAGTAAGGAACATCTGTTTGGTGGCAAGCAAATGGTTTGTTGTCTAGGAGTAGGATCTTTGCTTTCAGTGTGAAAGTTTTCAGGTTCACATTCTAATCAGATCCTTGTAGCAGCATGCAGACTATCCTTTTTTTGCACTTTTTCTGAGTTTTGAAGTCATGTATGGCAAGCGCAGTGGCTCCAAAACCAGTAGTTACAAAGAATAATTTTACCACCATTGTAAAGATTTGCAAAAATCTAAAACTTATCTCTAACAGGTAGGATTGCTAGCACTATGCATTGATATCATTCCCTGAAAAGGACTTCACAGAATGTTCCTCCAAAAAGTCCTTTTGAGAGCATGGAACCACTTGTATGCAATACAAAAATTAGCACCATTCAAGGTATATATCTGAATGTCCCCTTTTAGGCAGGTAAATGCAGACAGTATGCCGAAAGCCAACCCAGTTTTGACTCTGTTTGCATGCTCATTGTGGAAACAAGCCACACCAAATGGGGAGCGTATGTGAAAGTTTAAATGATCCTGGGGTCATGACCCATCACTTCGAAAAAGGGAAGCATCCAGCTCTCTCTCCAGCTCTGACCCTCTGCTATACAAATTTCCAAAATCTCAGTCTACCGCATAATTTTACTTCATTTTGACAGCTCTATCAATTGCATGCTGAGCAAAAAATATAAGAATACCCATACAAGGTTGACCACGATGGTACACTGAGTCCAGTGTTCTGTCTGACAGTAGCCAGAGCTGCTTCAGAAGAAGGTGCATCAAACCCTATAATGGGTTTTGTGGAATAACTTTCCCGCAGAGGAAGTTTTGTCTACCCTTCTGTGGGTTAGAGATTAGCTTGCACCCTGAAACCTGAATCCCTTCCGAAATCAGTGAATAACCAGAGGTCAAACCTTTTCTGAGGTAATGGAAATAATGCCGAAGGCAGAGAAGAATCTGCTATTTTTAAACATAGAGAGATGAAGTCTCCTTCTTCTGGACCACCACTTGCCTAATAAGCAGTTGTTTGGACTTGCTAGGCAGCCAAAGAACCTCCATTGCATGTGCAACGAAAGACCAGACCTCTTAAAGCAAGGATCTCCTTTGTCCAGACCTGGACCACTCACCATTAGCAGCCTGGGTATTGAAGGAAAAGTGTAGTTCAGCAGTTCTCCATTAACCTTATTGATACATTTTGAACTCAAGACAGAACTCAACTAGGAAAAAGCATTGGTCTTGTCAAATTCAGTTTCTGGTATGAGGACAAACAATTTCTTTGGGGCAGGGATGGTCTCTGTTATATTTTTACAGTGCCCAGAGCAACTGGAACCAGCCTGTAGATGTTTGTTACACAGATTTAACAGTCACACAGTTTACCACATCAGACACGCTAGAGTTTCCCCATGATAGTTGGTCTCACCAGAAAAAAGTAGGTAACAGCCCAACCAGCATTCTTTATGCAGGTATATTGCAGTCTCCAACTGATGTTGAGATTAAACAATAACAGATTAGACAAGCCTGTAGGTGGCCTTTCTAGTTGCCATCATAAGAATCCATACTCCTTTTGTCATGGAAAAAAGATTAATCTTATCGTTCCAGAAACCTTTCTGCCCAAGGTAGAATCCTCTTACCACAGTTCCTGGGAAATAGCTCTCATATGAATTTGTTCCAGTTCTCAGCACTTCTTTGGCACAAATAGGCATTCCTAGAGCTTTAAAGATATATCTCAAGCATTTTTATGGGAAGAAAGTGTCTGATCCTTACCTGAGGAAGAAAGTCAAAGGTTTCCATTCCTCTGCAGGAGGCATCCTTTGATAGGAAGTTGCTACTGTGTTCCCAAATAGTTCCTTAAATTACAGAGCTTTCGCTTTATATTGGGAGTTTAATTTTTGCTTATTCTACTATAAACAGTCTTGCTTATCTACCCCATACCTGCCCTCAACACTTCTGTGAATCATTCATTGTTCACTACTTCCCATTTGTTATGAATGAGGGGAGAACCTATACAGCAGTATGAGAAATTTCTTACCTGATCATTTTCTTTCATAAGAGCTTCCATCTTCATTCGACCACCTTGGAAGTCTGCTAAATGACTAAAACACAATTTGTAACAAAGTGAATATTTTTTCTAAAAATTATATTAACAGGCAATTACATTTTAAGTTGTTGTCTTAATGCTAATATTCAGATCCTGGAGTGTTTCTGTAGCTTTGGGGAAACTCTTCTGGAAGCCTGAGTTGAACCATGGAGCTTAGTCTTTGTGTCTTGTTAGACTGCCTTCAAATTCCACAGGAGAGAGGCGTTACCCATTTGTTGTGAATAAGGAGAGACATTCCGAACAGAATTGTGTTACTGAAAATTCTCTCATCTCTCTACTGTCCATTATTACTACTAATATGAAACATAGTAGTGTGTATAGGCTGCAAACTGTGCTAGGCGTTTGTGCATACGCACAACAAAAACAGTTTTTGTCCTAAAGAACTTCCAGTTTAATCTGTCTCCAGTTTGTAAGCTCACCCATCCCATAAATGGGTGTCACAGTGAATAAATGCTACTATTTTTTTCTCCCATGCATCTAAAAATTATCTACCCCTTCCTGCAGCTTGGTTCTCTTTACCTTAGTACTGTACTTCCCCCAATCTCCTGCATAACTCAGCTATGGTTTTGCTACTTATGATTAATCCACATCTCCCAAACTTGCCAATAATATCACACACAACACCCCGTTGTCATGTATTGTGTGTGTGGCTTTAACATATCGTTCCAAAATGACTGAATTCTGCAGTATGTTGTTTTTTTCTGATTCAGGTAAGCTTCTTTTAAACAAAATCCTAAAGTATTTTGGAGCAAGGGACACTGGAAAATATATATTTGATGCAAAAAACCATACAGGGATTCATATCTGTTCTGACTTTTTTTTTTTATTTACCATCGAAGAAGAGATGATCCATTTATTATACGATGTATTTATGAGGCTATATAAAAGGAAAAATATTCTCAGTTGATGGTTTGGCATGTTTCTCTCACTGGTTGTCTGCATGTAAATTTGTGGTTGATACTGATTGGTTTTGGTTTAATATTAAACAGGAAGCAAGCAGCATTGTGGATCCAAGGAGACTTCTGCCGATCCAAACAGAAACAACGATCAGCTGATGATGGAACTGTGAAAAAAATTATTTCTGGCTTGGATGATCTTTCAATCAGTGGGAGTTTTAGTAAAGTACAAAACTTGGATCAGTGTGTGGAGGTAAGCATTCACTGGAAGAATCATACACCAACAGAGAGAGCCATAACTTTTAATAATGAACTATACCCAATTTTAGTGTGTTTTCCCATAATATAGTGCCTGTTTTAAAAATCACATATGAATGCAAGAAGAAAATAAATCCTTTTAAACATATACATATTAAATGAAGACAGTAAAAATAAAAAGAATGAAGAATGTCCTCAGTGTGTACTAATAATAATGAAAAAGAAGAGCAGAAAACAGCCAAAATGATAAAACAGCCATCAGTGATTGGAAAAAGTAGAATTTAAAATGAATGTAGATTCTGAGAAAAAAATGTTTGGGCAACATGAACATTTATGATGCACAATACAAAAGTAAAACTTAAAGCTTATTTGTTATCTGTTTCAAAAAGTAAATTCAAGGTTAGCATCTTGATAGGACAGGATGAGACTAGCTATATTGGTAAATATGTTGGCTGAAAGAATATGGTAGCTACCTAATAGTTAGTATTTTGAGGAAAGAAAAAGAGCTAAACAAAATAACCAAACCCTGGCCGCTACCCACTGAAATGGGAAATGACATGCCTTGTGTGACTCTTTGGCAACTCCATTGATTCAGTCATCCTGGTTTTCCAGCCAGTTCTGTTGAAACCTAGAATTTGTTCTGGTTTCAATATACCAGTAATTCTAGATTTATCCTATGTCCTAGGTTGTCCCTATAGAGCTTTTTGCTACATTGTCTCCCCCAATCACTTGGGTAGCTGCAGTTCTCATCTCCACTGGCTGATTTTTAAGTACTTAGCAAGAAGTGTAAGTGAATCGCCTTTGTGATGAGAATCACAAAAAGTACACAGAGTTATGGAGACTTTTCTCTTTGGTCAGCTATCCTTAGGGTAGAAAAATAGGCATTAAACGTCTGTCTTCTTGATGTCATCAGTTATTAGCTCTCCTTCGAGCTAAGCAGAGGACTTACATTTTCCCTCATATTTCTCTTGCTCTTAATATATATATATATATATAGAACCTCTTTTCCTTGCCTTTTATGTCCCTTACTAGGTTTAAATCATTTTGTCCCTACGTGCTTGTGCTATTCATTTGTACTCCTCTGCAATTTATCCGTTTCCACTTTTTGTAGGATTCCTTTTTGATTTTTCAGGTCATTACATTGCTCCCGATCTTGCTATTCTTCCTGTTTTTCCTTTGTATCAGGATAGTTTGCTGCTGCACCTTTAACATTGTCTCTTTCAGAAACTGTCAGCTCTCCTGATGTCCTTTTTGTCTTTTGAGAATGGGTCACTCTGAGTATACAACAATGATATATTCTGTATTCTGTTCTGGCAACTATTTGTGTCCAATTGTAATTCAGTTTGTTGCTTAGGATCTGTGAAGATTCTAAACGTCTAAGTTTTCTCGGAGAGTGCACTTCTTGCTTTCTGCTGCAGCTTTTAGGGTCTACTGGGTTGATGTTGTAGTCTGCTAACTGACAACTATCATGTTGTTGTCAGACCATTCTTAATTGAGGGCTTTTTTTGCTGGAGGAATTCATTCCTTCTTCTAGTTCCCTAGAGCCAGTGTTTGCTGTCCTTTTGGGAGTAGTTTCAGGACTTACTTGTTCACACAGGCCTTTGATCAACCATCTTGGCAAGTTCATAATTTAAACTCTCTAACTATTTGTGTATTGGAGTTTTGTTACAGAGTTCATATGCTAATTGATCACATAATTAAAATGAAAAAATTGGTAAAATACTGTCCCCATTGCAATTTTTCATCTTTGCTAACTTCCAGCACTTTGTTTGTTTCTGATGGTTGTGACTTCATCCAGTTAAAGAATACAGATCTAGAAATGGGAAGAGCTTATGATTGTCTCAGATTTTGTTTGCATATGTTGTAGACATTCACTTTTAACAGATATGTTTACAATTTTTTTCAGAAAAAAAATCTTTGCCAGTTTCTTTACTAGCTCATCTTAATTGATGCAGATATGGACGCAATGAGACACACACGCCAGAGTATGGTTACATGCAGAGGTCACAGCTTTATTAAACTATTAACCAATGAGGAAGCACTTCTTGAAATATCCAGCTGGGCTGTTCCAGAGTCAAATTTAACTAGGCACTAGTGACCCTGGGTTTTACAAACCTGAAGATGGAGATTATGGCAAAGCCCCCTTTATACCTTCAGGCCTGCCCAGGGACCCTGGCATGAAACCAGAGCCTCAACCCATTTCCCTCATCCATGCTGGAGGTAGGAAAGCTGAGAGATGGGAAGCCCCACGCTGCGTGAGACATGGAAGCAGGCATACTGCCTCGCAGTGTGATGTTTGGGGCCTGTACCCAAGTAGCCCATTGGGTTACTGGGACCTGGCATTGGGTCTTTTTCTTAACCCAGTCACAGTACTGGAATCCACCAGAATTCTAACAAGTATAATGTAAACCAGACTCTGGGATGTTGGATGGAAGGTGAAATTTTTGCTATGTGGGAAACATCTCTTCCAGACCTCAAATAAAATTTGGTGATCAGCATAGCCCTCAGCATCATAAGAGGTATACCATGTCATGTAAGGTGGGAAGGGTGGCGTTGAAACAAAGCAAAAATGACTACCAGCCAGCAAATGGGCAGAAACAAATCCCTCCATTTTTTTCTCCCTAGTCCTGGCAGGTAGTAACCAATCAATGACCCCAGTAATCTATGGCAGCTGGAGCATGCGGGACAGGCGTAGAGCCCACACTTGGTTAGAAATCAGGTAGATTGGATCTTAGACACCAAAGCATTAACCCAATCACCTGCGTTTTCCACAGAATAGTTAAAGTTCTTCAGTATTTCCTTGCTGTAAATATTTCTTTATTGAAATAATTATAGAAGGAGTATTGATTCCTGCTTTGCTCAGCCAGATTTGTTTTACAGTTTTCCATTTTCAACCTTTTTTTCCCCAGAGATTTTTAATTTTGATGTAATAATAAAATAAAATTCTAAATCAAATTA
The DNA here is from genome assembly GCF_007399415.2 of Gopherus evgoodei. Lineage (NCBI taxonomy): Eukaryota > Metazoa > Chordata > Testudines > Testudinidae > Gopherus > Gopherus evgoodei. Next base: position 74,484,266 of record NC_044329.1, read on the forward strand.
TGTAGGTAGTGTTTTGGGTGGAAGGAATTTTAACTTCTGTATTAAATTAGAAAAACAAATCTATTTGGATATTTTTCAGTTGTAAGAGTTATTTTTAAACAATAAAGAGAATTTATTTTGGGGATGCTGTTCTTTCTGTAATGTAAATTGGTTTAAGTTTCTGTAAAAACTTGGTTATGATAGTACATAATTAAGTTGCTTTTTTACTGTATTTTAAGGAGTTAAATTACTGAAGTATAAGATCAGGTAATTTAGATTCCCCATCCTTTCCCCACTCCTTCTCCCCATCATAAATATTTATAAGAATTCTTGCAGTGTTAGATTAAAATTGCTTCAAAAGCCATGCATTTTTCTGGCTGAGGGCCATTAAAAATGGAAACTGTGTCTAAGTAGCGATTCAGCATAATACAGTCAGTCCAATTTAAATGGAAGATCCCATGGTAGGTCTGGTATTCTTCATGAGCCATATTCCAAGATTGTATCAGAGAACAGTTAGAAGAGGCATTAATCTGTGGTGAAGCTGGACATATGCTGTTTGTATGACTGCTGTTACCAAGTTCTTTTGAAAATCATAATTATTGATGGTTTCTGCCACAACTTTAGAATAGAGCAAACTCTCTGGGAACTTGGAACCATCCACACTTTTTCGTCTCTTGTTTAGTTTAATGTCACCTCATTATTATAGTGTGAAATTTCCATATTTTTGCCTATTAAAATTGTAGCTTAAGGCACTTGAGTCTTTACTTACCTTGCTTTTCCTATTATGCTATTTACCAAAAGCTTTTTTGTATCCTATTTTTTATTTTGTGGGAAATACATAACCCAAGCTATACAGAGGAGCTTGAGTCTGAAATGCCCTAACTTGTACTACTTTTTTTTATTAAATTCAAAGTTCAGTGGAAGATAATCTTTTAAATTCCTCAGTATGGATGTGATCCTGCTCCCGTTGAAGTCAATGGCAAAACTCCTTTGATTCATTGGGGCACAATCAAATCCTACATCTGCTATGAATTTACTATTGTACACAGCTATTGAGTGCTTTCTTAACACTTTTTTATTGGTAAATGATCCAATACTAAAATATTTTTAAAATGTGCTCTATTTTGTAGTACAGCACATTTTGGTATTCACTTGAATATTCCTTTTGTCTTAATAACCTGGAGCAGACTTTTGAGAAACACTTGTCTTAGTTTAATTTTTTTGAGGCAATGAATGTTTTAAAGTACTTGGAGTTCAAAATGCTTTTTTAATCCTGCTGATAAACAGTGGGAAACATTCCTAAATTAGAATATTATTCTCTTTTTATTCTTGTGTTTTTCCTTATACTGTTTTTAATAGCAGAGCTGAACCCTTTCAAAACTGAATTGCTCTAAAGATCTTGTAAGTTTCTTTTTTTCCTCACTTCTCACACTCCATTACTAGAGGAATTAATCTTTTCAGTCACTTGCCTCATAATCCACAGCACAAGAATTTATTCATTTCTTTTACTTGGTGTTAATCTGAAGGCTCTACTCTTGATCTTAAGTCAAAGTGCATAGTAAGAATAAGGAGAAGCTTTTGTTATCCTGATAGTAGAGGTCTGAATTAGGTTTCCTGGGTTTCGACTCAGTACATAGTTAAGGCTACATCCTATAAATACATCCATGTGGATGTGTGCTTACATAGTGCCCCATTGAAATTAGTAGCAGTGTACCTATATTCACTGACTCGAATCATAGGACTGGAAGGGACCTTGAGAGGTCGTCTAGGCCAGTCCCCTGCACTAATGGCAGGACTAAGTATTATCTAGACCATCTTTGACAGGTGTTTGTCCAACCTGGTCTTAAAAATACCCAATGATGGAGATTCCACAATCTCCCTAGGCAATTTATTCCAGTGCTTAATCATTCTGACAGGAAGTTTTTCCTAATGTCCAGTTAAACCACCCTTGCTGCAATTTAAGCCCACTGCTTCTTGTCCTATCCTAAGGAGAACAATTTTTCTCCCTCCTCCTTGTAACAATCTTTTATGTACTTGAAAACTGTTATCATGTCCCCTCTCAGTCTTTTCTTCTCTAGACTAAACAAACTCAGTTTTTTAAATCTTCCCTTATAGGTCATGTTTTCTAGACATTTTAACCATTTTTATTGCTCTTCTCTGGACTTTCTCCAATTTATCCACATCTTTCCTGAAATGTGGCACCCAGAACTGGACACAATACTCCAGTTGAGGCCTAATCAGCATGGAGTAGAGAGGAAGAATTGCTTTTTGTCTGTCTTACAACACTCCTGCTAATACATCCCAGAATGATGTTTGCTTTTTTTGTAACGATGTTATACTGTTGACTCATATTTAGCTCGTGATCCACTATGACCCCCCCGATCCCTTTCTGCAGTATTCCTTCCTAGGCAGTCATTTCCCATTTCCACTTGATTGTTCCTTACTAAGTGGAGTACTTTGCATTTGTCCTTATTGAGTTTCATCCTATGTACTTCAAACATTTTCTCAAATTTGTCCAGACAATTTTGAATTTTAATCCTATCCTCCAAACCACTTGCAACCCCTCCCAGCTTGGTATAATCTACAAACTTGATAAATGTACTATCCATGCCATTATCTAAATCATTTATGAAGATATTGAACAGAACTTGATCCAGAACTGATACCTGCGGCACCCCACTCAATAGGCCCTTGCAGTTTGACTCAGAGCCAATGGTAACTACTCTCTGGGAATGATTTTCCAAACAGTTATGCACTCACCTAATAGTAGCTCTGTCTAGGTTGTATTTCCCTAGTTTGTTTATAATTGCACTATCTGACCCTTAAATTGTAGTCTTTGCAAAGCAGAAGTAATCTTTCAGGCACTGAAATTAAATTATTGTACTAAAGATTTTGTATTTTTATTAGTGTGCATCTTCCTTTGTTTTAGAATGACTTTGAAGACAATGCAGAGTTGGAATCTAAGAATGGCATGACACAGGGAGATAAACTTCGTGCCTTAAAAAGTCAGAGACAGCCGCGATCTGCTACAACTGGTGCTCTTAGGTAATCCTCTCCTAACTTTTTATATTATTAAATTCAGTGTGTACTAATTCTTTATGGAAAGCATATGCTCGTCTGTTTCTTTGTTTTATAATTCTGACACTTAAAAGTTATGATATGTAGACCTTTTCATTTTTAGATCACTTTACAAACTTTAATACTGCCAATTTTTTAGTGAGTTAGGTTGGCACTCAAATGTGGAATCTGGAACTGAGAGGCTAAATGACTCTCCTAAGACTACAGAAGTGGTTAGTTTTAGAGCTGGTATTAAGAGTCTCTAGGTGCTATGGTATTACACTAAACAACAAACAATAAATAATAATTAGTACTCAAGTTTCTAGCCCCTACTCCTGTGCTTAGTCCGCCATACTACCACACCACTTTCTACCCACTATAAATGTTAAATTTATACAGGTTTGTTATTGGCTTTAAAGTTCACTGCTTTCTATCACAAATAGTTTGCACAATCTTGAGCTTTCTTCTTCAAAGATTCTTCAGACTTAGGTGTTTGTCAAGTTTGTTCATGCTGCCCTTCAAGATTGGTTAACGTTAGCGACTGATATTGTTGCCATTTATCTGGACTGCATTTGTGGTAGCCAGATACTGCTTTGTGGTGTAAAAACTTTCATAACTGTAACAACTTACTGATGCAGTTTAACATGTGCATACTGCAGTGGTTCCCAAACTTGTTCCTCTGCTTCTGCAGGGAAAGCCCCTGGTGGGCCGGGGCGGACCAGGCCGGTTTGCTTACCTGCCGTGTCTGCAGGTTCGGCCTATCGTGGCTCCCAGTGGTCATGGTTCGCTGCTCCAGGCCTGGAGCTCCCATTGGCCTGGAGCAGTGAACAGCAGCCAGTGGGAGCCGCGATTGGACGAACCTGCGGATGCCGCAGGTACACAAACCAGCCCGGCCCGCCAGAGGCTTTCCCTGCAGAAGCAGCAGAACAAGTTTGGGAACCATGGCATACAGCATTGTAATTAAGCCAAGTAAAAGGCCAGTGCCCACATTTCAAGAAAGAGGAACTCATTTTAGCTAAAGGGGAGTAATCTAATGGAAGTTCTCTGCAGACACAAAGTAGAAAATGGATTTCAGTTCCCCGTCTCCTGTTATGAACTGGGAGGTAGTAACCTTTCAACCGTGGAAAGATGATTTGTGTTTCTCTGCCACAACTCCCCAGGGGTTGCTGTTAGCATCATGTGCCATGTATTGTCCCTCAGCAAGTGAGTAGGGTTGCTTCCTGATATGAGGACAGTTAAAGCAGATAAAAATGGTGGGAGTCCTAAAGGCTATATGAGATGCAGAACTGGAGAAACTTTAAAGAGGGTAGTATTTTCAAACAAGGATATTTAATTTAAAATAAAACTTGCATTCCAAAAGAGAGAATTATTCTCTCTGCTACTGCAGCAGTAAAGAGATTTTTTTATTACATGTGATCCTTAATTAGTTATGCTAGAAGAATTCTAAGACAGAACTGAATATAATATTGTTCTGTTCCTTTCCATGTCTGTATTTCATTTCTTTGCTGCTGTTTACTAAAATAACCTTGTACCATCAGGCACCAACTAAAAATTTGAAAAATGCAACTCAAAATCTAAAGTATCAATTGTTGTCATATTATAAACGTCCACTTATTCACCATATAAAAGTTTACATTGCTGTGAAAATAATTTAACAGTATATTTGGTTCCAATTTTAAATTATTTATCTGTATTTCTCATATTGAGTTTGGAGTTCCATCTTGTAAAACAATAACTAAATGAAAGTTTTTAAGGACAGCAGTTAAATGAAATGCCATTTCAAATGTAATCTTAATTACAAACAGTTCAAGTCAAAATGCTTTGCTATTGCTTAGTAACTGCACATAAAAATAATGTTTAATATTTGGGTCCTTTTTTCATGCTTTTGATTTTCTTTTATATTTTCCCCCTTCTGCTGAAAAATTTCTTATTTTTAGATATAATTGTAAAACATTATCTAAGCAGAAAATTTGATGCTAAAGTCTGTATTTAAATATATTGTGCAGTTTCGAATAAAAGGCTTTTAAAACTGAAGACATCATGAATAGTACTCCCCACATTCAGAAGTAAATGCAAACTTCATTTTTCACGTAACTTTTTTCCACAGTAAGCTTACCAAAGACTTCCAGTCTTCTAACCTATTTTCAAGCTACCCTTAAAGAAGAAGGAATAGAGGTTTTACTTCTATCCTTTAGTTCATATACTATGAGGAAGAGGACGACCATATAAATATCTACGTAGTTGTCTTTTTATAACAGAATTTTCTTATGCATTTATGAAGCAGGTACTGTATGACAGGAGATGGCAGCTGAGTGTAGGTTTGATGGTTGTAGTTGAAAAATAATGTTTCAGGAGTGCAGTTTAAAAAATATATATATTTTTATGATGCATCTCACAATTTATATGAAGCATTTTCTACTTTATGTATGCGGCACACAAATAATAACATTGCCCAAGTCAGAGTCTTTGTTCTTATATTTATTAAAAGATTGAAACTATGCCTATTGCCTATTGGTCCTGCCATGAGGGCAGGGGACTGGACTCGATGACCTCTCGAGGTCCCTTCCAGTCCTAGAGTCTATGAGTCTATGCTTTCATTATTTTTTGTGTGACAGGCTGCTTTAATTACTTTAGGCTGGAAGATATGAAATTGCACACCAGATCAATATCACAATCTTTCAGGTATTTATTTACTTAGTTAAACTTGTGATAAAATTTTTAGTGCATTTAAATTTCATTTTTAAAAAATGTCTGCTCTTCTACTCTTTAACGTTTTAGTACTTTGTCTTATCAGTTTCATTAATAGCAATTTGTCAGACTTCTGATGATATTAAAATCTATTTTAAGCACCCATTCAAGGGACAGACAACAATTGGTTAATTAGCACAGCTAGTCTTCTAGTAACGGTGGAATAAAACTTTTTTAGTCTTATAACTGGGCCTTTCCTGAATAAAGTCTGCCTGTTGTGTAAAATGTGTAGTAACTTTATGAAACTGATAAATGTACTTTAGAGACTAGAAGGACACTACTTCACTTGTGACATGGATCAGAGTTAAACATTTCTGCAAACCTTGTGCCTCATTAAAGATAATACAATTTAGCATGAAAAGTGGTGTTAATATTAAGAACCATCTTAGAAATGGTACTACATATAAAAAGATACATTTGAATCATCATCTCCAGCAGTTGGTTATTTCCATTGTGCCTGTCACCTGGTATCTAAGATAGTACTATTTATCTACCTTCTAGGGGAAAGTATTTAGTAATCAAAAGAATATATTGGCTACAATTATCTCCAATGTGATTTTAAGAGACATGGTTTTTCAGGGGTCTGATCTCCATTTCCCTTATTTACTTTCATTTTCCTCAAACTCCTTGGCAGGCACTTAGAGGAGCTCCCACCCAAGACCATTACCACCATGCTATTTCAGCTGGAACCTTTTAAGAACACAAAGCACTCTCTTTCCCCAAGAGCTGAACATTGATATGCCAGCTATGGGAGTGAGAGGATATAACATTGCCACTAGACTTTGCATCTGAAGAAGTGGGTATTCACCCACGAAAGCTCATGCTCCAAAACGTCTGTTAGTCTATAAGTTGCCACAGGATTCTTTGCTGCTTTTACAGATCCAGACTAACACGGCTACCCCTCTGATACTAGATTTTAGGACTTAGCCAAAAATATTTCTGAGAAACCTACCGCACCATATTTCTGTTAAGTCATACATTACTTAGTTATTAAAAGCCCAATCCTAGAAAAGAATAGGGGCTGAGTACTTTTTGACATAATTTAGAAGCGAGGATGCACAGCATCTCACATGACCAACCCCTAAAACACAAGAATGAAGAGCAGAATTTAAAGCTCATATTTGTTCCTATCAGCTGCAGATGTTCAATCTAAAATTGGCAATTGCAACTTCAATATTTTAGCATGCTCTCGGAGCCTTTAAACAAGTAAGTGACTTGATACATTGAGGAAAAACTCAATGGCTATGACTAACAAACTGATGTGATCTTTTAATATGTAAAATTATCTTCATTCTGGTTCTTTAAACATACCCAGGGTTTATTAGCAAAAATGCATAAATAGGAGCAAATCAGAGTAAAGATTTAAAAAAAAAAAAATTGGGATTTTTCAAAACTGATGTGAATGAGAACTGCTGAGTGCTTAGCACTTTTGAAAAATCTGGCCACCTACTTAAGTGCCTAAATATGGATTTAGAAGCCTAACTTTTGACACCCACTTCTTAAAATCTTGGCTCAGATGTTTAAAACAATTTATTATTTCTAATATTCACATTTGAGTAATATAATCTTGCTCCCCATTAAAGCTTTGTACTTTTTCAGATTGAATAGTTCAAGTACTACACAAGGGTTCATGTCTCCTCTGAAGTCCTCCAAGGTGGCAGCAGCTGTTTCACCATTTGCAAATAGAATAAGCAGAAGCCCTACGTCCTTAGGATCTAATTTAAAAAGGTACATTTTCTTGTCCTTATGTGGCTTTTGGGGTAGTTTAAGGGAGGCTTATGTCACTTTCTTTAAAGTCACATGACAAATTGTGAAATCGGCCATTTTTCTTGCTTTATACATTTGTCACTTATGTCTGAGATTGAATATAAATTAGTGGGAAACACTCCCAAAATGTTAATATCTATAAAATTCTGTTCCTCTCAATAAAATACTAAGTGGGAGATCATATGCCCTTATTATGAATTTTTCATTTGTTGCCATTAGGTAATAGCTTAGAGATTTCTGCTATTCTGAATTACGTAGAATGTTAAATGAAACCCACGATGGTTCGTGGATTTTGCATAACCTCTGGCCATAATGAATATTCATTCGTTAAGATGAAATGAGATGTTCTGTTAGCCCAAGTGCTTTAGTAAACTAAAGGCATCCTATTTTTTACTCTCAGGATATTTATGAAATAGCTTTTTGGCTCCTTTATCTTGTCTTATATTACTACTTTTGATGTGTAATTTGTATAGAACTTGTTTTTTTCATTATTTCAGAGAGAAAACGAAGCTGTGTGCTATCAGTGTTTGTGTGTCAGAATATTCCTTATCATTTTCCCCTAATGTTTTAAATGTCTTGTGTGTGAAATCTTCACATATATATACATTGCATGTATTTTTCCCACGTTTTCCACTCAGCGTTTCCGTAAACTCCAGGCTAGGCAGTTCTCTAGGGAACCTGTATGCCGCTTCAGATGATACAGAGAGCAAAATGATGTCGTCATCCTCTAGGACAGGTTTTTCTGTAAACCATATCTCCAGTCATTTGAATGGCAGCTTGCAGCTGCCTACCAGAAATTCCCATGAGCTGAACAACAACCTGTACAACAGAAGCAGCAATAATGGCACCAACCTCAACAGTCATGCCATTTCTCATGGCACCGGGACAGATGACAACTGCAGCATCTACCAACCCTCCTTTATGGGGTTAACTGCTTCTCCGGCACGATACCTGAGTCGTTCAATTCCTGTAAGTTCACAGCCACAAAAGCCCTCTCAGGGACATGACAGAAGCTTATCTACCTTGCTTCTCCAGCCAAAACTGTCACAAAAAAACTCTTAACAATCTCAGAGCAACTTTCTAATCCCTTATCTTCGACAATTTTCTGAATGCATATAGCATCTTTGTCTGTTTCTAATGTTCTTTCAGCTGCTTCCTTTCTGCTTCTCCAGAATTTGGCTCAGAGAAAGGTGTTATGAAAGTAGACAATTTATAAAAATACCTTTCATGATTACAGCTTCTGATTTGGAGTTTTTTTTCCTTTAGATTTTCCATTTCAAACAATTCGTGTGATAACTTTAGTTTGAGAATTTCAGTATATGTAGAATAGGATCTTCCTGGATCATTAGATATCATAGGTGTCCTTATACAGTAATATTAGAGGAACGGCTGTGTGTGTGTGTGTGTGTGTGTGTGTGTGTGTGTGTGTGTGTATATATCTATACACATATATACCACACTAAATTGAAAATAAGTGTGTGGAAAATTCAATCAACTCAGTTCTTTAAATGGGCACTGTTGAAATCTCGTCCTTTTCGAACATTGAGTTGGATAGTTCAAAGTAGTATGCCAGCCCCCAGAAGCCACCTTTTTTTTTTTCATGGTTTTATCACCCTGTTTTCCTTTTGAGGAGAAGGGGGTGAGAGTGGGAAGAAAGATAAATGTGTTTTCTCCCTTGCTGCTGTGTAAAAAATCGATACAGAGGTACACTGATATAGTAATGAACTCACTATACATTGTGAAATGTACGGAGTAAAGAAACAGAAAAAAATAGAGAAATTATTTCTCATCTTTCAGTTATGTTTGGTGGTGTTGGCAAAAATAGGAGGCTTTAAAACAAAAGAGAGAGAAATCACAAGTGTGGGGGGTTTTTTAAAGTTGACAAGTGTTCCTTTAAGACCCTATGAAAATGTCCAGAATAAATCATTCCAGTATGAGAAGTCATATTAAATAGTAAAGAAGTACAATTTTAATATCTTACGCCTGTGCCTTAAACACATAAGTGCTTTCATGTATTTGTAGGGATCGCTTCCTGAATCATGGCATAGGTCTCCCTAAAACTTGATATTTGCGTCTTTTTGTATCAAAAATGTTTTCCAGTATTACTTCCATTTTAGCAATTTTGTAGTCATCCCTGCTGTGTCTTGACCATCATATTCTGAGGTTCTTTCTTCTTGGGGGAAAAAAATGCTATTCCTAAGTAGAATTCATTAAAAGGAAATTTAGAATAACTTCAAATGCTAAAGAATATCAATTTTCAATAAAATGTATAGTCGGGGCGGGGCGGGGGGGAGGAGGTGATTTGGTCTATATAACCTGTATAGTCTTATAGTTTTATTTTTGTTTGTCTGTTTAAAAATAGTAAAGTTTCATTTATTTGTTTTTTCTTGTAGTTGTAATAAAATAGCTTTCAAATTAATTTGAAAATAGCAGTAATGCCATTCCTCCCTGCCTCCTCAATCTTGTTTTCAAATTAAGTACAGTTTGCAAAATCACATATGGCAGCACTTTCTCAGGAGAGCAGGCATGGGACAGTTGTCTTAGAACAGACAGTGCCCCTATTCCATTCCAATGGGACTCTGACTAAAAGAGGCATTGGTTGGTTTTACATATCACTGTTTTTAAATAAATGTAATACCCCAGGAATAGTGCATGGCATCTCTTATACCATATAACACTTAGAAGCCCCGCTGGCATTATCACTGATGATAAATGTAAAGTTGATGAAGGACAACTACCAAGCTAAAGTGCTATACAAATGCCTATGTTCACTTTCAGGTGATGTAAATAAGTGGGCAGCATTATCTCCCGTAAATGTAAATACACTTGTTTGTCTTAGCAATTGGCTGAACAAGAAGAAGGACTGAGTGGATTTGTAGGCTCTAAAGTTTAACCTTGTTTTGTATTTGAGTGCAGTTATCAGGGGCAGCTCTAGACATTTTGTCACCCCAAGCACGGCGTCATGCCACGGTAGGCGCTCTGCCGCTCGCCAGTCCCGCACCTTCAGTGGACCTTCTGCAGGCATGCCTGCGGAGGGTCTGCTGGTCCCGCAGCTCCAGTGGACCTCTCGCAGGCGTGCCTGCAGAGGGTCCGCTGGTCCCGCGCCTTCGGTGGAGCCGTGGGACCAGCGGACCCTCCGCAGGCGTGCTGCCGAAGGCACCCTGCCTGCCACCTTCCCGGCAACCGGCAGAGCGCCCCCCGCAGCATGCCGCCCCAAGCACGCGCTAGGTGTGCTGGGGCCTAGAGCCGCCCCTGGCAGTTATGTAGCAAAAAAAAAAAAAAATCTTCATTTGTAAATTGCACTTCCACGATGAAGAGATTTCACTACAGTACTTGTATGAAGTGAATTGAAAAACACAATTTCTTTTGTCTTTTTTTTTTTCAGTGCAAATATTTGTTACCAAAAACAATAGTGAGCACTGTACATTTTGTATTCTATTTTGTAATTGAAATCAAAATATAGAACAACATCCAAAAATTTCAATTGGTATTCTATTATTGTTTAACAGTGCAATTAAAACTGGGATTAATCGCAATTAATTTTTTAATCGAGTTAATTTGTTTTGAGTTAATCGCCTGAGTTAACTGTGATTAATTGACAGCCCTATTAGGGACATTTTGAATTCCCTGGCATCCATTAATGTAATTCCTTACATAAATCCTCCTTAAAGAAAGCTATACCTAGATCTTGTTCTCAGATTACATATAAATGTAGGGTGTCTAATGACTAGCCACGATAATTGTCCAGAGTACAACTTTTAGGACAGGATAATCTAGTAATCCAGCACCACTTGCTTGGAATCATCGTTGCAGGCATGGACGTTTTTAAAACAATGGAATAAGCCATGCAGCAAAATAAGGATCTTGAACTTGATGGAGAGCCATGAATGTTCTTGGGGTTTTTTTTGGTTTTTTTTTAAGTCATCCTTGATGGATGTTCCCAGATATCTGTATGTTATAAAACTAAATTCACAGACAGAAAAGTGCAAGGAAGAGGATAGGCATGTAGGTAGAGAGAATCAGGGCTCATTCGAAAGAAGGCTTCCCTGACTGACTGACTTGACTGCATTTGAGCATTTCAGACAGGTACCTTGGAAGCAGATTAATTGTTCTGATGAATGAATATTTTTAATAATATTTTAAAGTGTTAGTTTCCTGTAAACTTCTCACCTTAAGTAGTCTTATCATTTGGATTATATGAATGTTTTTCTCTTTATAATCTTGATGGTTAGAAGTGCCCTTTAATACTTTTGTGACAGTTTTCCCTTTGTGCACCTGGCCTCAACAACACACCTTCATAATCTTAAAATTCATAATGCTATACATGAGTTTAACTCTGAAGGGCATTTGGAAGCTATAGATGATGCAGAATTGGGTGATTTATTTTATTCAGTTTGGCTTTGAACAATTTCGACACTGTGCCAAGGACCCCAATGGCTTCCTATTTGTTTCCAGATGTATTTCAAGGTGTTGATATTGATCTTAGCCATGTGTGGTTTGGGTCCTAACACATCTCTTCCCATGCACAACTGTAATTGTTGAGATCAACTCGCGTGTTTCAACATCTACTAAATTTGGAAATCTTGGAGCTGGAATGCTGGCATTTTCAGTGGAGAGCTTGCAATACTCTTCCTTTTCAATCTGACAGAGCCCAAAGTCCAGTGTAAAAGACTGTAACTCTGGCTTTTCCCTGATTTACATTTGGATGGGACTATTTTTCATATTTTTAACAGCTTAATTATGGGCTACAATCCATTTATTTTTTTTTATTAATCAGTTCTCGTTGTAAATAAAATGTATAATCAACTATGGTCATAGGTGCCGACTTCTGCTCCTGCCGGTGGGTGCTCAACCCCTGCTCCTACCCTGACTCCACCCTGCCATAGGGCCCTGCCCCACCCCTATTCCAACCCCTTCCCCAAAGTCTCCACCCCCTCCCTGCCCCTATTCCAACTCCTTACCCAAATCCTGGCCCCGCCTCCTCCCCTGAGCGCACCACGTTCCCGCTCCTCCCCCTCACTCCCAGAGCAGCCAAACAGCTGTTTGGCGATGGCTGGGCAGGAAGTGCTGGGAGGTAGGCAGAGTAGCAGGGACATGGTGCACTCAGGGGAGGAGGTGGGGCTTGGGGGGAAGGGAACTTGGCTGCTGGTGGATGCAGAGCACCCACTCATTTTTCCCTATGGGTGCTCCAGCCCCAGAGCACCCATGGAGTTGGCGCCTATTATTTTGGTAGATACATGCTTCCATTTGGAAAAAATTGAAAGTAGTCATTCTGTTAGGTTTCATTTAGTCATGGGGGACTTACTCAACATCCACAAGGGTCTTTTCTATATGATGTCTCACTGGGTCAGTTTTTTCCCCATTGTTGTTAACGGTGTATGTATTTAGCCATTTAGAAATTTACCATGTAACATGGTGTCATTGATCTACACAGTATTACTGTCACTGCAGATCTCTGCAGTTCTGTTTTTTTTCTGTTTGTCTCAATTGCGAGGTAAATATAAAATAGTTGTTTGAGGCTCAACACTGAAATATTGCTGGTGGAATGGTGAATATGTCAAGAGGATTTCATTTATTTAGTGATAGCCTTACCTATTTAGAAAGTATGCTGTAGGCAGGTTGATATGTTTTGAATTCTGGTGTCATTTTATCAGGATTTAACATGGAAGGTCAAAAATGGCTTTTTTCATTACCAAACTATTCTGCAATGGCAGCTTTTCTTCTGACCACAGAGACACCACAGTGATCCAAGTCTTTTTGACTTCTAGGCTGAGTTACTGTAATGTGCTTAGTTGGAGGTTTCCTTTGAAAACTACTCATAGATTGCAGCTTCTGTAGAGCATGGCAGTACGACTGTTTAAGGAACTTGACAATGAAAGTTCATGATGCACTGTTCTATGATCTGTTACCCAATGAACGGTAATCATCAAGGTCTTAATATTTCAACTTCAAATTATAGTACTACTCTGCTTAAGGGACAGCCTGCAGTTAGCGTTGGAGTAGTTGAGAAGGAAGGATGCAGGGCCTTCCCTGTCCACTAATCCTGAAATGCTCTCCCCTGAATATTTGTTTGTTTGCACTTCTGTTGTATCCTTCCAAGTGAGAATCAGTGTGGTTTTGTTTCCTTTCCATTTATATATTATGAGATGATGTTTTTGTATGAAGGTGGATTATTGGTCTTATTATTTGGCCCCTTTACTGTGTATTTTTCTTTATAATTTTTGTGTATTCTATAAATCCATGTGGGTTCACACACCCACAGAGACCTGTGAGCATGAGATGCTTTATAACTAATCATATATTCAACAACTTTGTCACTCTGTTTTCATTTTCTTGTGAAGTTATTCACAATGTGGTTGGTAAAACATCAAGAATCATAAAACCAAGTGGTGTTATAAACTAATAGAGGAATAACACATGCAGTGTAAAGAAGTACAACCAGGAATCCTCAAAACTACAAAAGCTTAGAAAGTTCAGTGCAAAATGTGACATTCAAAAAGCAACAATTAACATCCTTTTTAGAATTACACTGCATCCCTATAGCATTACACAGCAACTCATCTTCCACAAATAGTGCAAGTATGGTTTGTTCCATCAGTGAACATTTTAACAAACAGAATAAAAACCTGCATTAAAGGACCACTGGAAATTAAAAGCTGAACTATTTCTCCGTCTTTAACCCAACTGTTTTGCAGCACATCATATCTTACATACAGCTATGTAACATCATGCATAGTTCTATTCTGGAATCTTGTGCATTACCCAGACACAAATAAGAAAGGAGCACCAGCTGTAACTTAATTTCTTCACCTATTTTGATTAGGGTCATACTCCTGTTGTTAATGTCTAGCTCAGGGGTTGGCAACCTTTCAGAAGTGGTGTGCTGAGTCTTCATTTATTCACTCTAATTTAAGGTTTTGCGTGCCATTAATACATTTAAACCTTTTTAGAAGGTCTCTTTCTATAAGTCTATAATATATAACTAAACTATAGCTGTATGTAAAGTAAATAAAGTTTCAGAATGTTTAAGAAGCTTCATTTAAAATTGAATTAAAATGCAGAGCACCCTGGACTGGTGGCCACGAACCGGACAGTGTGAGTGCCACTGAAAATCAGCCCATGTGCCGCCTTCGGCACCCGTGCCATAGGTTGCCTACCCCTGGTCTAGCTTTTAGTCTTATTACTGGGGTTCAAAAATGTCTTTAACAAGGGAAGACTTTTACCTCAGAAGGAAAATTTAGGGCACAGGTAAATAAAATAGCTGAGAAAGGAGAGGGAATTGAATAACTGACCCAAAAATGGTAGCAGTTGCTCTCAGCCAGTCAGCTGTCTTTCATTTTCTGAGAGTGTGAGAACCCAAAAGAGAAAGGTGAACTGCCATAATGGAGCAGGGTTGCCTTGGCTAAGCTCAGAGGTCTTCAATCTGTGGGACATGTCCCCATAGAGAGCACAGAGTAACATTTGAGGCGCGTGGCTGGGGCCTAGCCCAGTACCCACAGAGGGCAGGGAGGGAGCTCCACACAGATCCACTCTTGGCCGTGGCTGCTGGCCCCACACCTGGTGTCCTGCTGCCCGCCTGGCCACAGCTGCAGGCCTTGGCCCCCAGCCAAGAGTCCATTCCCACCCCCAGCTCTGTCCCCAGCCTCAGCCCCTTTCCTCTTGTCCCTGTCTCCCCCTTTTCTCACCCCGAGCCATGGCTCGGCTCCAAGGAGGGGTCAGACAAGGGTGAGAGGGGGTGTGAGGTAAAAAGTTTGGGGACCACTGGCTTATATAAAGGAGGAGATAGAGATCAGAGGGGAAAGAGGAAAAATGTTTACTTTAATTTGCATGTGATCATGAAAACCAGATGACTGAGCACTGGTCTAAATAGAATTTATTTAGGTAGTCTAGGAATTGGCTTGGTGAGACAGAGTCTTTGAATAAAAGGGGTCATGTTGTCTAGGATATATGATTGTTCTGTTTAAAACACTCAATGTTTTGTCTCCCCATCAGACACCTATATGACTCAGTAATGCCCTCTCACCAAGAATGATGTAATCTTCCAATAGTTCATGTCTAACTACCATTCACTGGTTAGGAACAGAGATTGTACATAGCCGAATATGATGTGTACCGTTTAAGTGCAAAAGCTGTAATTCTCTCAATAATGTCTAGTTGGCTGCAAATAAAGTTTTTTTTTCATAGTTCCTGTAAATCAGAAGCAATGAAGGAAAATACCTAAACTAATATAGGTAGAAATATGCATACAGCTTTTGCATTATAACAAAACATCAGTTGCTTATGATTTTTTTAACCTGTGAAACAAATTACTGCTGATTTCAGTGCAATGGCCTAGTAGCTTTAAGTATGGTTATTGTGAAAATGTCACCTTCCTACACAACAGATACATTTGCTGCCTGTATTCAAAATCACATTGGCATACGGTTCTGACTAAAATACTTTGTTTTACTACTTGTACTCCTGTAAGCTCTGCATAACTGTCACAAACACAAGGTAAAGAGCTGAATTCTCTTCTGGCTTGTGCATCATCAGATGGATTGTTATCTGAGTTACTGTTGCAGAAAGATGCCAGAAAAGACCATTAGATGATCATCTGATTTGACCTCCTGCATATCCCTGTAACCCAGGGGTTTTCAAACCGGGGGTTGGGACCCCTCAGGAGGTCACGAAGTTATTACATGGGGGGTTGCAAGCCGTCAGCTTCCACCTCAAACCCCGCTTTGCATCCAGCATTATTAATGGTGTTAAATATATTTTTAAAATATATTTTTAATTTATATGGGGAGGTAACACTCAGAGGCTTGCTATGTGAAAGGAGTCACCAGTACAAAAGTTTGAGAACCACTGCTGTAACCCCTGTATTGAGCTAAATAACTTCAGTTTGACTGAAGCATGAGTTCCAGAAAGGCATCCGGTTTCTATTTGAAGATATTGAGAGATGGAGAATCCACAACTTCCTTTGGTGGTTTGTTTGACTGGTTAATCACCGTCACTATTAAAAATGTATGCCAAAATCAAACTAGAAATTTATCTGCCTTCAGCTTCCAGCCACTGTTTTTTGTTATGCTTTTCTCCACTAAATTAAAGTGTCTTTTAATACCCAGTATTTTTTACCTGTGGAGGTACTTACGTGCTGTAATCAAGTCCTCTCTCAATATTCTTTTTGATAATCTAAACAGATTGAGCTGTTTAAGTCTTCCACTATAATATAAGGCATTTTCTCCAGCCTTCAGCTTGTTTTATGGTTCTTTTCTGGACCCTCTAAGTTTTTAACATCCTTTATAAAATGTGGATACCAGAACTATACACATTATTCCAGCATCAGTCTCTCCAATGTCATATAGAGGTAAAATTATCTCCTTACTCCCTACTTACTCACTAGTCCCCTTTTAATACATTCACGGATCACATTAGCTCTTTTTGCTACATTTCACTGGAAGCTAATGTTGAATTGCTTGTTCACTATGACCCCTAAATCCTTGTCGGAATCGCTGCTTTCCACGATTCAGTCCCCACGTCCTTGTTCCTAGGTGTATAGTTTTTTGCATTTGGCTGTATTAAAACACTTTTTATTTAATGGGTCCAGTTTAACAAGCAATCCATATCGCTCTGTATCAGTGTTCTGTTATCGTCCACAACTATTCTACCAGTCTTAGTTGTTTGCAAATTTTATCAGCAGTGATTTTAAAGTTACTTCGAAATGATAGATTAAAAGGTTGAATAGCATCAGGCCTATTAAACTATTCCTGTGGACTCCCACTTGAAACACCCCCATTCAGTGATGATTCCCCATTGTTAGCTGCTTCTGAGAACTGTTATCCCGTTCATAATCCATTTGACATGTGCTTTATTGCTATTGTAAAGTGCTAATTTATAGTCGGATACTAAGTCAAATGCCTTTCAGAAGTGAAAGTATGTTATAGCCATGTGTTTATTTTTATCAGCTAAATTTGTAATCTCGCCAAATAATGAAATTAGGTTTGTTTGACAAGGTCTGTTTTCCATACTGGCTGACATTTAAATATATTGCTTTCCTGTAATTCTACATCAGTTTAATCCAGAGCTGGGAAAACTACGGCCCACGGGCCACATCCAGCCTGTGGGACCGTCCTGCCTGGCCCTTGAGCTCCTGGATGGGGAGGCTAGCCCCTGGCCCCCTCCCCTGTTCTCCTTTCCCCACAGCATCAGCGTGCCGCGCTGCTAGCATTCTGGCCCACCGCTCCTGCTAAAAGACTCCTGCCAGGCGGTGGGGCTGTGAGCTCCTGCTGCTCTGAGCAGCGTGGTAAGTGGCAGGGTGGGGGAGGGAATTGGATAAGGGACAGGGAGGGGAGTCAGGGGACAGGGAGTCCTGGGGGGCAGTTGGATAGGCATGGGAGTTCGGCGGGGAGCGGGGCCTATCAGGCATGTGGATAGGGAACAGGGAGCAGGGGGGGTTAGATGGGGAGGTTCCAGATGGCGGCTTGGGGTGGGGGAGCCTGGGAGGGGGCGTTTAGGGGACAAGGAGCAGGGGGGGTTGGATGGGTTGGAGGTTCTGAGGGAGGCAGTCAGGAAGTGGGAAGTGGAAGGGGGCAGATAGAGAGCAGGGGCAGGCTGTTTTGGGAGGCACAGCCTTCCCTACCTGGCCCTCCATATAGTTTCGCAACCCCAATGTGGCTCTCGGGCCAAAAAGTTTGCCCACCTCTGATTTAATCCCATATCAGATATTCCATTATTTTTGTCCTCTTGCCTGGTGTAATATTAGCACAACTTTAGCACTCTTCCAGTCTCCTGGAATTTCCCTAGTATTTCAAGAGTCATTTAAAAAAAATTAACACCAGTGAGCAAAAGATCTCTTCAGGCAACTGTTCTAGGTCTCTTGATTGCAAATTATCCAGGCCTACTAATTTTTAAAATGTTTATTCCTATTAGATGTGATTTAAAATCCTCCTTGGTTACTGATGGACTGGAAACTACTTCATCATCCTCTTGTGATACTAATACATTGTTTTGCTTCTTTCCAAATACAGAACAGAAATGTTTATTGAATGTTTCTACCTTTTTCTGCATCTTTGATAAGTTTTACTACTTCCATCTACTAAAGGTACTTACTAGTTCTTCGAGTGCTTGCTCATATCGATTCCAATTAGGTGTGCACGCACACACGTTAGAAGGATTTTTACCATAGCAACACTCGATGGGTTGTCTGAGGCGCCCCCTGAAGTGGCGCCCTTAGGGCGCTGGATATATGCCCCTGCTGACCCAGCGCCCCCTCAGTTCCTTCTTACCGCATGTGACGGTCGTTGGAACTGTGGCACGCAGCATAGCTGATCTCCACTTCTCTAGCTCTTTGCTTGTTTATACCTGTAGATAGTTGCAGTTAATAGTTTTTGTAGTTAGTGTATATAGTAATTGGAGGTAAGGGGCTTCTCCCCTTCCCTCCTTCCCGGTACCAGGCCCATGCCTAGGTCTCCGGGCTTCAAACCCTACTCGGCCTGCCTCAAGCCGATGCCTATGGGAGACCCCCGCGACTCCTGTCTGAAGTGCCTGGGGGAATCCCATCAATCAGATAAGTGCCGCATTTGTAAGGCATTCAAGCCTCGGACAAGAAAGGAGTGGAACTTTCGTTTGAAGGAACTCCTCATGGAAGCGGCACTTAGCCCGATGCCCTCTTCCCCACACCGAGACCCGGCGCCGTTGGTCCGAAGCGCACCTCCAGCACCGGAATGACCTGGCACAGGCAAAGACTCCCAGCACTGGACGTCTTCAGCACCGTTATCGGCGCTGCACCACTCGTTGTCTACAGGAACCAGGAAGCAGCACAAGCAACCTGCTGCTCCTGTACAGTTGCCGGCACCGCCTGTGCTCCCTTTGGAGCAGTGCCTGTGCCGGACCACCCCGCAAAGGCTCCAACTCCAGCACCATTGAGTCCAGCACCACAGGTACTATTGAGTCCGGTGCACATAAGCTCCCTGGTGCTCACCGTGGTCGAGCCCGGCCTGCCTTCCACCTCAGAGACTTTCTCCACTGCTCACGACCTGATTGCGCTCACTGAGCCGGGACCGTCACAAACTTTGATGCCGCTTGTGCGGGCTGTTCCATCAAGAGGGGAAGCCCTCCATGATGCACCCTCCATCACAGAGCAAGATGGGTCAGCACCAATCTTGGTCCCAGCCCAGGTCACAGTCTCGATCCAGGCACTGGTCTCCTCCACAGCACCGCTCACAGTCCTGGCACTTATCACCATCTCGTCACCAGTCGTACTCGCAGCGCACTCTGCCTCAAGAAGATCTCCTCGATATGGTCGGTACCGGTCCAGCTCCCAGCACCAATCCTGACACTGGTCTCCTCAGAGTCGCAGTGCGGGCCAACAACACATGACAGTGCAACCCAGCATGAGCGATTGGCTCTGCCTTGGCCTTGCCACCCCAACTCGAGGTCGTCCCAAGCAGAGAGTGGCTACTGTGTCCATGACCAAGATACGGATGGCGCTAGCCAATGGCATTACAGGGGGCAGGATCCTGCTCAGGGACCCCCACAATGGTCCTTTTGGACCTCTTGGGCATACCATTAGGCCCAAGGTGTCTCATCAGGAGCTTCTTATTCAGCCCACTCAGAACCTTGGGTCCCGAAGGCTACTGTCAGTCCCCTTCCTCCCCTGGGGGCTCAGAGGTGACGGCCTTACCCTCAGCTCAGGCCCATGCCCCTAGCATGGAGAACCAAGGGCAGCCGGACCCCGCCCTCCCCAGCAGGACTTACTCCAGGACCCCTTAGTCCTGGGCATATCCTCCTCCTGCTCCCCTGATCAGGTTGTGGCGGGCACATCCTCCTCTGGCCCGTCACCTATAGACCTCCATGCACACCAAAACTTGCTTCATTGGGTGGCACAAAACATGAACCTCCAGGTGGAGGAGGTGGACGTCGAGGATCTGGTGTTGGACATTTTATCTGCTGATGCCCCCACACGTATAGCCTTGCCCTTTATTAGGACCATCCAGGCTAATGCCAATACAATCTGGCAATCTCCAACATCTATTCCCCCCACTGCCAAGGGGGCGAAGAGGAAGTACTTGGTCCCCTCCAAAGACTGAGTACTTGTACATTCACCCCCAACCGTGCTCCCTCATTGTATAGTCCATTAATGAGAGGGAAAGACATGGTCAGCAAGCTCCTGCTTCTAAATCGCTAGACACCTGGATTTATTCTGGCGCAAGATCTATTCAACCGGCGGCCTACAACTTAGGGTGGCTAACCAGCAGACCCTCTGGAGCTGTTAAAATTATAATACCTGGAACTCGATGGGGAAGTTCAAAGAGCTGGTTCCTCAGGAGTCCAGGGAGGAGTTTGGGGTCTTGCTAGAGGAGAGCAAGCAAGTAGCCAGGACATCCTTGCAGGCGTTGATAGATGAGGCAGACTTGGCGGCTAGGTCTCTAGCCTCGGACGTAGCTGTGCGCTGTATCTCGTGGCTGCAGGTGTCCGGTCTTCCACCAGAGCTGCAACAAACAATTCAGGACCTGCCCTTTGATGGCCAGGAGTTATTTTCAGACAAAACTGACTCCAGAGTCTGAAGGATTACCAGGCCATCATGCGCTCATTGGGCATGCATACCCCAATGACGCAGTAAAGGCCCTTTGACCCCAACCACAGCGCACCTACCCTAAAGCCCGGCCGAGACAGGACTTTTCTAGAAGACGTGGTAGGAGGAGGCAATCTGGTCCTCAGACAGGCCAGAACCAGGGCCCCCCCAAACCATCAGCAGGGCCCAAACAAAACTTTTGAAGGTGCGCCTGAGGGCAGAGCTCCAGTCTCCTTACAGGATCCTTCCCCACTTTTCACCAACTGTCTCTCCTATTTCCTCCTTGCGTGGTCCTGCATAACGTCAGATCACTGGGTCCTACACATGGTGGAAAGTGAATACCAACTTCAGTTTCGTTTGTCCCCCCCACCTTCCCTCCCGATCCCTCTTTAGGGACCTCTCTCATGAGCAACTTCTTCTAAAGGAGGTGCAGACACTCCTGGCTATCGGAACTATAGAGGAGGTTCCAAGGGATCTGAAGGGCAGGGGGGTTTACTCCCACTACTTCCTAATCCCCAAGACAAAGTGGGGCTACGGCCCATTCTGGACCTGCACGGACTCAACAAATTTATGGTAAAGTTGAAGTTCCGCATGGTTTCCCTGGGGACCATTATTGCTTCTCTGCATCCTGGAGACTGGTACGCTGCCCTCGACGTGAGGGACGCGTACTTCCACATAGCGTTCTACCTGCCACACAGACGCTTTCTTCATTTTGTGGTCAGTCAACGACACTTCCAGTTTACCATCCTCTCCTTCGGCCTATCCACGGCACCAAGGCTATTTACAAAGTGTATGGCTGTCATAGCTGCCTCGCTCCATCGACATCGGATCCAAGTGTTTCCGTACCTCGACAACTGGCTTATTCAGGGTCAGTCCAAGCTTCAGGTGCAATCCCATGCTCGGTTCACCATGAACTTGTTCAGACAGTTGGGCCTGCTGTTCAATGTCGAAAAGTCCACTTTGCAGCCAACCCGGAGAATAGACTTCATCAGAGCAGTCCTGGATTCAAAACTTGCCTGGGCGTGCCTACCGCGTGCTCGCTTCCAGTCAATGGTGAGCATTATCCATGGCCTCCGAAGCTTCCTGACCTCGACAGCATGCATGTGCCTCGGTCTACTGGGACACATGGTGCCTTGCACCTTCATGACCAGACATGCCATACTACGCCTCAGTCCACTTCAGGTCTGGCTCTCATCAGTCTACCATCCAGGCCGAGACAATCTAGACACGGTGCTCACAGTACTGATGGAAGTCTTAACCTCCCTGGCTTGGTGGCTGAACCCCAACTTCATATGTGGGGGGATGCCATTCCATGCCCCACAGCCCTCTCTAGTCCTAACCATGGATGCATCATCTCTGGGCTGGGGAGCTCACCTTGTGGACCTTTGCACACAGGGCCTTTGGTCCACACAAGTGATAACCCTGCACATCAACGTACGGGAACTGAGAGCAGTATGCCTGGCGTGTCACAGTCTTCACAGATGACACAATGACCATGTTTTACATCAACAAGCAAAGGGGAGCGCGATCGTCCCCCCTCTGTCAGGAAGCCATTTGCCTGTGGGAATTCTGCATAGCCCACTTGATCAATCTGGTGGCATCTTTTCTCCTGGGAGTCCAAAATGCCTTGGAAGATCGCCTCAGCAGGTCCTTTCTGGCTCACAAGTGGTCGATTCATGCAGACGTTATCCATTCTGTTCCCCAGAAGTGGGGGTTTCCCCACATAAAACTTTTCATCTCTCGCAAGAATCGGAAGTGATAGGTGTTCTGCTCTCTCCAGAAGCACTCCCCGGGCTCCCCCTCAGATGCCTTCCTGATGCCATGGAAAGACCATCTGCTCTATGCCTTTCCTCCATTCCCATTGGTCCACAAGGTCCTTCTCAAATTGCGAAGAGACAAGGCCCGCTTAATCTTGATCTCACCGGCGTGGCCCAGGCAACATTGGTACAGCACTCTCCTCGATCTGTCGGTGACCACACCAATTCCACTCCTGTTGTGGCTGGACCTGATCACTCAGGAGTACGGCCAACTGTCATCCGGACCTGCAATCCCTCCATCTCACAGCATGGATGCTGCATGGCTAACTCAATCTGAGCTGCGTTGCTCACACTTGGTGCAGCATGTACTCTTGAGTAGGAGAAAGCCCTCTACTAGGTCCATGTATCTGGCCAAGTGGAAGTGTTTCTCCTGCTGGTGTGCCCTGAGCAATACTGCCCCTCTGGAGGTGCCAGTACCTACCATCCTAGATTATTTTTTGTCCTTGAAACAGCAAGGCCTAGCAGTTTGATCTATCAGAGTACACCTAGCAGCATTTTCAGCCTTCCATGCATCAGACCACACCAGAATGCCATGAGAAAGCTCCTGTGAGATCTTTGATTTTCAAATTGCAGAGCAAGTTTGCCACACTAGTAATTAAAATAAATATCCTTTTACTTGTAAATTTACAACATATTGTATATGGAGTCACTGAAAGATAAGAAACAGTTCAGTTCTATTTTATGGAGTTATTCTCGGAATCCCACCACAGTGGGATAAGATTTGTTTCCATGTTTTTCAAATTGTCTTTACAATACCAGGAAAACTGTTTGGTTCAGTGGCTCTGAGCACCCCCACTATACAAATTGTTCCAGTGACCCTAGCTTGACTTTGAAGCACTTCAGTAATTCCATTGAAGCCAGTATGACTGTTTGCATCTTTAATATTCTTTTAGTGCTTTGCTGGATCAGGCCCTTTGTGAGTAACTAGCAGGTTGTCCACACAGTGCCTTAGTACGCACCAGTGGGGTGTAAATTTTAATGTGCACCAGCATGTCGTGCATGTAGACCCTGCTGGTGCACACTAAAAGTTCTCTAGTGTGCAATAATGTAGTACTATTTGAAACAGGACTATGTTAATGCGTACTAGGGAACTTTTAGAGCTCACAAGCAGAATCCGGGGGGACCAGTTAGTGCAGAACACACTGGTGTGCATTAGAACTTACACCCCTGCTAGTGTGCATGAAGGCCACTATAGACAATATAGCTTACTTATTTTTATTACTCAGTTTACATTTACTGCCTCATCATGTTCATTAGGAAATACACTTTTATTACTAATCCTTTATTTTCACATTTTAAATTCTACTTTTCTTCAAAATAGACCATTTCTGAGTTTTGTCAAAACCAGATAACTCCAATGTGGATTCAGGGACTTAAAAAAGAAGTAGTATTCAAATTCAGTATGGTAGGTCATACTTACAGTGCAAATGTACACAGATCTAAAATGTAAACTGAAGTAGTGAAAAAAGATAAACATAATCAACAGGCAGTAAAACAAGGATTGTATTATGTGATCCAAAACATTAGGGAAACAATTTTTCAGTGCACCTAGCAAAGAAGGTTTAAAAAAAACATTTGCTACAACTATGATTGCAATCCTGGAGGGAAAAAATTGCTTTATTTTTGTAAAAATAAAAAAATGAAATAATTTCAAGTAAATAAAACTAAACAAAGCCATTACACCTTTCAGCAATTTAGTTGTAATTATAGCTACCATTGTAACTGAACAAGCTTTTAATGCATTGGGGATAATAGCAACAAGATTTAATCTGCAAAGAAATGAAGAGCTTGTTATCATGGCCAAATAATAATGAATGTGAGAGGAAATTACCATTTTTAAAATTCAGTTTAGTTCTTCACTGTACTTAGAAAATGATTTAGAACAGTGGGAGGAAGATCTTTTATTGCTATTAAGTGGAAATGATGAAGAGGTGGAGATGCTGAAAACAGCAGTATACATCACAAGACAAACTCCTACCCATCTGTGACAAGCATTTAAAAGACAAACCAAAACAAGTGATCAGTGTTTGAATCTCTGTACATGTGCTATATACATATTTATTCTTCTTTTTCATATGTTGCTATGGATTTTTATCTTCTACATTCTGATGTTCTATGTTGTGCTAAAGCACAGATCTTCTAATATCAAGAATTGCGGCTTGAATCCCAGAATTAAAATGTTACTTAAACTGTGATTCCAGAATCATGAGTTACATTTACTATTAAATAATGATGTGCTGTTCTTAATTCTTTGAGTTAACTAATGACCCATTCCTAATTGCTGTCTGGTCATCGTGCACCTATCAAAAGCTAAAGAATCATCCATTATTATGAAATTCCAAATTATATAGAATTAATTTTTAAGCTTTCAGGTTGTTAGTCAGCTCTACTTTGAATTTAGTCTTTAAGAGATCACTGCAAGAAGTTCATCATTCCACAGGGGCTACATTACAATATAGCTTTGAGACCAGCAGAAATCTTAAATATTCATGGATAAAAAGAAATGCACACCTTCAACATCAGTACATACGGTAATGGATTGCCTGATAGACTCTCTTAACAGTGCTGCTAATCTGGCACAATTGCCAGGAAAAATAGCATGGTGCAGGTTTTCAATTCCATTGCAGTCCTAACATCTGTAGTAAAATAGTTTGCAGTTTTAAAGACCTCTTTCTGTCTTGTCTTTTACAACTAACTGTCTTTATATATTTATTCTCATATATAAAGACAGTCCCTTCAGTCTGAATATATTCATTACAAAAGCCTTGCTATTCTAGTGAAAGCTGTTTAAAAATTTATATAGAAAGTGTTTTTTACATATGAAAGAAAGCACTCAGATGCTGTCAGAAACATCCAAGGTGTGCCGAATATCTTGAGTTATATCTGTGATTATCAAACTCAATAAAAGTATGTGTGTTTGAACAGATATATATCGGCTTTCTGAAACAAATTTTTTAAGTTAATTTTTGGGGGGATTTTTAAACCATTTTTTTCACTTAGCTGTATTATGGATGGTAATTTAGCCTGTGAATGAATTAATGGTGTTTAATCATTTTTTAAAAAATCATCTTGAATCAGCCTTTGGAAAAATCTGAGATTCTTAGCTTCCTTGGAGTTCACACTAGGGAAAGCTGGGTTCTTTTTCCTACAGTCCTCTGTAATCCTATTGCATTGCTACTCTTTAAGTATATTTTGATATAGTTGTTTATAATTTGTTTTTCAAATATATTCTAAAGGCAACTGTGATGAACCTTCATTTTATTAGATATGTAAATGTTTACTAATTCTTTGTTAATTACAAAGCTACTGCTCTAACAGACCTATGACACAGATCGCATCTGTATTGGAAGAAATACAGACAGAAATACAGTTAGACCTTCTCAATCTGAATTTTACAATCCTTTTTAATATCAAGTCATATTAGTTTTTAACTGATACACTACCAATTGCAAGACTGAATAGTTGTTAAATATTGAGCAACCAGATGCAGATAAACCAGCCAATAAAGGTCATCATGCCTTCCTCTTAGCTGTACTAATTTTCTATCTGCTACTCCATGTTAACTGCTTGCAAAAACTATTGAGTCCTTTCTCTTTTTCGTTTTTTTCCCTTTTGCTAATTATCTCTAGAATGTTCCAGTGTATTTAATTATGTGCTGCTTTCTTGCTTCCTTTCAGAATAATTACCCATACCTTACATGTTTCCTGTGTCATCTGAATCAAAATCTGTAGAGTGCATTGTATATTGGTAGCATTTTCATTTTCATTGTTTGAGAGAGAATGAAAACAATTACATTACAATAACTGCAGTCACATTTTTTTCTATTGCGATCAGTTTTAAGGGCATTTTCTGTATTTTGGATTTGAATTTCATAAGATTTTCATTAAAAGGGGGGGGAATCCTAGAATTCTCTGTATTAGAAGTAATTGAATTAAAATATAATAAATTGTATTAAAAGATAATTCTAGTTACATCTTTAAAGAATTTTGTATTCCACTTACTCTCAAACTATACCTCTTGATGCCTAAAAATATTTAAAAGTAATGTTGTTACCTAACACTTCAGCATAAACTGACCAAGAAAAAGCTAGCAAATATAAATATACATACAAAAAAGATGCATCTATTTTATATAGCTCTTGCCCATTTTTGGTGTATTTGCTATATTATAGTCCAAAATACATTCATTTTTTTGGCCTGTGTATAGCAGACCCTGGAATATTCCTTTTTTTCCTCTATGGTTTAATCTCTTTGTTTTTCCTCATAGAAACACAATTTCTTGATTTGAAGATACAGGTTGTGTGTGTTGTTTAAAGTGATTTCTGTTAAACTGAATGTTAATACCAGTTTCTGTTTCTCCTCTGCACAGTCCCTTCAGTCTGAATATGATCAGTACTAAAGCCTTGCTGCTTCGATGAAAGCTATTCAACTCTTAAAATCCCATTTCTTCATGGAGGAGCAATGTTGAGGGAAAGAAACTGCTCACTGAGAGGAGAACGCTTCATCCCTAGATACATTAAAACATTAAACTAAGACACCCAACAGAGACTTTGAACAGCCAGAGATTTCTGATTAATGACTACTGCAAATGCACTGAAGTTAAAATTTTCCAGCTGTATACAAAATTGTTGCAATTTTCATAAATTTAAAGTTGACACTGACTTGAGGATATTTCTAATGGATTTCAATAATACATTTATAATTACATTTGTGTACACAGTGTTACAATATGTATGTATTAAGAAAAAGTATTTTGGTAAAATATAAATCTATATATAATTATGTAAAAATTAGAATATATTTTGATTTAGGTTTCTTCACTTTGCTACCAAAAATATATATTTTTAAATATATTTTAAAGTTTATCTACAGTGTATGAAAACATTTTATGAACAAAACCATTTTGGGTTTTATTTATGGGTCCACTGTTACTGCTTCAAGTTCAGTTTGTTTTTAGCAACTAATCTGCTTTAAGTAATTTAGTTGGAAAGCTAGTTAGTTGCATCATCTGAGAGAGCTTGGTATATCATCAAGTTTTCCTTTCAGCTGTCAGCTGCTAATGTTCCATATGGTTATCCTAAAAGGAACTTAAAATAGCTACTTGTGGATTAGGGAAAACCCAACATTCCTATCATATGTCCTCCCTTTGAAAGCAAAAATAATATAGCTAATAATTATGCTATATTACTAACATTTTCCTCTGATAATTTATTTTAAAGGAATGTTTTACTTTTTGCTTTTTACTTTCAGCATTGCTAAATGTGTGTACCATTTGGTCTAGCCTATAGTTACATTTGTGTTGTAGCAGTTTTAAAATTGAACATAAATCAGAATTAACCTTCTGCTGTGCATTTAAACGGCATGAAAAGAGAGGCTAAATTCAGAACAGACATAAGCAGCGCAATTCCATTGAATGGGGTGGAGTTGCACACCTGCTTATAACAATGGCCACGTGTGCAACTTGGGTGGCAAAAAATGTTGCCACAGATTTATACATGGAAGGAAAAAATTATTTGCACTACAGTTTGCAAGTGAATTAATATCTTTTCTAGACATTTTCTCAACTATACTCTATTGTTAGCTATTAATTATTGTTACATCACAAGCTAATTTCACCAGTGGTACAGACAACCTTGGACTTGTAGATCTACTTAGAGTTAATTAGGAATAAAACTTACGGAAAGCATTTCAAAAAATGTTAGCAGATGAGGTTTGTAGT
Organism: Gopherus evgoodei; assembly: GCF_007399415.2. Classification (NCBI taxonomy): domain Eukaryota; kingdom Metazoa; phylum Chordata; order Testudines; family Testudinidae; genus Gopherus; species Gopherus evgoodei. The sequence continues at coordinate 74,512,904 of NC_044329.1, forward strand.
ACTTTACTATCACAGAACTATTTCTCCTATATTTATAGGAGAAAGTGTCTTGGTGATATCATCATGTACATATATCTGCAAAAAAAGTGCTTTAGAAAAAAATGCACTAATTTGATTCTGAAATGAATGATCAGTAAAATTCAGAATGCAGGAATAAAACATAGACTTGTCAGCTACAAGTCTTTTCACTTGTTACAGAAAGCCGAGGAGGAAATATTAGGCTAAATGTTCAGTCTTCATTGTTAAAATACACTGAGTGGACTAACCTGAGTAAAAATATAGGTAGGCCCTGGGAGAGGGAAGGGGGGCAGCAAATGAAGTTATGATGATTTAAGGTTTTATTGCGAAAAAAATCATAAGTTTAGATCACATTTTGAAGGGAAATAGTCATAATGAACATCCCTATAGTTATATAAACCATGTTGAATGCAGCTATTTAAATCACTGAATAAAATTTACATGCAATAGCCTTGTGTATATGTGACATATACACACACCAAGTAGCATATGTTTGTGTGCATATATAGACACATGATATACTGTATATGAATGATTGTTAGGTTAATTGTAAGGTAATTCTACCTCCTATAAACTTGTTTGTATTTTGTTATGAATAGTTTTCCCTCATAAAAATACATATTTTCTATTTTGAAGTGTAGACACACTGCTAATCAACAATAAAAAAATGCAATGCTTATATATGTCAGCTGCCTCCTTTGTTCGTTCTTCTCTCTTACTCAGATTTTACTCTGGCTTTTGTCAGTTATTGTGCAAGAATATAGTTGACTCTTAACATAATAATATTAAACGGCTTTTTCAAAAGACCATAATTCTACTGTTGTATATAATGCATTTTGAAAAGAGAATTTGAATTTCACAAGAAGATCTGGGTACAGAAAGCCATTCTCTTTAGAAAAAGTGACAGCCAGAGAGTTCTTCACTTTGAGTGCCTGAGGCGGTGTTCAGTCAAGGTAAGAATACAGTGATTATAAAAAGAACAATACTATAATGAAATTTATCATATGGTTAAACAAATGACCTCTATACAAGGACAATTATTAAAGGTACTGCTCCTGTTCATTCATGCATACAGAATAGTGTACTTAGTTCCTATCAGTAGTCTTCCCAATAGTAGACTCTGTCTCCACAAGAACCTCAGAAATACTGGTTTTACTAGATCCTCAGTTACAAAAAGGAAAAGCATGTCCTCCTTTGAAAGCTGACTTCTGTCTATAGTCAGATCTAAATACAGATATGCTTTGATAATGATGTTTAGCACCTGTATTGTGTTGTTTCAAAGCACTACAAAAATGGAACTAACCTGCCCAATGGTCCTGTGACAGATAAAGTATTTGCTGTATAATTACTCCATTTTTCAAATGGGGAAGTGATGCAGAGAGGATGTTACTTGCCTAAGGACATGCTTTAATGCAGCGGCCAGGCCAGGAGCAGAACTGGAGTCCTCTGAATTCTGATATCTAGGTATTTATATTACTTTCAGTACTGTGGTAACTGTGTACAATGAAGAGGTCTCTTTCCCTGAATTCAACCAAATAATGGCTGCCCCATATTGGACATGTACCGAATTACTTCAGGCTCAAGCCAACTACTAAAAAAAGTTAAGTGCTGATCTAAGAGCTGAAATTGCACCTCTTTCTTTGGGTCTGTCATTCACTGCCATTTTGATGCATTAATTGTTTCACTACATTATCGAAGGCAATAAACTATACAGTGTTTGAGTGGTGCAATCCCTGTCTTATTCAAAAATACATAAGTACAGCCTATGCCTTCATTAATAGAGATGCCATAACTGACATCTGTCAGAGCCAAGTTGTGTAAAGCACAGTAAGCCTGCTAGTCTCCTCTAGAACCTATTCTGAATTCTTGTCACAGGGTGATACTGGCCTTTTAAGAGGGAAAAGCTGGTCAGATAACCCCACCCCATCCCCTTTAGGCTTTTAAATAAGGGTACGTAGGCCCTTGAGGGAAGGTAGGGGAGTCCGAGCCTGAGAGAGAGAGAGAGAGGAATTAACAGAGGGAGAAAGAGGGGAAAGAGCTGCGGGAGACCTGAAGGGAGAGCAGTAACTGAGCTGCCAGTGAGGAGCTTGGAAGAATGAACTGACCAAAGCTGGGGACACCTGGTGTGCAGAATGATCCCAAGGAAAAAGATGAGGCTCCAACTTGGTTAGGGGAAGTTGAGCCTGGAAGCAAGAGGGTTGTTGTAGGAGGGTGGATCCCTCTGAGTGCAAGACTTACAGGCAAGGAGGACAAGGTTGCAAGAGAAGGAGGGAGGCAGGGCAGGACTGTTACTTTTCCATATTTTTTCATGGTTGTGTAGCAGAAGAGTTCAAGAGCCTGTGTAGAAGGCTAAAACTGAGTTGGGTGGGACTTACTGTTTTTGTCCCCAAGCTGGTGGACTGACCCCTCCCCCACCCTAGGCTATACATGGGCCTCATCTTTTCTGGTTTCCTAATAGCTAGAGGGTAACATGCTTTGCCACGTCTGTCAGCCAAGCTCATTGCACCCATCCGTGTCTCCTCGCATTCTTCCATTTTCTACTTTTATATGCTCCCCATGTGCCGCCTCCTATACTCCTCTATTCCAGGGATACTCTGCAACTCTCCCCATCCTCTCCCTCATGCCTGGGGGATCTGTGTGCTGCTATCTTCCTACTCCCTGTACTGGAGGGGGGGGGTGTCTGTGTGCCCCCTTCATACCATAGACAGATATTGCGACTGCATATCTTGGGGGACCAAGTGTATGAATGACTTAAGTGTGTAATTCCAGGGGATGAAAATTTCCAGATCTCCAGCAGCAACTAAGAACTGGGGTGGGGGTGGGAGTGGTTAAGGTGAATCCCTCAGGTTGTAAACACCTCCAGAAGGGTACCACCCCCTGGGGGATTTGTATATACTGGTTCCAGCTGGATTTCCCAGAGGCCAACAGGAAAAAGCCTTTTGATATAAAAAGACCTGGTTTAAAATGATCCATGGCCTTCTGCCTAGTCCAGCAAACAGATAGGATCTTCTGTGCAAGGGGGGCCCATCCCTTGCAAAAGGCTTGGAAAGACTTTGGCCTGTCTGAGCCCCATGAGACTGACTGGTGACTTTTTGAAAGCTTTTAGCATGTAGATAGGAACTTTTTTCAAGTGTTTTCTTTCTGTCATGCTCAGGGGTGCTGGAACAATTTGTGTAGTGGAGGTGCTGAGAGACATTGAACCAAACTGTAAACCCTGTGTATAATGGAAACCACTGCAAGCCAGGAGATGTGGCAGCACCCCTAGCTCCAGCACCTATCATGCGTCTACTTTTAGATTAAAGGTGCTTGCTTAAGAAGAGCTGGATGGTGACCTGTAACTGCTGACCATGTACTGGTCATTGCCCGTAGAGAGGGAAAGCAAAGCATAGGCCTGCCTGTTAAGCAGACAGGCTTGCTGAGGATGTTGCAATGTAAGGTAGAAAGCTGTGCAGCTGTCACACCCTGGGTCAGAGGGGACTCTGTGTGCTCCCATCCCGCAAACTCCCCACTAGGGGTCCTGTGTGCCCCCACTACAGAATCCCCCATTGAAGGGGTTCTGTATGCCCTCATTACCTTGTTCTCCTGTAGCAGCAGCTCTATGAAATCCAGTCCCCCAATTTCTAGACCCCACACACACACACTCCCCTCCCTCCATACCAGGTCCCCCATGCTGCACTCCCAGCAGGGGCTGTGCATGTGCCTCAATTTCCTCCCAGCTCTCCTCCCTTCCCACATTCTCCTCTGTTGGTTGTTTGGGAGAGCATTAAGGGAGATCATGTCCGGGAATCATTCAGGGTGTCAGCATGTTGATGCTATTGGGAGGATGAGCAGAGATGACATGGAGTATTGTTAGGCTGCAAGATGCTAATGGGTGCCATCAACCAGTGGTTTGATGTATAGACAATTGCAGAAGTGCTTGGCAGAACCACAGCTTCAGTCAAATGGTAGGGTCTTGGTGTTCTCTGTTTGGGGAAAAAAAAACATGTCATATCATATAACACTTTCCATTTTGCTAGCACAGAGATGGGCAAACTACAGCTCGTGGGACCCTTCTGCCTGGCCCCTAAACTCCTGGCCAGGGAGGCTAGGCCGCAGCCCCTCCCCTGCAGTTCCCCCTCCCCCGCAGCCTCAGCTCACCCCACCGGCAGCGCAATGCTCTGGGCAGCAGGACTGTGAGCTTCGGGGGCAGCGCAGCTGTAGTGCCACCAGCCTCCGGTGCTCCAGACAGCGCAGTAAGAGGGCTGGAAGCAGGAGTGTTGGATAGAGGGCAGGGGGGTTCAGGGAGGTGGGTGGGGAGTGTGTGGATAGGGGTTGGGGCAGTCGGCAGGGAACGGGGATTGAATGGGGACAGGGGAGGGCCCATCAGGATGGAGGGGAGGGTTGGATGGGGTGGCAGGGGCAATCAGGAGCAGGGGTTCTGGGGGCAGTCAGGGGACAGGGAGAAGGGATGTTTGGATGGGGTAGGGGTCCTGGGGGGGACAGTCAGGAAACAGAGGAGGTTGGATGGGCTGGCGGGGGGGGGGGGCAGTCAAGGGACAGAGAAAAGGGGTGGTTGGATGGGGCAGGTCCAGGGGGGCCATCAGGGAACAGGGGGGTTGGATGGGAGGTGGGGGCCAGACCATGACCCCCTCCCCTAACCGGCCCTCCATACAATGTCCAAAACCCAATGCAGCCCTCAAGCCAAAAAGTTTGCCCACCACTGTGCTAGCATCACAGCAGGATGTTCAACAGCAGCTACTAGAGCTAGGCATTTTTACATCAGCAAGTCTGGATAACTTACATCTGAGTTTCGAAAGCATTGGCTAAGGCACTCGCTGGACCATTAATGTTGATTTTCAGTGTCTTGGAACACTGGGGAAGTGCCGATAGGCAGAAATTAATGTGCCAATATTTTAAGAGGATGAATGGGATGACCCAGGTAACTATAGGCCTGTCAGTCTGACATTGATCCAAAGCAAAATAATGGATTGGCTGATAGGGGAATTTATTAATAAAAATGGAGGGTAATATAATTAATGTCAATCAACATGGATTTATGCAAAATAGATCCTAATGTGATACTGGATTTTTTAAATTAAATTACAAGTTTGGTTGATAAGTATTGCATCAACACTTCTGTAAGGCATTTGACTTGGTACCACATGACATTTTGATTCACAAGCTAGAACAATGTAAAATGAACATGGTATATGTTCAATGGGTTAAAAACTGGCCAACTGATAGGACTCAATGTAGTTGTAAAAAGGGAATCATCATCCAGATGCTGTGTCTCTAAGGGAGCTTGGCTCTTGGTCCTGTGCTATTTAACATTTTTATCAATGACCTGGAAGAAAACCTCCTTGATAAAGTGTGCAGATGAGACACAAATTGATGGGGTGGTAAATAATGAATAGGACAAGTCAATGATATGGAGTGATCTGGATCACTTTGTATACCGGGTACCAGCAAACAGTGTTTTAATACAGCTAAATGTAAACATATATATCTAGGAACAAAGATTGCAGGCCATACTTACAGGATGCGGGCCTCTATTCTGGGAAGCAGTGACTGAAAAAGATTTGGGGGTCATGGTAGTTCATCAGCTGAACATGAGCTGCAGATGTGACACTGTGCCCAAGAGGGCTAATGGGATCCTTGGATTCATAAGCGGGGGAATCTCAAGTAGGAGTACAGAGGTTCTTTCACCTCTGTATTTGGCACTGGTGTGACTGCTACTGCTATACTGTACCCAGTTCTGATGCCTGCTATTCGTGAAGCATATTGGTAAAAGAAAGAGGGTTCAGAGAAGAGCCATGAGAATGATTGAAGAAATTCGAAAATGTGCCGTATGCTGATGGACTTAAGGAGCTCAATCTATTTAGCTTAATATACAGAAGGATTAAGCGGTGAGCTGACCTTGTTCGCGAAGACAGAGGCAAAAAAAGCATTGAGTACATTAGCTTTTTCCACATCCTCTGCCACTAGGTTGCCTCCCTCACTCAGTAAGGAGCTCACACTTTCCTTGACTTTCTCCTTGTTGCTAACATACCTGACGAAACCTTTCTTGTTACTCTTAACATCTCTTGCTAGCTGCAACTCCAAGTGTGATTTGGCCTTCTTGATTTCACTCCTCCATGCCTGAGCAATATTTTTATACTCCTCCCTGGTCGTTCATCCAATCTTCCATTTCTTGTAAGCTTCTTTTTTTTGCATTTAAGATCAGCAAGGATTTCACTGTTAAGCCAAGCTGGTCTCCTGCCGTATTTACTATTCTTTCTACACATCAGGATGGTTTTTTTTCCTGCAACTTCAATAAGGATTCTTTAAAATACAGCCAGCTTCCTGGACTCCTTTCCCCTTCATGTTGTTCTCCCAGGGGAAGGTTCTGCCCATCAGTTCCCTGAGGGAGTCAAAGTCTGCTTTTCTGAAGTTCAGGGTCCATATACTGCTGCTCTCCTTTCTTCCTTGTGTCAGGATCCTGAACTCTACCATCTCATGGTCACTGCCTCCCAGGTTCCCATCCTTTTTTGCTTCCCTTACTAATTCTTCCCGGGTTGTGAGCAGCAGGTCTAGAAGAGCTCTGCCCCTAGTTGGTTCCTCCAGCACTTGCACCAGGAAATTGTCCCCTACAGTTTCCAGAAACTTTCTGGATTGTCTGTGCACTGCTGGATTGCTCTCCCAGCAGATATCAGTGTGATTGAAGTCTCCCATGAGAACCAGGGCCTGCAATCTAGTAACTTCTGCTGGTTGCTGGAAGAAAGCCTCGTCCACCTCATCCCCCTGGTCTGGTGGTCTACAGCAGACTCCCAGCATGAAATCGCCCTTGTTGCTCACAATTCTAAACTTAATCCAGGGACTCTCAGGTTTTTCTGCAGTTTCATACTGGAGCTCTGAGGAGTCATACTGCTCTCTTACATACAATGCAACTCCCCCAACTTCTCTGCCCCACCTCTCCTTCCTGAACAGTTTATATCCATCCATGACAGTACTCCCGTCATGTGAGTTATCCCACCGAGTCTCTGTTACTCCAATCACGTCATAGTTCCTTGACTGTGCCAGGACTTCCAGTTCCCCCTGCTTGTTTCCCAGGCTCCTTGCATTTGTGTATAGGCACTTAAGATAACCCGCTGATTGTCCTGCTTTCTCAGTCTGAGACAGGTGTCCTCCCCTCTTGCACTCTTCTGCTCGTGCTTCTCCCCAGCATCCCATTTCCTCACTTACCTCAGGGCTTTGGTCTCCTTCCCCTGGTGAACCTAGTTTAAAGCCCTCCTCACTAGGTTAGCCAGCCTGCTTGTGAAGATGCTCTTCCCTCTCCTCGTTAGGTGGCGTCCGTCTCCGCCTAGCACTCCTCCTTCTTGGAACATCATCCCGTGGTCGAAGAATCCAAAGCCTTCTCTCTGACACCACCTGCGTAGTCATTTGTTGACTTCCACAACTCGACGGTCTCTACCCGGGCCTTTCCCTTGCACAGGGAGGATGGACAAGAACACCACTTGCACCTCAAACTTCTTTATCCTTCTTCCCAGAGCCACGTAATCTGCAGTGATCTGCTCAAGGTCATAATGGAGTCTTCAGTGTAGCAGAGAAAGGTATAACATGATCCAATGTTGAAGCTAGACAAATTCAGACTGGAAATAAGGTGTACATTTTTATCCATGAGGGTTATTAACCACTGGAACAATTTACCAAGGGTTGTGGTGGATTCTCCATTGCTGGCAATTTTTAAAGAATGAGTGGTTTTCTAAAAGATCTGCTCTAGGAACTTTTTCAGGACAAGTTCTATGGCCTGTGTGATACTGAAGATCAGACTAGATGATCACAGTGGTCCCCTCTGGCCTTAGTATCTATGAATCTAGGAATGTGTCCCTCATTTTACCCCTTTTGAGTTTCTGTTTTTCCTCAAATGCAATAGGGTTCTGGCAATTGATGTCTAGAACATTCCCTGAAGTTTTGGAATTGAGCAGTTGCAGAGTTCAAAAGTTACTGAATTACAGACAGATGGCGAAATGCCATCCAATTGAATGCATGGTCTCACAAGCTCAGCCAATTACTCCATCACTATCCTGTTAGAGGTACAAGTACATGTTGGTTGTCCAAATGGAAGGAACACATCAATTGATAGCTTGTTATGAAACTAAATATCTTTTGACTTTGTAAAATGTGGGTATTAAAATATGTACACTGGGGACGTGTATCCTGTTACAATTTAGAAAATATCCTTCAATCACAAAGTACTGGAGCTAAGATCCTCTCTTGTTTTCTGATGACTGAGGATAAACCTCATATGCAAAATCTATTATCACTTATGATCATGGGAAGCTTAAACGAGGTTTCATCTTGATTGTATCGGATGCAGTGGAAAGGAAAAGTAAGAAAGAAGCAGTGATTAAGATGCTGATTGAGTAAAGCACTTAAGCATATGCTTAATTTTAATCATGTGGGCCCTTATTAAATAAAATCTGTGTGACAGCTACTGTGACAAAACTGAATGTATTACATATATTTTGCACCTGGTAGTAACTAGTTTCTGATCAGAGAAACTAGCACACTTTTCAGGAAATGTTTCAGCCTCAAACTGTAGTCTGCTGTAATTTATGGTGATAGCTGTTACACTAGTACTGCCTAATGCATTACTTTGACCTGTGAAATGGGAAATCTTGAATTATAGAGTCATTAGCAATTAGGCTGCAATGAGCTGTTTTCCAGCAATTAAAATTTGAGTATCACATTCTCTATAGTCTCACATTAGAAATTTGTTTTAATATCCTTGTTCACCTCTAAGTCTTGTGTCCAGAGAGCCCGACTTTTTCAGGCAAAGTTTATCCAGTTTCTACAGATCAGTTGCCACAGTGAAACTAAGACTGCTGATGTAACTGGCCTCTTTCTGCTTTGAAACATACCAAATCTGTGCAAAAGGCCAGCAGTCTGCTGGAAGAGAAGTACTGGAAAGTTTTTTGGGAATGGTTAATCATTACAACATATTTCTGTGAATTGGACTGTTTGTGTTCTCCAAACTTCCCACCCTGAATCATCCTTCCACATGTATGACAGTTGGGTCTTACTAACATAAGAGACAATCACCCACCACTGAGCAATGTGACATAGTATTTGGAAATACACTACAAAGTTAAAGAAATGCACATTCTATAGTATTAACTGTATAGAGAAGTTAAGTTATGCACTGCTGGTGTTTAAAATACACGTTCTTTAATTTTACATTCACATAAAATAAGATTTTGACAGTAGACTGAGGAAAGCAACCAGAACTGGCTGAAGGTTGTATCACCGGTTATTTTTGACTCACTTTCACAGGAAAGTAAAGGTATGGGTCAGATTCACAGGTCACGGCTTTTGGGATATCCTGTACTGACTGACTGAGTGAATGTACTGCACTCCAGAAACTCAGGCATGCTGATATTGCTGGGTACCGCAAATGTGGAAGGTGCTCCCCCCCCAAAACTCTGCACCCTTTAAGACATACTGCAAATCAGCTGTGTTGTCTCTACATGCACATCATGCTTGGGATACCCTAAACTGTGGAGATACAGCCAGTCTTCATTCCCTTTGTGCCACTATGATGAAAAGACTGAATCTCTAGCTATCTCCTTTTCATCCCCATGCCACTCCTGATAACCCTCAGATGGACCATAGAAAGGGTTTGTGTGGAATTAACACCAGTTTGTGATGTTAAATATGAAACTTGCACTTGTTTGTATCAGGTTCCTGCTCCTGGAAACCTCATCATGTGTTTTCAGTAGGATTATTCATGGGAGTAAGGGCTGCAAGGTCAGGATCTGTGTTTGTAACACTGAACTAATAGTGAAGAGTCATGATAGAGCCAGAGCGGAGGATGTGTAATAGATTTCTGTGTATTCCACAGTCTCATTTTCTCCTTCTCCCCCCTCAAAAAAAATTATATGCATTTGAGGCTTAGCTTCCTAAAATGAAAAGTTTACTTTTGCCAAGGCATCGCCTATAACAAATGAGAGGAGTTTAATTCAAAGAGCATGTTGCTACTAGAAACCTGCTCTAAAATTACACTTTTTTTAAAATAAATGTTTATAGGTGTACAGAAAGCTTCCTAACAATGTGAATCAGAAGAAATCTGTTAAAGTGAATAGTTAGCACAGGAGTTTCTACCCCAGAGGGACTGTGTTTCAGAGGCAGGTGAACGAAGTCTATTCAAGTCTGTAAGGCTTATTGAGGATGAAAGGTGCTGTGTAAATATAATGTGGTATTAGAGCCATGGAGCTGGTGAGACAGGGAGAAAAATCAGTCAGTGTAACTGCAGTATTTTCAGGGCAAGCGGGGGTTTTTTCCTCCTGCTTTTGCAAGTAGGAAATCTGCTGAATAATTCATGAAGAGCGGAAGGGCTGAATTTTCCTGGAGTGATGTACGGTGTACGAACAGTAGTGCAGAAAAAAGCTGCAAGGCTTCATAGCAGCTGCCACCGTTCTTGTTGCTGTTGATTGCAGAGTGCTGCTTCTCTTGATATTTTCACAGCTGAAGCATCCTTGCTGCTGCCTGCCTGCCTTGCTTGATGCATGCTCTAAGCCATCCCTGCTAGCTGCTGCCCGGGACCTCCTCTGGACCACCAATTGCTAGCTGCCTGCTCTGAATGCTGCTAGCTGCCTGCTCTGAACCATCCTTGCTAGCTGCCTCTGGATCTTGCGTGCTCTGAAACATGCCTCTACCTGCTGTGGATCCTCCTAGCTGAATGCTCTGGCTTCTCTCTGCTGCATGGTTTGTGTCTCTGCTTCACAACCTCCTGACCAGATAAGGATGGGATTTGCCCAGAGGAGTTGAAGCTGAGCTGCATTCAACAAGATGCTCAACTTTTCATCCTCTTCTGTTTGGAGTGCGAGCTCCTCTCTGCTGCTGCTTTGTGAAGAATCCGTGGGGACCAGAATCTCCTTGTCTCTCATCTATTCGCTGTTAGCCCTCATGGGGACCTTATCCAATGTGATGGTCATTTACCTGGTCTTCTCCTTCAAGAAGCTACAGACCACCAGCAATGCCTTCATTGTGAACGGCTGTGTAGCTGACCTGAGTGTTTGTGCCCTCTGGATGCCGCAAGAAGCAGTGGTGGGGCTGTTGCCACTTAGCTCCTCTTCTGCTCATTCAGCAGAATACAGGCTGCTGCGGGGTGTGCTCCTTGGCCTTGGCCTCACTGTCTCCTTGCTCTCCCACCTGCTGGTGGCCCTCAACCGTTATGTGCTGATCACCAAGGCACCCAGCACTTACCAGGCACTCTACCAGCAGAGGCGCACAGGGTGGATGATCGGACTTTCCTGGGGATTTGCCCTGCTCTTGGTGCTACTGCTGCCTGGGCTCTGGACACAATGGCTCTCACAGCAGTCATCCCAGCAGGAGATCAGCAGTGCCAGCAGCAGTTCACACTACACTGCCCTGCTGGTAGCACTGGCCATGCTCAGCCAGACCGTGCTGCTGCTCCATTGCTACCTCGGCATCATGAGACGGGTGCGGGTCAGCGTCAAACGGATCAGTGTCCTAAACTTCCACCTCCTGCATCAGTTGCCCTTCCCTGCTGCCCCACCGCCTGCCCGCCGGGTTCAGCGGCGCCTCAGCAGCGTCTCCGTGCTGCTCCTGTGCTGTGTCTTCCTCCTGGACACCCAGCCTGTGGTATGGGTGAGCCTGCTGGGCTTCTTCCTTCAGTCCATACCCCGGGCACTCCAGGTGACCAGCTGGCTGCTCTTCTGTTCCCTCTCTGCATTCAACCCGTTGCTCTATACCTGGAAGAATGAGGAATTCAGGCGCTCTATGCGTTCAGTGCTGCCCAGAGGAGAGACCCCAACTGTAACTGTGGCTGCAGCTGCAGCAGCTGCTGCCCTCCCTACAGTGTCACTGCCTTGCCAGGAGCAACCGCGGCTGGGTACCAAAGTTGAGAGCCTGGGGAACCTAGTGCTTCAATGAGCTGCTTGGGGAATGCATTCCCTTCCCTTTAGAGGTAGCATCTGACACATTTGGGATGAGTGTGAGCAGAGATGACTCACAGAACTGCACAGCAGAATCCTCCACTCCCTAAGGGAAAGACGTTGAACGCTGCCTTACAGACACAGCCAGGTTAAAATGTATATCAAACCAATTTCCTTCGCTGTATAATCGACATCCCCGGGAATTTACATAAGACAAAAGCATTTTATATCTCGAAAGTCCCTGTCTCATGCTGTTAGTGTCTCTTTTGCATTTCTCTCAGCTTGGACTATACCATTTAGACTTGTTTATGGTTGGGTTCACTTCATTCTCTGGGTCTTTTACTTTAGCAGGATGTTGGGGTTGCAAATGCGGCCTTATAAAAATATTTCCAGGGAGACTCTTCTTACAGGGCTTGGGGCTGCTCAAACCTCTTCACCAGAGGGTGGTGCTTGAATGCTGGTGCATCAGAGGCATATTTAAATGAGGGCCTCAGGGTTCTAGATAGGCACCCAGAAGTTGGGAGGCTGATGCAAACCTGGGGCAGCCCTCATGACCCTCCATCCCACAAATCCTCAGCACATCCGCTTGGGTGGATGCCCCCTGAAATGTATTTGGAGAAGGGGCAGCAGGTTCACTCCTGTGCTTGCATCTTAAGTGGAGGCTGTTATTCCCATTCCCTCCTCCAATTTCTCCCCTCACCCTGAAGGTCTGTGGGGCTTCTCCATCTTTCTCTACCCACCCACCCTTTGAGGTCCCTCTCTCCCTTACTATTGAAATCCTATGTCTCTCCTCTTTTTTTTAAACCCCCTTCATCTGTGAATTAGTTTTTTTCTCCTTCTCTGCCCCCTCAACGTAGCTCCTTTTTTGTGCCCTTCAATTTGCCCTCTCCCTCTTTTTTATTGCAGCAATGGGGATCCTGAGTGTGTCTGGTCAGCACAGCTAGGGGACTAGGAGATGGGCAGTTGGTGTCCGTCACACTTGCTGTGTAGCCTGGGGTTTCTCACCGCTGCCTCAGCCTCTTCTACTGGTATCTTTAGTGCATAGAGGCAGACAAGCCCTCAGCCACAGGCTGCAGCCTGCCTTCTCTGCACAGCATTATCTAATGGCAGGAACGTTGCTGCAATTTTTTTTTAATTGCTTGTCTGGTGCAAAAGTTAGAGCCTGCAGATCTAGGTTTAGAAACAAGGACAGTCCTGGCCAAACTGCGATAATTGGTAAATATGCTTAGGAATGTAATTTCTTTCTTAAAAAACCCAGCGTGTTCCAGTGAAATAGAATACCCATCCAAGCACCTCTAGCGAGAATCTGCTTTGTTTCTTATAAAGTGTAAAGAACCTTGACAATATCTCTTTAAAGTGACCAGAATGCTCACTCCACAATGCTCACTCAATACATATCTCACCATTCCCAATGCACTGGAGATGTTATGCAGAAGTTAGTTACTATCTCCCATAATCTAAGGAATCCAGGAACTGCTTCTGCTAGCTCCCACTTCTCTCCTTTGCTCTCCAAGCAAAATCCTCCTTGTACTTCCCACTGGAGGCATCAGGGATGAAGAGGAATAAATTACATGTTGAAACACTCATATTAATGGAAAAAACTCTTGTTTTTTAACATAATTTGCTTTGGATTCTTTTGGACAGCTCTTTAAATAAAACAAATTTTGATACCGATCTCTGCCCTGGGAAATTCTCTTTGATCGAAATAACCTACAGGTTCTCTCTCTGTATATAGTATTATAATGTGTCCAACTATTTGTTTTATTGTGTTAGTAGTTCTGGTGTATAGCTTATGACAGCACAAATAATGAATTAGACGTTGGGTAAGTGATGTAGCCACTCTATCACAGCAGCAGCATCTGGAGATGTTAAGTTCATCTGTCCACCATCAAGATGACGAAGAGGACAGTCCATAAGCAGATGGCACACTGTTCTGGAGTGCCACATCCACAGGGGCAGGTCAGGGAGCTCAAGAAGCCAAAACGGTAAACATGTAAGTTAAACCTCCCGTGACTACATGTATCCTGTTGTATCAAAAAAGGGTCTTTTGGTTTATATGGTTATACTGAGACTATGTAAAAGTTGATCTGGAGAGACTTAGACTACTCCGATCTGCACCCCTATCTGCCAAGAAATGCACCTTTGATCCAAAATATAGTCCTACACCACCTGCTGCTGCTGTTCCTTAGGAAAATCGTGTCTGATGTACTGACCGAGAGACTCAACTACTTCAGGAAAGGGGCCCCTTGACTTTAATTGGCCTCTCTGATGTGGCTTTGAGATGAGATTGTGAAGTAAGGTGACTTGATAGTTGCTTGTGCGCAGTAATGTGCCCTGCCTTCACATCTAATCACAGGGGAAGCAGTGACAGCCAGGACAGGAAGGCTGAAAACTGGAGTGGTGCGGGTCACATGAGTGATGATATGAAGGGCAGAGTTGATAGCTGAGTCCAGCTTGCCACAGTGATGACTGGAGCCCCATTCTGCCACTAGGTGTTTAGCCGGTGCAATAATTAGGGCGTGTTAGTTTAGTCAATTGGATACAAAACCACATTAGTGTTACAAAGGGATTTTACAACTTGGGCCAAGCTGGAGACCACAGGCTTAGTGGATGGATTCTCTAGTATTTGTGGGGGTCAGGAGAACAGTAAATCCTCCATTCAGGATAGAGAGTGGCAATGGAACATTTTGGTAGCCACTACTGCAGCCTCCACACGTCTTCTGGGAGTGGACATAGAATCCTCTCATTTACCTCCTTTAAAAAAAGCAGTTTAAAAGCTCCTTCTTCCCAAAAGGACTGTCATTGTAATGCCGTTCTGTGGAGATGCTAGGTTATAATGTTAACGTTATTATCGCATGTGCTGTCTTGCAATCAGAGCTGATTGTAGCCCCTTCCAAACTTCATCAGTGCTGCTCATTCAGATTGCTGTAGTTGCTGTAGAGCAAAACAATGCACTTCTTCCCACAACCCCACATACCATTGGGTTTAGCAAGTTGTCTCCATTGATTGCGTAAATCTTGCTAGCTGAGAATACAGAAGAGAGCTTGTGTATGTGTGTGCGATCTTAACAAAGGTACAACTACGTTGATTTTAATGTGGTGGGGACCAGGAGCGAAAGCTTCCAAGTCGTGCAGCTATGTGAGAACAGCAGCAAGATGGTAAGACCTTGGGGAAGGGATGGTAAGACAGCCTCATCTTCAGCAGCTGTGGCTACATCAATGGAAAAGTTTACAGTTTACAAAGCTCTGTGCACTTTGCTTCCCTCAGCTCAGATGGTTTGCTTTGCAGTACGCTTAAATGGCCCCTCTGCTACAGCAAGCCCCATGGTGTGTATCCCGTGCTCATCTGAAAGGCTACACAGGCAGATATGGGGCCTACTGAGCCTTTCGGGAAGGAATATGAGGGAACAGGGAGGGAAATCCTTGGGTCTGCTCCTCCCACCCAAATGTGTCACTCGGTTTCTATGTGAAAAGGAAGAGTGAGAAAGGTGTGAAATGGGAGCTCAAAGGAGACTTTGTTTTAGCTAACGGCAGGTCTGTATGAGACTGTTAACATTGTTATAGAGGCCAGAGTACTCACCTGACAGACGCAGTGGGAGTAGGAGGACAGCAAGGTACCATGAGAATAGAATGTCTGCACTTCACCACCACTACTGCCATCTTTTCAGCACCCTCTCTGGGGGAGCGAGAGATCCGCTGTCTCTGCTGTACCCTCTCTGCCAAATCTGTCACCATCTTTCTTGCTATTGAGGGCTGGGAGGAATCTCTCTCTCCAATGGTCACTCTTGAGCACTGCCAAGTTCTCTGCCACCCAGGGCTGAGCACTCTGTCTAATCACTGCTAGACTCATTCCCACCACAGTAAAACAATCCTAGAGCCCAAACCCACAAGCGCTGAGCAGCTTCCATTCCCACTGAGTCCCTGGGAGCTGAAGGCACTCAGCACCTTGCAGGACTGGGCCCATAAATAGAAGAGCAAATGTTAAATGAATAAACAAATCAGCCAACCAAATCCAAATACTGTATTCACAAGGGAAGATAGCTGTCTTGTGTTTAAAGCAGCACCATATTTGGGCTCAAACATCCACCACAAGAAAAATTGGAGGCAGCTGGCTTTAGTCCCTTTCAGAATAATGCTGCCGATTAAATCTAAAATGCTTGTTTATTTTCATAGGGCAAAATTTGAAACCCACGCTTATTTAATTTACATTTTAAATGAATACTGTCATGTACAGAACTCTTATCTCCTAAGAGCTGCGCTTGGGATTTTTTTCAGATATATGTGTATGTATTAAATTCCACAGAACAGTTGGAAAGCCTTTGGAAACTTCTGAGGCAATTACATTTGATTGCTAATCTTTGAGGGTGCATCTTTAGACATTCAGGTGACCAGAAAATAATTTTGACAATTTTGTTCTGTACAAAGAAATTGCCATAGCATAATTTGTCATAATTTGTCTTCCCCCTGTGAAATTACTGCTCAAAAAGATCACGTATTCCTTGACCCAGAGCTAAGTGCTTGTCTTCCTAAGGTATAAATTACCCATGGCCAGTGACATTGTGAGCTTCCCAACGCTGACGTAGTGTGCCAGGCCAGCCTTATGGGCAAGTGAGCAGGTGGGTTGCTTTGGTTGCCAACTTCTGGGGACACCACCTTGCTCTGTGTCATAAACAGATGGTTAAGGGTTAATGTCTCTTTTACCTGTAAAGGGTTAAGAAGCTCAGTGAAGCTGACTGACATCTGACCAGAGGACCAATAAGAGGACAAGATACTTTCAAATCTTGGTGGAGGGAAGTCTTTGTTTGTGTTCTTTTTTTTGGGTGTTGTTCGCTCTTGGGACTAAGAGGGACCAGACGTCCATCCAGGCTCTCCAAATCTTTCTAAATCAGACTCTTATGTTTCAAAATTGTAAGTAACAGCCAGGCAAGGCAGATTAGTTTTATTTTTGTTTTCTCAACTTGTAAATGTCCTTTTTTGCTGAGAGGATTTTACCTCTGTTTGCTGTAACTTTGAACCTCAGGCTAGAGGGAGTTCCTCTGGGCTATACGAATTTGATTACCCTCTAAAGTATTTTCCATCCTGATTTTACAGAGATGATTTTTACCTTTCTTCTTTAATTAAAAGCTTTCTTTTTAAGAACCTGATTGATTGTTCCTTGTTTTAAGATTCAAGGGGATTGGATCTGGACTCACCAGGGATTGGTGGGGGAAAGGAGGGGGGATGGTTAATTTCTCCTTGTTTTAAGATCCAAGGGGTTTGGATCTGTGTTCACCAGGGAACTGGTGGAGCCTCTCAAGGCTGCCCAGGGAGGGGAAGGTTTTGGGGGGGACAAGAAGTGCTCCAGACACTGAAATTTCTGGATGGTGGCAGAGTTACCAGATCTAAGCTAATAATTAAGCTTAGAAGTGTCCATGCAGGTCCCCACATTTGTACCCTAAAGTTCAGAGTGGGGAAGGAACCTTGACACTCTGCCACTTAGCTGTGTTGGAATTTTCCTTGGCTGGCCGGGGTGGGAGGAGCACTGAATAGGTTTTCCATTCTGGGCAGCAGAAACACCGAAGGCCAGCGCTGCTAATATACTGGTGTGCTCTAGCACTCGCCTCACCACCTCTGGGATGAGAAAGTAGATCAGGCTCCCATTCTCCTTGGCATCTCTGCTATGCTGTATACAATTTTGTTGACTCTACCAATCAGTTGTTAGATGGTAATGACTTTTGTTCACTATTGACCTGCCTCTGTCACATTCAAATACTAACCTACGCGTGAAAGGCTTTTCAGAGCTGATTACTATTCCAAATGCCTGAGCCAGCCAGTCCTCCAGGATTTGTAATTCAGTGCAGTCAGAATCCCAGCAGGTAACCAGGCAAAGTTCTCAGTCACTGTGACACATCATGACCCAAAAGCTGGTTTTGATCATAGCCTAATGAATCCTACCATTGATTCAGAAGAGCCATTTTTGGTTTGGCCATTGAGGAATCCACCCTCTCTCCTAGGGCCTCTGCTCTTTGGAGATGGCTACAATTCATATGGGAGAGTGTGATGCCAGAGACTAGAGCCACAGCTGCTCTGTGAATCAGCTTGAAGGGGATGTATATGTGACCAACCATACACAGCCCCATGGAAACCAAGTGCCACAAATCCACTTTCATAAGGAGCTAGCAAGAGACCCCAGTTCACCTCTTGACTCAGATAGCTGCTAGCACAACATGAGCTTTGCTCCCAACCTGCCAAACTGATGCTATTTTTAAAATGTTCCCATACAGATTAATTTCAAATGAAGCAGTTCAAGTGCAGCATCTTGTTAAGGAAAAATGGCAAATAAAAATGACAACGTATAATTTCCACATCCCTTTCATCCTAAAGCGTGCAAGTAGATTATTGCAGCTTCAGTTAAAGTCAAAAGTCCTCTCTCCAAGTAACAGCAACCAATAGCTTTTCTCTTCACTGTTGGCTAATGTGTAAAAAAACTGTTCTATTTTTGCACTTCGACTCCATTCTTTCCCATGCATTCTGGTTATTCTACCACTCTTTCCCACACCACCTCTTTATTTCTTTTCCAGATCATTAAAGTCTTTTCTGAAAGTTTCTATGCTTAGAAAAAGCATTTGTTGTGTATGCTCAGGGGACTAAGATGAGGTTGTTTGTACTGAGTGGCTGGTGGAAGACTGACATGCACATGATAAATAAGAAATTCAGGGACAAATCCTTGATCCGTGGATGTGTAAACGGAGTCAGAGAGGTGATTTTACCTCTGCGCAGCACTGGTGAGACCAGTACTAGAATACCGCATCCAGTTCTGGGGTTCACATTTTAAAAAGGATGTTGATAAATGGAAAAGGTGCAGAAAAGAGCCACAAACATTATTCAAGAGCTGAAGAAAATTCCTTACAGTGAGAAACCTAAAGAGCACAATTTGTTTATCTCACCAAAGAGAAAACTTGATTACTGTGTATCAGTTCCTTCAAAGGCAGAAAATACAGGGTACTAAAGGGCTCTTTAAAAAGAGATGTTATGCCTTCCTCCTTTTTTTTAAAGTCCTGCTTTGTGGGTGTGGACAGCCCTTAGCAATGGAAGTACAGTTCTGCTATGCACGGGTAGGCCGGAATGTGGGGGAACAAGGGTGATGTACTCCTTGTCTAGTCCACACTTAATCTCAGTGGGGTTCCCTGCACGTCAGTAGACAGTGGTGTGGTAGGCAGAGGAGTGGAGCAATGTAGGGGTGGGGTGGGAGGATGTAATAGTACATAGTTTCTTTTTTCGCCTGCTCCCGACAAAGGGATACAGCAGAGCCAGAGAGGCTACTGCAATATTGGGGCTGCTATTCTGGCTGCAGGACAGCTCCATCATGCCCCAGGGGAAGACGCTTATCCAGGCATTGCACTACTGATGGAGATGCCCAGACAGGTGTTCAGGCAATGCACTGGCTGAGAAGGTGTGGAAATAGGGACAATTTTTAATAAAAATTAAAAGGGCCTCAGAGTTGACCCTGTAGTGATTCCTGGCTTTTCCCCTTGAGTTTCATACAATTGCCCCTCCAGAGCCCCTGCATACCCCATGCAACACACTATGATTACAGCCTGCAGCTCCATGAAAAAACTGGCGAAAGTATGGCAAATAACCTTTGAGATCTGTGTTGTTGAGGGAGAGGGGCCCTGCTGTGCAATGGGGATGATCTGTACCTGGGGAGCTCAGGCAAAGCAAGAGAACCTGATAGAACAAAACTATTTTCTTGGGCTTATTTTAACTGACTCATGACAGAAACCTCTTTGGGTACTCAAGTACAGCTGAAAGAGTGCGAACAAATAAAACCAGAGCTCCTGGGATTCCTTAAAGCCCTTTGATCCTGCAGCCTTATGAGCCATTATCCTCAGCCTTGAGGCCTTTCCTGCTCTTTTTAAAGGGGCAGCTGAAGAAATCAAGCTTATTATTCACTACAAAGAAAATTCCATTCTCCTCGGGTGGGATGAGAAATATGAAAACTCTTATAGCCAAAATACTAGGGGATAAGAACCATGAATGGTGTTACTGTCAGTATGAAAGGTTTAGACATGAGTTACCAAAACAGGCATGTTAATGGTACGAAGGGGTTGTACCGTTCGACTGGAGAATTGCTAACATAGTTCCTATCTTTAAGAAAGGGAAAAAAAGTGATCCGAGTAGCTATAGGCCTGTTAGTTTGACATCTGTAGCATGTAAGGTCTTAGAAAAAATTTTGAAGGAGAAAGTAGTTAAGGACATTGAGGTCAATGGTAATTGGGACAAGTTACAACATGGTTTTACTAAAGGTAGATCGTGCCAAACCAACCTGATCTCCTTCTTTGAGAAGGTGACAGATTATTTAGACAAAGGAAATGCAGTAGATCTAATTTACCTCGATTTCAGTAAGGCATTTGACATGATTCCACATGGGGAATTATTAGTTAAATTGGAAAAGATGGGGATCAATATGAAAATTGAAAGGTGGATAAGGAACTGGTTAAAGGGGAGACTCCAATGGGTCGTACTGAAGGGTGAACTGTCAGGCTGGAAGGAGGTTACTAGTGGAGTTCCTCAAGGATCAGTTTTGGGACCAATCTTATTTAACCTTTTTACTACCTTGGCACAAAAAGCGGGAATGTGCTAATAAAGTTTGCGGATGACACAAAGCTGGGGGGTATTGCTAACCCAGAGAAGGATGGGGATATCATACAGGAAGATCTGGATGACCTTGTAAACTGGAGTAATAGTAATAGGATGAAATTTAATAGTGAAAAGTGCAAGGTCATGCACTTAGGGATTAATAGTAAGAATTTTAGATATACAATGGGGACACATCAGTTGGAAGCAACAGAGGAGGAGAAGGACCTTGGAGTATTGGTTGATCACAGGATGACTATGAGCCGCCAATGTGATATGGCCGTTAAAAAGGCTAATTCAGTTTTAGGATGCATCAGGCAAGGTATTTCCAGCAAAGATAAGGAGGTGTTAGTACCGTTATATAAGGCACTGGTGAGACCTCGTCTGGAATACTGTGTGCAGTTCTGGTCTCCCATGTTTAAGAAGGATGAATTCAAACTGGAACAGGATCAGAGACGGGCTACTAGGATGATCTGAGAAATGGAAACCTGCCTTATGAAAGGAGACTCAAAGAGCTTGGCTTGTTTAGCCTAACCAAAAGAAGGCTGAGGGGGGATATGCTTGCTCTTTATAAATATATCAGAGGGATTAATATTAGAGAGGGAGAGGAATTATTTAAGCTTAGTACCAATGTAGACACAAGAACAAATGGGTATAAACTGGACACTAGGAAGTTTAGACTTGAAATTAGAAGAAGGTTTCTAACCATTAGAGGAGTGAAGTTTTGGAACAGCCTTCCAAGGGGAGTAGTGGGGGCAAATGACATATCTGGCTTTAAGACCAAGCTTGATAAGTTTATGGAAGGGATGGTATGATGGGATAGCTTAATTTTGGCAATTGATCTTTGATTATCAGCAGATAAGTATGCCCAGTGGTCTGTGATGGGATGCTGGATAGGATGGGATCTGAGTTACTGCAGAGAATTCTTTCTTGAGTGCTGGCTGGTGAGTCTTGCCCACATGCTCAGGGTTTAGCTGATCATCATATTTGGGGTCGGGAAGGAATTTTCCTCCAGGGCAGATTGGCAGAGGCCCTGGAGGTTTTTCGCCTTCCTCTGCAGCGTGGGGCATGGGTCACTTGCTGGTGGATTCTCTGCAGCTTGAAGTCTTCGAACCACAATTTGAAGACTTCAATAACTCGGACATAGGTTAGGGATTTGTTATAGAAGTGGATGGGTAGGGTTCTGTGGCCTGCTTTGTGCAGGAGGTCAGACTAAATGATCATACTGGTCCCTTCTGACCCTAAAGTCTATGAGTCTATGAGCACCATCCCTAGATTACAGGGGTGAGCAGATACAGCAGGAAAGTACAACCTTAGAATCCTCTCAAAAGGAGGTACTGAGACCCCTTTGTTTAATAATTAGTAAGTGTAACTGGCTAGCAATGCTTGCCTCAGACTCCTCCTGTTGTTAAAAGTGTTGATTCTCCTAGGAAATGGTTAAGTGGATTCTGGTGACTCAGTGAGGGAGGTGACTTATTATCCCATCTAGATATAGAGGAGGTGGGAGTGGTTCTGTAGGGGAGGGATAATCTGGTGTGTGGGCTGAGTGGTCCTGAGGGAAGAACTCTGAGAGCAGCCGAAGCTGGAAGAAAGGTCTGATCTTTATTATTTTATTGCTATCTTGTCAATGAAGCCAAACACCAGATCCATGTTTGTGAAGCAGCTTTGGAAAGGTATCTGCTCACACACAGCTTCTGAAAAACCTAGAGTCCCTACCTGCCATAGGACCCACTCATTAGAAAGCAGGTCTATTGTATTACAGAAGTATAAATACAAACATTGCTGAGGCAAGAACCATAATAAGCTTGATCTTTTCTGAAGGCAATTGTGAAGTGGAGCCTGAATGCTACTCTTAGAGTGGCAAAATTGTAAATTTAATAATGTATTAATGAGAAATAATGTTGGTGAAGGCAGGTGGCAGCCAGAATTCATTAAACAGCAGGATGATAGTGCACACCATGCTCCTCTTGTGCTCCATCTCAGTCACACAACTAAGTGTCCCCTTTGCTTCCATCTCCCACTCTTCTCTCTGTGCCGTCTTCTCTGATGCTCCCTATTACTGGAACTCCCCTTCCTCTCCTTGCCCAGCATGTCTCTATCCTCTCCTTCACATCTTTCCTTAAAACACATTTTCCATGATCCTAGAAACCTAGGAATCCATTCAGAGAACAGTTGACATCACAGTTAACCACTTTGATTTCTGTTGCATCTCAGATCTCTTTATCTGGTCAGATTAGAAGCCCTTTCATTTCATTTAGGTGTCTTGGTTTCTGCAAAGTGCCTGCTTCAGTTTTGTGCTACATGAATAATAATACATAACTAGTAAAAGGGTAGTAGGAAGGGGAAGGTCTTGCAGGAGCTGAAATATTGGACAGTCCCCGCTGGGACTCTCACAAGGTTTGTATATTTTAATTCTTTACTGGGAATATTTGAGGTGACTGGAAAATACCAATTTACCGCTGGAGGAGTTATCAGAGCGGAGGAAAGAGAGGGCTGTTTTGCTCATGGGAGGAATTAGCAGATGCACATTGCACTGCCTGGTATCATACAGAGCACAGCTCATAAATAGAAGCTGCTTACTGGCCATGGCAATGTATAATAATTTTCTTCAGCTACTACCAGTTGATTATGAGAATTCCTCCCACCGAACAAGTGAAGAAGCTTGTTCAAAGCATGGAATCTGTGTTATTGCACTCCCCCAGAGAGCAGAGATTGGTAAAATCTGATGGGGGGGGTGCGTGGAGGCAGTAATACTGATGTGTAATGGTACAGGCTCAGTACTGCTTAATGGGGCCTTCCTTCATTGTGTTGATTCTCGCAGAAGACTACAGGGCTGTCGGTGGCAATCTGTAGCACCCAGATGTTTTGCACTGATTTTAAGGCCAGGTAGTGTAATAGTTTCTGCAA
This sequence comes from Gopherus evgoodei, assembly GCF_007399415.2. Classification (NCBI taxonomy): domain Eukaryota; kingdom Metazoa; phylum Chordata; order Testudines; family Testudinidae; genus Gopherus; species Gopherus evgoodei. The sequence continues at coordinate 74,536,359 of NC_044329.1, forward strand.
TACATTGAGAATAACATAGCTGATACAATATGAACATAGTCTGAAGAGTAAAATAAGTACAGTATATGGTGAGGATCAGAACTGGCTCTAGAGTTTTCGCAGCCCCAAGCAGCCCACCGAATTAACGCCGCGGATGGTAGAGGCAGTCCCTGTGCCCTTAGGGTGGCAGGCGCGTTTCCGCAGCGGCAGCAATTCGGGGGCAGCTTCTATGTTTAGCTGAAGCCATGGCAGACAGCTAAACATAGAAGCTGCAGCTGAATTGCCGCCTCCGCAGAAACGCGCTTGCCGCCCTAAGGGCATAGGGACTGCCCCCGCCCCGCCCGCGGCAGCAATTTGGTACGCTACTTGGGGGCAAAACAAGGGGGACTGCCGCCCTTTGCAGAATGCTGCCCCAAGCACCAGCTTGGAATGCTGGTGCCTGGTGCCGGCCCTGGTGAGCATATGAACACTTTCCCTGCAGGATTCTGCAGCAGAAAATCTTTTTTTGGCTCTTTGCAGCACATTACAACTGTCATGTGTTATTAACAGAAACAGGAGAGTGACACTAAAACACGACATTGCAGGGTACATTTCAGCTGACTAGAGAGGCACAAATGATTTTCTTTTATTTCTTGTGGGATCATATATGCTATTGTACACTCTAATTGTCTTGCGTTATACCTGCTGCCTGGTAGCAACCATCATAGTTACAGTAAATAAATTGTTGCTGTCTACCCAAGCCACACCAAAGAAGAATAGTTACAGTAATGTCAGAACTTTCATTGTAACCTTCTTTTGTCATGTGCTCATAACATACAACAAAATGCACAAAACTTTCTATACTTTGTCTCAGCTCAGAGATGAAAATTTTTTGAAAGTTTGAGGAAAAAATGGTCTCAAGTGTTTCTGAGTTACTGGAGGTGCAAGGAATGTGAAAAAAATATCAGCCTTTTGAGACTACTTTTCCTCCCTGAACAACTGAAATGAACACAAACTCTCCAGACTGTATATGTGAATAGTCCCTTTGGAGGACTCCCAGCCCTCTGCTGGGTTTTGGAATTGAAGAATTAAAAAAAAAAAAGAGAAATAAAAAAGAAAAAAAATCACTTCTGAGCATGCTCAACATCATGTGCTCTTGCGCTTGATTAGCTGGATGAAGCCCTTCCCCTTTGTGCACAATTGCCCAGGTGAAACAGTAGATATTGAGATTCCTGATGTGGCAGAGGATAATGGCCTTTGTTCCCATGATCCAGAGCAGGTGCTAGGTACTAGGAAATAAAGTTCAGACAATACTTCTGTAAATTATGCTTCTATTAGACCATGGACTCCTGACAGAGCAATTTATAGGAAGGAGATTTGCCACAGCATCTATCAAAATATATAAATTCAGGGCACGAGCCTATTCCTGTGGAAGGCAATAGCAGAACTCCCATGGACTTCAAGGACAGCAAGATGAAGACATTAAAATATATCTTTCTTTTTTTTGTGGTGCTGTTGCTATCATCTGTTGCTTTATATATATATATCTGCCTTATTCATTCAGCCCCGAAGGACAATCTTTCTCATTGTTTGCTCACAAATAAACCAACCAGCAAACAAACAAAAAACTATAAGGAAATTAAATGGAAAAGCTTACGTGAATGCAACATTAAGGGCCTCTGTTTAAATACAGAAAGGTAATGAAAGTAAAATTATGGTTTTCAGAATAACAATTTTCCCACTTAGCGCACATATAATAAATTAGATAATTTGTTAGTGCATATATTCAGCTCTTGCATTTAATAGCCTATGTGGAATGTGAGGAAATTAATTTTACTACGAGACTTTTAACTTCAACACATTTCAGATTACTACTATAAGATTAGAAAAGCACATTCAGATTTTGGTGTCCCAATGTGATACCAGCCATGCTGGGACATGGTTCTACTTCCTTCTCTTATCACCTGTGGAGCACATCACAGATTTGAACATTACTCTGTATTAATAGATTTTTGCAAACAGCTTCTACCCCGCTTCAAAATGTTGGCTAGTTATCTTTCTAATATGGTTGCTGATAATATTTTGACCATCAACATTTGGTTTCAAACATAAGCATAGAAAGCAATTTAAGTGCCAATTTCCAGTTGTGATCATGCTTTGGTGATGTAGACACCTGTCCACTAGGATTGGCACCGAGATTTCATTTCAAACAGGCCTTAGATGAGCCGTCAGCACAAATTTCCCTCCATGGCAGAAAGAGGACCCCAAGGAATGAAGCTAGTACAGTCAGAAACGTAAAATGGATATTGTTTATTCTTGGCCCAAGGGAGCAACTGAGGGGGTAAGGGAAGCCCAGACTTGCGGCAAATTCTATCTACTGTTGTACTATCATTCTCTGAAATGGAGAGCAGGCTTCATCAAAAGGGAGGCAAAGACAGTTTCTCTTCACCACCAGCAGTTTTAATGTATTTCAGACTCTTGCTGAACATGTAGAAACTCTTTACGCAAAAAGGGTTTCCATCTTGGCAGGCTTATTCCAAGGGGATATTTTAGGTTCTCATGGTGACAGTTGGTTTAGCTTCCATCTTACAGGTATGTGGACTACCAGGGGTAGAGAGAGATCCCACAAGAACCCAGTGGGGCACTCGATGAGAGGTCTCATCCCTTTAGCTCATGCTTGTCCGCACTCTCTTTCTTGCCTTGTAGGAAGATTTGCACAATCTCTTTGGTGAGACCCCTTTGGGACATGGAGTACTTTTTAAAGAGGAGCTTCTGGGGGAAAGAATACCTGGTAGTATTGCTCCAGTATAATCATGTTGCTGATAAGTGAGGGTTGGGTAATACTGGGGGCCATCGTTATAGCAAGGGCCCAGGGCCTCCCCGAGGATGTTCTAGAGGAGCTGTGTGTATCTCCAGTTCTTCACGTTGTGGGGGATAGCTCCTGTGACCTGTTCCTCAGGGGAATAAACCTTTGTCTCCATATTTCCACCCTGAATGGAATGCCGAAGGAGGAACTCCATGATGGGATAATTGTGGAGTTTCCTTGTCCTTAGGCCCTTTCTGTAGTTTATTCATGATGTGAAGAAAGCCTCTAGCCCTTCATATGTGGGCAAATACATCAGATCTGCTGTGTGACCATAATCCATTTAAGACTGGCCACAGGGAAATATTTCTTATGACATGCAGCAGTTCAATTTTGCAGAACAGCCATAAAGAGAGAAGCTAGATGGCACTGTGCTACAGAGAGATCACATACTTCAGGGGAGTAAGTCCTAAGCAGTGCTAATGTTCTCTGGGCTCAGAAACCTGTGGCCTTTAATAGATTTCAGCAAAAACGGGGACAGAATTATCAAAGGTGAATTGGGAAAGTATGGGTGCTTAGCTAGACATTATCTTCTTTTGTTTTAAAAACTGTAAAGTAAAGCTAAATTATTCCAGAAACTGGCTAAGAGAGAGAAATCAAATAGTAGGAAGAAGTGATCAGTTTTAATCATGGCAAAAAGTTAACCATCAGGTGTTCCAAGGTTGCATTAGAACCAGTGCTTAATGTGTTGCTTCCATTTTTCTTTTCTTTACTTTTTTTTTTTAAACCTATGTATTTAGGAAGTTTTAACAAGTTTGCAAATTCTTGCCATGAAAATATCAGAAACAAAACAATCATTAAAATAGTTAGCGTTTGTTTTAAACAGACATTGTACAAGAATATAGTCATTAGATCTTTCTATTTGATCGGAAATTGCCATATTATGGATTGAGCATCATTATATCTGTCGTTTCTTGTGACTTTATTAAATTGAGTAAAATCTCTATATATACATGTAACAGACCAAGTATATCTATCAAATGTTAATATTAAAAAAATTGGACTTTGTGCTTGGTTTTTGGTTTTGGGTTTTTTTTTTTTTTTGCACATGAACGTACTTTTAGTACTGAATAAAAGGTAACCCAATATCTAAGTATCTATCTGTCATCTGTCTACTTTGCTGAGTACATAATTGGCATGTTAATTTTTCCACATACAACCTCTCATTTTTTTAACCATTCCTCAATGGTTAGGCTATTTTTCTTTTTCCAACGAGATGCTACCAATAATCAAGCAGCCACTAGCAGATGAGAGATTAATTCCTCTTGTGTGGACAATGTATTGATTAGTGTTCTGGAATGGGAGTGAGCAGTGACATGACAAACTTTGCAGGTGATACAAAATTATTGAAGTTAGTCACACCTGGAGAAGAGTGTGAGGAACTTCAGAGGGAGTTAACAAAGCTGGGTAAATGGCCAACAGGACTCATCCTTTGCCTTTAGGCTCAGTCAAACTTTGACAGTGCTGCAAATGGAAGAGTTGTGATATTGGAGGCACAGTTATATAACTTCTGCATTTAATGCCATCTCAGCAGGAAGAAGATAGACTTATAGTAAACAGTGCTTAAAGGACTTAGAACAAACCTTTTGTTTCTATCTTTGTCATGTAAGCACTTTTTTTCTAAAATTTGAGGAAGCCCAAATTTTTTTCTTTCAGGCTGGGTAAGCAAGCCATTCTTAAGTAGCTTGAATGCTGGCTGAACTTCTTACAGATCCAGGCTATTTGTAGCTCAAATGAATGAAAGCCAGAATTACTGCTTATGGAAACCAGAAATCTAGGGTTAAGTTGTATATGGATGTATAGCGGCAGGCGACAGTATGGCTTAAACAAACAATGCCTGGTGCCAATTGCTCAAGTATTAGGGATGTGAGGGTTTCTTTTTTATTGCTGATCTGTTTCCTATAATAATAACAACTGTGTACAGTATGTCCCCTTCACATTTGCCTCAACCCCTGGTGTCCTTAAAGTACATGGTCTAGAATTCTTTTTAAAATAACGTGTTTTTCTAGGAAGTGCTGATACCAAAGAAAATACTAATAGTTTGGGTCACAGCAACCCACCCCAAAGTGACTAACTCAGCAAGAATCCTAGTGTAATATTTTTTGCATTCACTGTTGTAGGTGATTCTAACTGAAGAGCACAGAAGCAGGTAAATTCAGTACACTTTAGATCTGTATGAATTCTGAAAAAAACAACAACAACAAACAAACCAGAATATTCATTTAAATTTGTTAACAAATTTGCTTACCATGTGTCGGAGGCTGTCTTGTGTTCCCTTTCCATGAATATTCTAGTTAGCAAAATTATCATGGAGACTGTTCACCAACCCAATGAATTTTAAGTGATTTTTGCAGCATATTTGTTAAATACAATGTCTGAATGGGTAAGTATAAATAATGTGTGTTATAGTCTAGTCTCAGGGATTGCTTACAAAGGGTCTGAACAAAGCCTAATAAACTCAGTGGAAAGACTCGGCAAAGTTGGATCAGACCCAAAGGCCCAATTTCATAAAGATACTTAAGCACCTAACTCCTGATCGGAATCTACGGGAGCAAGGTGCCTAAGTACCATTGTCAATTTGGGACAAAGTGTCCACAAAAACATGCTAATTTTTCTTGAATGTGTTCATTAAACTGAATTAATGAAGAATAACTTCTTTCCAAAATTCCTGTTCTGAAGCTGGTTTGTGAGCCATCTTTTGCTAGCATGTGATATTAGAAATTTGTGATTCATGCTGCTTTGAATAGATACCTAAGCCACATGGCATGCTTCTCTTCACTGATTGGATGAGAACAACTCTCACAATCAGGTTTCTGGTGTGAATATTCAACATTATAGTCAACTATGCTGCAATATTCACTTAAAATTCATTGTTCTGGTTAAGTTTTGCCAGTAAATTCACTCACTTGGATGTTTGCGGAAAGCAACTACAAGAGCTCTCAACACATGCTAAGTGAATATGTTTAAAATGTTCAGTGAATAGTCACGGCAATTTCTTGCAGTATTCACCTAGCTCTATGCAATGTACATAGAATTTTTCTATTTCTGCTCTTTCCAATTAGCATAAACTGCAGCAGTGAAGCCAAAAATCACACTGGGACTCTTGCGGAGTGTGCTCATTTGGGGGGCATTTCTATCATCCAAAGTGGTGTCCCAGCCACACTACAAGGACAAATAGTGATAGAAAACAGACATCCCCAAAGTGCTGGACAGCCATGTAAGACTTGAAGTGGAGATGAGCCCTAAATTCCATCATGTTTGGAAGCTGTAAGGAGACACTATAATCATATTGCAGACCCTGATCATCTGTATCTGTACAAGGGTAGCTTGTTGCCTTTGTCTGAGTTAAACCCATAATGCTGGATCTTTCTCCTTTCTTTTCCTAAAAAGAATAACCATTACCATGGGAACTGATAAAAGCCCTGGGAAGTTCAGCAGTGTTTCTTCTGCAGCCTTCCCAGTTTCTTTGCCTAAATTAATACTTTGCATTTAGGACCAGAAGGAGTTTCCACCCACAAAATGTATGTGAACCCACTGCATTCACAAAACCTGTGTGGGAGCTGCAAATATTGCAAGTGTGCCCATGCTACCTTCTATTAAAAATCTAATCCTGTAGTGCTATGTATTGGAATTGGAAAATGTACAGAAAAAAGCAACAAAAATGATTAGGGGTATGGAACAGCTTCCATCTGAGGAGAGATTAATAAGATTGGGACTTTTCATCTTGGAAAAGAGAAGACTTTGGGGGGATATGATAGAGATCTATAAAATCATGACTGGCATGGAGAAAGTAAATAAGGAGGTGTTATTTACTCCTTCTCATAACACAAGAACTAGGGATCATAGAACGAGATTAATAGGCAGCAGGTTTAAAACAAACAAAAGGAAGCATTAGTTTACACAATGCACAGTCACCCTGTGGACTCTTTGCCAGAAGATGTTATGAAGGCCAAGAATATAACAGGGTTTAAAAAAGAACTAGATAAATTCATGGAAGATAGGTCCATCACTTGCCAGGATGGGCAGGGATGGTGTCCCTAGCCTGTTTGCCAGAAGCTAGGCATGGGTGATAGGATGGATCACTGGATGACTACCTGTTCTGTTCATTCCCTTTGAAGTATCTGGCATTGGCCACTGCTGGAAGACAGGGTACTGGGCTAGATGGACCTTTGGTCTTACCTAATATGACTGTTCTGATGTTCTTTTGTATGTTGTCAACTCTGAGTGTTGCTTTCAGGGACAAAACATCAGAGCAACAGAAAACCATAAAAGCATCTTGTTTGTGGGTGGCATGTATTCCAAATTACCTGATAGGTCTTAACTCCCTCTGCTCTCAGAGAAAGTAGCTGTACTGGCTCAGATAATGCAGTCTTTCCCAGTCTATATCAGGGTGGAAGCAGGGCAGAGGAGAAGAGGATCAGTGTGGATGAAGCAAGACTCTAGTCCATCTCCCTACTCCTACTTCCATAGGCACCAACTTACTTAGTTGCTGGGGGGTGCTTGACCCTCGCTCCTCTCCAGGCCCCTCCCGCACTCCATCCCTCCTCCAAGCCCCCATACCTGCCCCACCTTTTCCCACCCCCACTCTCAGGCCCCACCCCCACTCCATCCCTTCCTCCAAGCCCCCACCCCTTCCCCACCTCTTTTCCCCCCTCCCCCACCTCTTCCTTCCCTTGCTCCTCCCCCCAGTGCTTCCTGCATGCTGCAGAAGAGCTGATCTGTGGTGGGCAGGAGGTGCTGGGAGGAAGAGGGAGGAGCTGATTGGCAGGGCAGCCAGTGGACAGGAGATGCTGGGGAAGGGGGAGATAGGGGGAAGCACTGACCCATGGGGGTTCCAGTGGGTGTGGAACAACCTCTTTTTTTTTTCCATGGGTGCTCCAGCCCTGGAGCACTCACAGAGTCAGTGCTTATGTCTGTTTGCACACTAGAAACCTCCTGCTGCACTGTGGAGAAACAGCACATGGAAAGTCACCCATCTTTCCCTTCTGCTTCTGTTGAAGCTCTTAATATGGTTGGCTGGTGGAGCAGCTCATATGCACAGGGCTGCCTGCTTGTCTACCTATGCATCCCTTCCCTTTGTTCCTGGGACACCCATTGCAGCCTGAGTGACACCAATGTATGCTCCTCAGATGCAGCATCACATAGCCTTGCCATGACCAGCAGGAAGACTATAAGGCACAACTAGGCTGTAAAGTTTAAGATTCCTGCTTTCGCCTCCCTGTGTGTCACTTTCTATCCACTCTTCTCTATCTTCTACTTTCTTTTTTGTCTTCTGTTTGAGTCTGATTGTGCAGCCTTGGAATTAAATTTAACTACAAAATATCCCCCTCACTAGCATGGTAGGCTAAAGACAACACGAGCAGTTTGTGCCCCAGCATGGAGGAGGACCAGTGGGAGAAGCCCAGAGTATGCCAGCCAGATGGTATCCCAGATCCGTGAAGCAAACTGGAGTCCACAGGTTAAAGCAAATCGGTTTGTGACTGGCCAGTCTGTGTCCTGTCTGCAGCATGGGAATGAGGCTGATGCCACTGAGACACTATGCCCTTTTCCTCCTTTCTGTTTGTCTGTTTAAAAAACAGGAATTATATAAAAAGTCAACACCGAGATGAAATCCAAGTGTGGATTGTCTCCTCCTTTTCCAACAAAAGACTCTTGGTACCAGCAGGAGACTTTTTAAACAACATTGTCGCCTCTGAAGGGCTTAGCTAAATATAAGAGATAAGAAAAACTTTCCCTACGTGCTTACTTATTTCACTTCTGAATACTCAGAATTCTAATTGCCATTGTGTTACAATTATGGTTATTTTGCTTACTTCCTCCTTTTGCTAGGCATTTCTACAGCTTCAGAGGCCCATACCTGCTTTGCACGTTTTGCAAGTGTTCAGAAGAGCTATTATTTTGTGGTTGCTATGTTAAAAGTCGGCCAGCTTCCTTTTACCCAAAACCACAATGAATTGTTTAATGTTGTAACAGCATAGGGAAGTTTATGCTAGCTCCGTAACACCATCACCTCATCACAATACTAAGGCCTCTTTGAGCAAAGCACTGAAGCAGGTGCATAACTATACATACATAAGTAATCAGAACTGCTCACATTCTTAACAGTATATATGCATGTCAAGGATCTGTCTCCATCAGAGCACCCCCTTTGGATGTTACATGGAAAGTGCATTCACACAAGTTCACTCCTTCCAGCAAAAGCATTTCATGTCTGTCTAGAGATGGCAGGTCCTCAGCCCTCTGGCCAAGGTCTTCTGACTATTTCTCCCCTTTTCAGAGTTCTGAGTGAAACAAACAATCCAAGGTGAGCAAAAGAGATTGCAGGAAAAAAAACTTGTCAGCAGGTCTAGCCGGGATATTTGGCCTCTCTTTGGACCACAATCCACTACAAGGTTCACTGGGTCTCCAGCACAAGCTATAGGATAATGTTTCTTCCCCCTTTTAAGCCCAGGTGATTTATGCTACTTTTCCACAAGGGTAGAAGCTCTGCTAGCTACAAGACCTTTTAGAAAGTTCAGCAGCCTGCTCTCTTTCTACCACTGTCTGCTGCTGAGTAGCACTTCCTCTTTTTAAACTGCTCCTCCATTCCTGGCATGACTTGCAGGTGTGTCAGACAATGCTGCTCCATCCCAGAGCAACCCCTTCCACGTGGGCTTTATACACCTGTCACAGTATGCTTATGTCTTTTGCTAGATGAAGGCCTAAGACTGCCCTGGGCAGGCTCGAAAGAGTAAATAGTTCAAAACGTGGTAGCTGACCCATAAGGAACTGTGATCTGCTTTAAGGATTGTTTCCTCATTTTGGGAACCTTGAACATGTTGAGCTTAGTGTGTGACTAAAACTGTTTAAAAGTATTCAGAAAGAAATTAATCACCTGAGAAGATTTTATTTCTTGTTTTATTTCAGGTGTGATGGGCATTTTTATTTTTTAATTGTTTCAGTTTTTTCTTTTCTCTTCTTACTTTTTTTTTCTTTTCTTTTGCGCTTTGCAGTTTTGGTAACTTTTAAACATTTTTCAGGATTCTATAGAGTTATATATGGGATACTTCTAACAATGTGGTACAAAAGAAAAAGTAAGAATAGGGCTAAAGGGCATGCAACAGCTCTATTGTAATGTCAAGGTGCAGGACAGGTAGCTTATTCATTTTTAATTGTACTCTTGCTGTATTAATTGAACCAACTGAGTTGAAGAATCATGAATCAGGCAATAATTTATTATCAAAAGAACAATAGCATGGTTATAGCAGAACCTTCCAAGTGATGCTGAGCTAGACATAAGGAGGACTTGGAATTGGGGGATTTGATACTACAGAATTACACTAATTTGGAAAGGTACCAGAAATTTAACAAGGCAAAGCATCTAGTACCCATTTGAGCTCTGTGGCAGCCAGGGCCGGTTCTAGGTTTTTTGCTGCCCCAAGCAAAAAAAATTTTGGCTGCCCCCTATCCCAGCCTTGGGCTCTCCGCCATCCCCCTGCTGCCCCAGCCCTGGGCTCCCCCCTTCCTCCTCCACCATTGCCCCCATGCTGCCCATTGCCCCATCCCCCATTGCCACCCCAGCCCTGGGCTCTCCCCCCCACACACCTGCACCCTCTTTCCACCGCAGCCCTGGGTCACTGGTAACTCGCTCCCAGGGTGGGTCATTCAGCAGGAATTTTGGATGTGCACAAAACAGAGATAGGATTGGTTCCCATATGGTTACAGAGCTGCAGTAAAGTGGAACAATTTTCAGCTTGTGTGATTGGAGGATATCTGGATGCATATTATAAGACTGTCCTCCATAAATGAGGAGAAGTTGAGGTGCCTTTATTATTCTTTTGTTCCACTCTTTCTTTCTATGAGGAATTTGCCAATGCAATATCACTGTCTTCCTTTTAAACAAACAAACAAACAAACAAACAAATAAAAGGCAATGGCTGTTGAAAATAGCAATTCCAGTCCTAATAACCACTGGGAAGCATTTCTTGCTCAATTTCATCCTACTTTTTCTACAGCAAGTTACAGTGGATCAGTATATTTGATTTGGGAGAAATGAAGTAACAGCTGCCCAAACTGAGCTTGAGCGCTCCTGAATTTTGAGGTGTTCAAATCTGGAAGGCAGATGCTGGGTGTGTGTGGGGGGAAGGGCTGTGGGCTCCGCAGGGGAGCACGGCAGCATGTATGCAGCAGCATGTCTGGCGCTGTGCGGAGCCAGACACGCTGGTCTGAGTGGCACGGTAAGGGGGTTGGGGGATAAAGGGTTCCGGGGGGGCAGTCAAGGGACAGGGAGCAGGGGGATTGGAAGGGGCAGAGGTTCGGGGGGGCAGTCAGGGGCAGGGAGAAGGGGGGGGTTAGATGGGTCAGGGGTTCAAGGAGGCAGTCAGGGGACAGGCAGCAGTTGGATAGGCATGGGAGTCCCAGGGGTTTGTCAGGGGACAGGTAGGGGGTGGAGTTCTAGGGGGGAAGTTGAGGGGGTCTCAGGAGGGGGCAGTTGCGGACCAGGAAAAGGGAGGCTTAGATGGGGGCGGGGTCCCAAGGGACAGTTAGGGGCAGGGGTCCCAGGAGGGGGCAGTCAGGGGACAAGGACCAGTGGTACTTAGATAGGGAGTGGGGTCCTGGGGGGCAGTTAGGGGCAGGGGTCCCAGGAGGGGCTGATCAGGGAACGGGGGGGTTGGATGGGTTGGGGTTTCTGTGTGGGGATAGTCTGAGGGAGTGGATGGTGGCAGGGTGCGGCTTCCCTCCCCGTGGAGTGTCCTGGTTTTTGAATGTTAAAATATGGTATCCCTACCACTCACAGCACGTTGCCGCATGAGGTCCCCCTCCTTCCTTTCCAGTTGGTAGTGGCCAAGTGAATGCTGGGAAATGTAGTTCTTTCCCTGCTCCAAGGCTGGCTCTATAGGCAGAGAGCTAACCAAGGAACTACAGCTCCCAGAGCCCCCTGTTGGTTCTCAGCTCGCATGCTAGATCCTGGCCGCCCCTGCAAATGGGCTGCCTCAAGCAGGTGCTTGCCTTGCTGGTGCCTAGAGCCGCCCTTGGTGACAGCTAACAATTTTTTATTGGTTTAAAGTATCAGAAAAAATTGCAGACTGCTTCGGGTACTGGATGGCCCCTTTTGAGATATGCAGTCAGTTGAACAGTGTTATGGCTTCCTTACAGATAGAAATGGGGGAATGTATGCAAAAGAAGAGGAGAGAGATGCATTGAAATAGGCAAATGAGGGTTTAGTTGCAATTCTAAGAACAGAAGCCTGGCTTTTCTAGTAGATTTGTTAAAAAGGGGAAAAGAGCTTGACCTCTAAACCTGTGGTGGTGGAGGAAAAGGAAAAAGGGTAGTGTGGTGTGGTGCATGAGAATGTGACCAGCTGTTGCAACAGAATGCAATTTTGTGAGGGATGAATAAAGAGTCTTTGAAGCTGACGCATGCGGAATTGGAAAGGGAGAATGAAATTCATAAATGCTACAGGTAAAGATTTGGTAATAAAGGGGAGCAATTATCTAACTGGTCTCCCATGTTTGTGAAAGATGAATTCTAATTGGAACAGGTACAGAGAAGGGCTACTAGGATGAGCAGAGGAATGGAAAACCTGTCTTATGAGAGGTGACTCAAAGAGCTTGGCTTGGTTAGCCTAACACATTGCTCTTTATAAATACATCAGAGGGATAAATACCAGGGAGGAAGAGGAGTTATTTAAGTTAAGCACCAATGTGGACACAAGAACAAATGGATATAAACTGACCATCAACATGTTTAGGCTTGAAATTGGATAAAGTTTTCTAACCATCAGAGGAGTGAAGTTCTGGAACAGCCTTTCAAGGGGAGCTGTGGGGGCAAAAAAACTGACTTCAAGACTGAGCTTGATAAGTTTATGGAGAGGATGGTACGATGAGACGATGTATGATGGCATTTGGCCAATCTGTGATTGCTAATAGCAAATATTTCCAGTGGCTGGTGATGGGAGACTAGATGGGGAGGGCTCTGAGTTACTACAGAGAATTCTTTCCCAGGTGTCTGGCTAGGGGATCTTGCCCACATGCTGAGGATCTAACTGATGACCATATTTGGGGTCTAGGAATTTTCCCTAAGGTCTGATTGGCAGAGACACTGGGGAGTTTACACAGCCTCGGGCACAGGTCACTTGCAGGAGCATAAATGGCTGATTCTCTGTAATTTGAAGTCCTTAAATCATTGATCCCCAACACGGTGCCCGTGGGCACCATGGCACCCACTGGGACATCTATGTGCGGACAGGCATCCACCGAAATGCCACCAAAAAGCAGTGTCATCAAGAGGCGTCGCAGCCAAAATGCCGCTCATTTTCGGCGTCATTTCGGCGGTGACGCCTCTTGATATTGCCGCTTCTTGACATTTCAGTGGATGCTTGTCTGCCAGCCACTGTCCTCGGGGGCTCGTCGTCCGGCACCTGCCACCCGGAAAAGGTTGGGGACCACTGCTTTAAATCATGAGTTGAGAACTGTAGTAACTCAGACAGAAGTTATAGGTCTATAACAGGAGTGGGTGGACAAAGTTATGTGGACTGCAATGAGCAAGAGGTCAGACCAGATGATCATGATGGTCTTTTCTGACCTTAGAGTCTATGATTCTATGAACTGAAAGAATAGGAAGATGAGATGAGGAATTAATTATTAGCAGGGAAAGGTTACAAAAATCTCTGTCTGGTTGATGGAAGAAAGGGAAAGTAGAGTGGAGGGCTGGGTGGGCACTTCTGCAGGAACCAAGAAGGAATGTTACTCAAAAAAATAGATTAGCTTGGATCCCATCTGAAGGTACTAGCGAGTGAGATTGGGTTCATAGGGACTGTGATTTTGTTAGCTGATTAATACAGATCGGTTGCTGGAAATCTTGAACTGGTCGATAAGGAGATTTGATAGCTAAGTGAGACTGTGGAAAAAGTTGAATGAAACCAATACAAATACTTGCTTACCAGTTTCAGCTTTCATCCTAAGGAACTGGCTGGTAAAGGTTTAGTTCTAATGGAGGAGATCATATTGTTGAAACAGACTTCTAAAGATAGAATAGGTTACCTCCTTGTCAGCAGATTGCCAGTGTATTTTAGACTATTGGTGCTTGCTTTGAGAGAAGTGCTTAGCATTAATAATGCAGTAGTAACTGCTGTAAGTAAGTTGCTTATGACATTAAACAGGAAAATAATTTGAGTTTCTTTGAGTTCTGTGAACAATTTTGCGGATCAGAGAACTGTGAGGACTTAAACTTCCAGGAACTTTTTATTAGCAGACTGAACACATGGGTTCAGGGTCCATTACCTGCAGGAGGGGGCTAATCAGGGAGTTAGGAGGCCAAAGGGGTCCTGTCCTCCCTCCTTTGTGTGGAATTGCCTGGATCAGACAGAGTGGAGCTGAGCTAAGGAGAAAGCAGGGGCCCAAGCTGAGCTCGGAGTAGGGGCAGCTCTAGGCATTTTGCCGCTCCAAGCACGGCAGGCAGGCTGCCTTCAGCGGCTTGCCTGCAGAGGGTCTGCTGGTCCCAGAGCTTCAGCGGACGGGAGGTCCGCCGAAACCGCGGGACCAGCGGACTCTCCACAGGCATGCCGCCGAAGGCAGCCTGCCTGCCGCCCTCATGGCGACTGGCAGAGTGCCCCCAGTGGCTTGCCGCCCCAAGCTAGAAAAAGGGCTAGAAAAGCAACCCAGGAAGCAGATCAGAGCTGGAAGCAGAGTCATAGAAGCAGCCCACAGAGCAGAGCCATCCTGGGGGGATGGCTGCAGCCACAGAGCCAGAGATACAGCCCAAGGAGAGCAGATCCTGTGCTGGGAGCTGGGCTGCAGCCACAGAGCCAGAGACAGCCCAGGGAGAGAACAGGAGTACCTGTGGCACCTTAGAGACTAACAAATTTATTTGAGCATAACCGTTTGTGGGCTACAGCCCACTTTATCGGATGCATGTAGTGGAAAATACAGTAGGAAGATATATATATATATATGCACACACACACAGAGAACATGAAACAATGGGTGTTAACATATGCACTATAAGAAGAGTGATCAGTTAAGATGCGCTGTTAACAGCAGGAGAGAAAAAGAACTGTTTGTAGTGGTAATGAAAATTGCCATTTCCAACAATTGACAAGGAGATGTAAGGAACTAGGGGGCAGGGGTGAAGAAAACATGGGGAAATAGGAGAGAGCAGTTCCTGTGCTGGGAGCTGGACTGCAGCCACAGAGCCAGAGCCGCAGCCCAGGGAGAGAAGATCTTGAGCTGGGAGCTGGGCTGCAGCCACAGAGGGTATGTCTACACTACAGGATTATTCCGATTTTACATAAACCAGTTTTGTAAAACAGATTATATAAAGTCGAGTGCACGCGGCCACACAAAGCACAATAATTCGGGGGTGTGCATCCCTGTACCGAGGCTAGCGTCGATTTCTGGAGTGTTGCACTGTGGGTAGCTATCCCATAGCTATCCCATAGTTCCTGCAGTCTCCCCCGCCCATTGGAATTCTGGGTTGAGATCCCAATGCATGATGGTGCAAAAACAATGTCGCGGGTGATTCTGGGTAAATGTCGTCAGTCATTCCTTCCTCTGTGAAAGCAACAGCAGACAATCATTTCGCGCCCTTTTTCCCTGGATTGCCCTGGCAGACGCCATAGCATGGCAACCATGGAGCCCGTTTTGCCTTTTGTCACTGTCACCGTATGTGTACTGGATGTCACTGACAGAGGCGGTACTGCAGTGCTATATAGCAGCATTCATTTGCCTTTGCAAGGTAGCAGAGATGGTTACCAGTCACTCTGTACCGTCTGCTGTGCCACTGTAAATTGGCGATGAGATGACGGTTATCAGTTGTTCTGTACCAACTGCTGCTGTCATGGGTGCTCCTGGCTGGCTTTCGCTGAGGTCGGCCGGGGGCACAAAGACAAAAATGGGAATGACTCCCCAGGTCATTCCATCCTTTATGTTTTATCTAAAAATAGAGTCAGTCCTGCCTAGAATATGGGGCAAGTGTAATAGAGAACCAGTGTATCAGAGAACCAGAGAGCACAGCCGCTCCGTGTCAGATCCTGCAGAAATGATGAGCTGCATGCCATTCACAGGGCGTGCACCTGCAACAACCCCACTCATTGCTTCCATCCCCCCACAACCTTCCTGGGCTACCGTGGCAGTGTCCCCCCATTTGTGTGATGAAGTAATAAAGAATGCAGGAATAAGAAACACTGAGTTTTTAGTGAGATAAAATGAGGAGGAGGCAGCCTCCAGCTGCTATGATAGTCCAGGCAGGACATTAAATGGTGGAGGGGGAGAGGAGCTGCTATGATAGTCCAGGAAGTACAGAATCTTTTCTTTAGACATGAAAGGGGGGAGGGGGCTGATGGAACTCAGCACCCAGTTGCTATGATGAGGACAGTTACCAGCCGTTCTGTACCATCTGCTGGGAATGATTGGGAGTAATTCCTATTTTTACCCAGGTGTCCCCTGTCGACCTCACCTGAGGACAGCCAGGAGCACTCACGGGTTAATGATGAGGATGGCTATCAGTCCTTTTGTACTGTACCATCTGCCACCGGGGAGAGGAGGGGAGGGGAGAGGAGAGGATGCTGCTGTTCAGTGCCGCAGCACCGCGTCTACCAGCAGCTTGCAGTAGACATAGGGTGACATTGAAAAAAGTCAATAAACTATTTTTTTACCTTTTCTTTTGGGGGGGAGGGGGGTAAATTGACGAGATATACCCTGAACCACCCCGGACAATGCATTTGATCCTGCAGGCATTGGGAACTCAGCCAAGAATGCAAATACTTTTCAGAGACTGCAAGGACTGTGGGATAGCTGGAGCCCTCAGTCTCCCGTCCCTCCCTCCATGAGCGTCCATTTGATTCTTTGGCTTTTCGTTACACTTGTCCCACAGCATTGTGCTGTGGACTCTGTCTGTCATAGCCTGGAGATTTTTTTCAAATGCTTAGGCATTTCATCTTCTGTAACGGAGCTCAGATAGAACAGATTTGTCTCCCCGTACAGCGATCAGATCCAGTATCTCCCATATGGTCCATGCTGGAGCTTTTTTTGGATTTGGGACTGCATGGCCACCTGTGCTGATCAGAGCTCCATGCTGGGCAAACAGGAAATGCAATTCAAAAGTTCGCCGGGCTTTTCCTGTCTACCTGGCCAGAGCATCTGAGTTCAGATTGCTTTCCAGAGCGGTCACAATGGTGCACTGTGGGATACCGCCCAGAGGCCAATATCGTCGATTTGCGGCCACACTAACCCTAATCCGACACGGCAATACTGATTTCAGCGCTACTCCTCTCTTTGGGGAGGAATAAAGAAACTGGTTTAAAGAGCCGTTTATATCGATATTAAGGACCTCGTTGTGTGGACGGGTGCAGGGTTAAATCGGTTTAACGCTGCTAAATTCGGTTTAAACGCATAATGTAGACTAAGCCAGAGCCGCAGCCCAGGGAGAGAAGATCCTGTGCTGGGTCCTGGGCTGCAGCCACAGAGCCAGAGACACAGCCCAGGGAGAGCAGATCCTGTGCTGGGAGCAGGGCTGCAGCCACAGAGCCAGAGGGGCCAGAGAAGCAGCCCAGGGGGCTGGAGGCAGAGCAGCAGCATCAGTGCTGAGACAGAGTGGAGCTGGAGCTGGAGCTGGAGCTGGAGCAGTCTGAAACTGGGTGCGGAGAGCAACTGAGGCCAGCCAAGGGAGGACCCTGGGCAAAGGGCTCAGCGCAGGAAGATACCCCCAGCCAAGGGTCCTTGCAGGCCAGACTGGGAGGGGGATCTTAACCCAATGGGAGTGGAAGGGGTGAGGTGGGGGCTGATACTGGGAAGAAGGGTCCCACGACCCAAAAGCCCAGAAGTGTGTAGCCACCACCAGAGCAAGTGTTCAACCCACAGCATCCCTGCAGCACAGCCAGGGCCTGAGAAGGAGGCCTGGGACCTACAAAGAACAGACTGTGAACTGCCCTGATGTTCCAGAGACACTATTTGTGATGTTCCCCGCCACAGAGCGGGGTGATGTGTTTTCCTTTAATCTTTCCCACTTTTTCTTATTCCTTTTGAAACTAATTGCTGATTAAATAAAATTGTATTTGCTTTAAATTTTATGTAATGATGAGTGGGTCAGGGAAGTGTCCACTGCAGAGACAGTACCCTGGAGTGGGGGAGAGTACTCTAGCCCCTGCCCTAAGTCACTATGACAAGGTTGGGGGTTGAGCCCCCCAGGAATCCTAGGCCCAGCCTTGTTGGGGTTGCAAGGACTCTGCCAGACAGGAGAGTGGACTGGGGGTCCTCCAGGGCAGTGAGGCCTCTGGGTAAAAGAAGTAGGCGCGAGTACTCAGATCTTTCTGCTAGCCCATATCACCGAGGTAGTGCAGAAGCCAGAAATGTCTCCACAATAGCGGGACCATTGCCCGCTTACATAAAGAAAGATGGGAAATCTAACAGTTTACTTTTGCAATTTAACATCCTTTTCCCATCTGTAAAAACATTTATATAGTATTTAGCCCCACATGCCTGTAGGATAATTTCTCTGTTAAGGCTGCTATAGTGATCCAAATCATGGACATATAAGGGGAAGAGTAAATTGTGAGCCATATGAAGCTATTGCTCTCATAATGCAAAAGAGAAGGTGAACATAAATTCTGTAACATAAGTTGGAGGCACGATGCTCCCTTTGGAGGGCACTCATGTGAAGAAGCCTATTACAGGATCCCCTGGTCTGTAATGGTCTTTGCAGGATCTGAAGGCTAAAATGTCTGCTTAATGGGCCTGGGCTAATGGGAGTTCATATGGAGGGCTTGTGAGGCCTATACACTGGGTCAATTTGCTGTTTGATGTCCCTAGTATAGCAGTTCCTTGATCTGTTTTATTTTGTGCACGGCCACCCAGAGAATTCAGGGAGCCTGGGGCAAAGCAATTTCGGGGCCCTTCCATAAAAAAGAGTTGCAATACTATAGAATACTATATTCTCGTGGGGGCCCCTGTTGGGCTCAGGGCCTGGGGCAAATTGCCCCACTTGCCCCCCCCCTTCTGGGCAGTCCTGATTTTGTGTCATCTCACCTTGCAGGAGAAAGACCTGTGAACTCAGTTCAGTCCCTGAACTGAGGCCTTGGTACATGGAAAAGCAGTTCAGCTCACCTCAATTCTCAGGTGTGATTGGGAGATGAATAGGCTGCATGGCACAGAAGTCATGTAATGTTATTTTTTAACACATTGACTGTTAAAAGCAAATGAGAGATAACTTTTCTTCATATCTTGTTAATCTGTTTCCAAGGCTGTAAATGTATGAATATACTGACCTCCTTTTCCATCAGAGCTCTCATGCATTTAGACTTGGTACTGAACTCATGAGAGGGAAAATGGGGAACTATGGTACTGTTTGAAACATTCCATGGACTTGCATAGTTCCCCAATTTTGAACTCCCACACACAGCTCTGGGGCATTTACCATTCGTATCATTACAAAAGTATATGTCAGACTTGCCGAAGTGGTGGTGGGGGTACTTTCTTTCCAAAAGCCTATTAAGCTACTTTTCAGCCATCTTTTCATAAGATAGTGGCATTCTTTAAACATTTATACTTGTTGCTGATTGCCAGCTCTCACACTGCATTGAATTGCTTGAAGCACTTCTCACCAACTGTAACTGTCCACTTGCTGACCAAAAGTAAAAGTGAAAAGAGGAAATCATCAAAAGCTGTGTATGTTCTCTGGCAAAAACCCAGCAAAAGCAAACTATTGCTTTCTGTGACTAAACAAGAAAGCCTGGAAAGAAATACACATGATTGCAATGAAATCATTATGGTTTGAAAACGTCTAGTGCGAGTGGTTAAGATTTCTGTAGAAAAGGAGCCATATAAACATAAATCCAAATCTACTGACAAGTCATGTGAAAGCTTGATATTGTGGGTTATTCTAATTATCCTGACTGAGGTTATAGCATTTCTATTATTAAAAAATAATAATAATAATAATAATAAATACACACACACCCAAAGCCGAGGGCTGAGGTAATTATTTAACGCTTTAGCAATAAAAATGCCCCAGACCTGTGTTTGGTATTAGGAGACAAGGCATTCTAAAGTGCTCTGATAAAAGCAATCCTCAGACACAAGAAAATTGCAAGACTGATCCTTTAAAAGAGGCAATGTTAGACGTCTGTCCAATTTCCACAGAGTAGTAGTGTCCCCAGACAGAAAGGCCTAGTGTGAGAATGTGTTAAAGGAAAAAAAAATGTTTAATAGAATGTAAAATGGTATGGAGTGGAAGGGACATAAGACTGGGAATCAGGTCTGAGTTCTACATCTAGCCTTGCTATGTGACTTGACTCGACTTCTCTGTGCTCCATTTTCCCCATCTGAAAATATGGATTCATAGATTCCAAGGCCAAAAAGACCATGGTGAACATCTGGTCTGAACTCCTACCTAACACAAGTCATAGAACTTCTCCAAAATAATTCCTAGCTCAGACCTTTTAGAAAAACATCCAGTCTTGATTTAAAATTTGTAGTGATGGAGAATCCACCACAAGTCTTGGTAAATTATTCCAATAGTTCTCCTTTCACTGTTAAAAATGTTAGTCTTTTGATAGTGATGACTTTGTGAAGCTTTTGAGATCTAGCAATTGAAAGGGATACATAAATTTCCAATAATCTTATTGAAGGCTGTTATTAATAATGGGAAATAATCTAAATCCAAACTTTTTTACTGTAGCCTTTAGTGTCCGGTCAGCACAAAGGTTTTAACTATCCTTGAAAGTCTCTTATAAGATCAATGCTGTGGGCAATTTATGTTTTTCAAAAGCCCCTAATGGATTTAAGGGCCCTGCGCTGGGAATGATTCATCAAACACACACAGTCTATCAAGGCCAGTGTGCCAGTGAGAGTGATTACGGTTGGTGGTGTCGCACCAGGCATCATGTAGTGAATTTCCGAGATCTGGTTCAATCCTGCAAATCCACAAATCTCTGGGTCAGTCCCATCGGTGGTGCCAGGTAGTGTCAGGGCATGTATCCCTATGCACATCTATGAAAAGTTTGAGAGCAGCTTTCAATATTTCATTGTCTCTTTATTGTTCAATACGTGGCCCCATGCCTTATCTACTGAACACTGTTCAAACCCTGCACAGAGGATAGATTTATTAATTTCCTCATGGGCTTTTCTGTGGTGTTCCTCACTTTCATATCTGAATGCTTCACAAACATTCAGTAATCTCCACAACACCCCTGTGTGGTCAGAAGGTATTACCTCCATTTTACAGATAGGAAATTGAGGCCCAAGAAAGATTAAGGTCAAAAGTATCCACAAATTTTGAGTGCCCAGTTTGAGATGTCTATGACTTTATTTTTCAGAGTATTTACCATTACATAGCACTTTACATATTCAAGCACAGCTCCAATTGACTTCAAATGCAGCTGTGAATGCTCACCACTTCTGCAAATCAGACCCCAGGGTCTGAAGTTGGCACCCAACATGAAATATGTCACCCAAAAGGATCATGAACTATAGGGTTAGAAGGGACCACAAGGGTCATCTACTGTACCCTCCTGCCAAGATGCAGGATTTGTTGTATCTAAACTATCCAAGACAGAAGCCTCCTTTTGAAAACATCCAGTGAAGGAGCTTCTACAGCCTCCTCAGACAGTATGTTCCATTGTCCTACTGTTCTTACAGTTCAGAAGTTTTTCCTGAGATTTAATATAAAGCTGCTGTGCTGTAGTTTGAACCCATTGTCTCTTGTCCTGCCCTCTGTGGCAAGAGAGAACAACTTTTCTCCATCTTTTTTATGGCAGCCTTTCAAGTATTTGAAGACTGCTATCATGTTAAAAGTTTTGCAAAGTTATAAGCAACTGAAATCAGGGACTTATAATTGGAAGTATCAGGCAACCTTGGTTATTGCTGATATATTAATGTGTGTGTGTATTATATACAAAAAAGCCATGCCAAAAGAACTTTTTATATGAGCCAGATACATGAAATGCACTAGGGGCTTTACTATTGCCAATATATTTTACATGGAAGTTACTCATACATTATGGTAATGGAAAGCAGTACAAAATCCTAATATATATTATGTATAGATAAGGTATAATATATTTAAGAGGAGAACAAATAATGTTTCTACTCTATGCGTGAATATAACTATGCTCACATAGATATTCATATCCATGTACATCTAATCTTTTAGATTTATATCTTGGCAAAGTGCTTTACAGATATAAACTTTATTTATAAAATATCAAACCTGAATTTTGGAATCCTTCGAGGGCAATGATTCCACAAATATAAAATAAAGTGTATTGCTGTTACTAAGATTTTCAGAAGTGATGAAATCCCACTGATGTCAATGAGAGCTACAGGTGCTTTGAAAATTGGGCTATAGATTCTCAGACACTAAAAGGTTTAATTTGAAAATAGGGTTATTCACATAAATTGCTTCATCTACTATAAATGAATATCCTGGAGAGGGTGGAGACTGGCAATGTCTCCCTTATTGTTCAAAGGTTCACAGGTCCATATTAATCTTAAAACTGACACTTTTAATTTTTTCTTGGAAGCTGGTGTTGAGGTCTGAGAATCTGAGGGGCATGCTAAAAAAAAAATGGATAGACCTCATGAGAATTCATGCAGCTGCATCCTGTAATCTAAATTACTAGAAAATAAAGAAATATAGTGACAAGCCTGAGAAATGTCAGAGATTGACTGGTACTTAAAGGGACTTCCTGTTAATCAGTGTTCTCAGCCAACCTGGCTATGTTTCTGAGGTGGTTAAAAAATAACCTTGAGAAAGTACGAAGATAATCATTGAATGATCAACTCAAAACCAATGACTTCAGACAGTCAAGAGAGACAGTAACATTGTTAGCTGTGAGTTGTAGGCAGGGAGCAGTTTTCAAAGGTGACTAGGCTCAAGGCCCAAAGCAGGACTTTGTTGTGTATTTTGTTATGACCCTGTATCTCTATACTAGGAAGAGACCTGCATTATAATGGAATATGACCTTTGCATAAGACAATGGGGGGGAAAATTGCATAGTAACTTCACTGAATTATACTCAAAAGATTAGAAAATAACAGAGTTCAGAAGAGCTAAATACAAAATAATTATCAAGAATTAGGATGAAATGAAAAGAAAACAAAAGCCTGAGTTTTATTTCAATTAAATTGGGAATTTAATGCTGTAATATCAGCATTTTGGAGTTAAACAAAAGGATTAGAGGGAAATGATGTGATTTTTATCAGTTTTATTAGAACAAATATTAAAGAACCAAACTCTCCACCCGACCACAAAAAACCAAATAAACAAAAACAAAAAACTTACATTGCTTACTTTAGTTACAGTGAGTGACTCTGCAACAAAATGTCAGATGAAATTCAACATTGGTAAGTACAAAGTAATGCCCACTGGAAAAAATAATCCTGACCACACATATACAGTGATGCATTCTGAATTAGCTGTTATAACTCAAGGAAGAGATCTTAGAGTCATCATGGATAGGTCTTTGAACACTTCATCTCAGTGCTCAGCAGTGGTAAAAAAAAACTAACAGAATGCTAGGAAGTATTAGGAAAAGGATAGATAATAAGATAGGAAATATCATAAAGAAGATGGAATAGGACGACAAGTGGATCTCTCCAAAATTGCTCTGTATGGTATACTACCTATGATTCTCTGGCATTGGCCCCTAGACAGGATATTGTGTTAAATGGACCATTGGTCTGACCCAATATGGTTGTTCGTATGTTCTTACTTTATGCACACCTCCTGTTAATAATTTAGTGGCAGAACATTGTCAGAATTGAATGGTGGTGGAGTTTTTTTGTTTGATTGAGTTTTTTTTGCTTTTTTGGGGGAGGGAGGTTGGATGTGGGATATAAATGGAATTTTATTTATGGAGACAAAGGGAAGGTGTGTTTCCCCAGGAAAGCATATAATAATGTTTCCAGAAGTTGCTAACATAACCCATGCTAGGAGAAAAAATATTCCAGTGTTTCCTTTAATATTGGTATTACAGTTGCACTGCTTTACCTGTAAGTTACATTTCAGTAGGTCTATCTTTACTGGTTTTGATGACACCAGGAGGTTTTTTTAATTCTAGCATTAACCCCCTGTCCCCAGTTACTGTGAAGAGCTTCACCAAGATTTAGGAAATCAGTCTGACTTAATGAAGAATTTTCCTGTTTTGTGTTTTTAATTTTAAAAAGATCGTAATTATTACTACAGAACCTCAGATATGTGTGAGGTGCTTCATACTGCAGATTAGCTGATATAATCCCTTGAGGGGCATGTTACAATCTAAGTTCCTGATCCTGATCCAGAACTCTGCAGGGGTGACCCATCCACTTCACTGTGCTTGAATGCAATGATCCACCTGCACAGAATTCATTGCAAGAGCATAGCCTGAGGTTCTAGAGTGGGCACAAAAGTTGCAATCAGATGGCCTGCATTTGACGAAGTTATCTCTAAAACCTGTTGCAAAACTTTAAAAATCAGGATTTTGGTTAAGAGAGGAATTTTCTAAGGTGCCTTAGAGAATTAGGCTCCTAACTCCCTTTGATTTAGCTCCCTTAGGCTCTTTTGAAACACCTACATTAATGGTTTAAATTTCAGTAGCCATTTTTGAAAGTAATTGCCTAGTGCCATCTCCCAAATAGACCATTTCACACTAAATAAATTGAAACCCGGAGAGTTTTTGGCTTGGAAGATTATTTGAAAACAATGTGGCTATAACACATGCATAAAATCCATCACATTTCCATTATAAAGTGGATTCTGTCAACAGTCAGCACAGAGGAAGATTAATTTAAGATAGAAATCAGCAAAATAACCTTTAATCTTAAAAGCAGTATTGAAGCCAAGTGTACAACAGTTCTAGAACAGAGTGCAATGTGTTTGTCCTCCAGTTATCATTTAGGGGATGACTTGATCTCTCCTTTGGCTTTTGTCTTATTTTTGTTGAATGGACAACTGTTTCCTTTCGTGATAATCAGTAAGGCCAAGAGAACAGTGCATTCCTCTTTCCCCTTCTGGTCTTTTTGTATGCCGGCACAGGGTGACATGTCACCTTTATGGGGAAATGGATAGAGCTTCTCCTGTGATTAATCTGAGGGTGTGGGACTAGGGATCAGCTAATAGCCTGAAGGCAGGAGTGCAAGTAGGGTGGTACCTGCCAGTATGCAGTACCAGAAAGAAATTTTTACCGGGTACGGGGTACCGGAAAGACTTGGGGCTAGCCTCCCACACTCTGGGGAGGGGGTGAGGCTGTGCTTTGCTCCTTAAAGGAGCATAACATAGCTAGGGAGGGCATCATTCTTTCTGTTGCTTTAACAGCACAATACATATGCTAACAAACTTAAACAACGGCTTTGTTTAAGTTTGTTAGCATATGTATTGTGCTGTTATGTTCTGTCAAGAGGAGAGGGGTTGGCGGGATGGAAGGTGTTTAAACAGTGTTTTTGATTCTGTTTCTCCCCATTGATCTAAATTATCCATGACATCCATACTATATTAGTTCAAGTTGAGATCATTAGAGAAATGCTTCTGCTTAAACTGAGGAGGGCATGTTTGGATTCTCATGTCAGAACAGTTCTGCAGCCTGACACGAATCAGGTGTTGCCCCCAGTGTACATAGAATTCTTCTTTGCAGCCAAACTAGTCTAACATGCATTTTGTTAACTGCAACTGAAGCAGCAAAACAAAGAAAACAAATGTCTCATTTTCCAGCTTTATGGGTGAGAGAACTATAAAGTAAGATAATAATCCTGGACACTGATAGCTTTAAACCAGCTGCCTCAGGGTATGGCTACACTTACATTTGTGCAGCGCTGGGAGTTACAGCTGTGTTCGTACAGCTGTGTAGGGCCAGCTCTGCAGTGTGGCCACACTGACAGCTACCAGCGCTGCAGTGTGGCCACATCTGCAGCATTTGCAGCGCTGTTGGGAGTGGTGCATTGTGGGCAGCTATTCCACAGAGCACCTCGTCCCATTTTGGCGCTGTGGGTTGTGGGAAGGGGACGGAAGGGTGCGGGTCTTTCCACTTCCTGTTCCAACGCCCCGTGGTGCTTTGCTACACATTCCAAGCAGTTTGGCGCCATTGTGAGTCTGCAGCGCGATTTCTGTTACAAATGGAGCCCGAGCTGCTGAGGACCTTGCTGATGAATGTTGCCAGCACATCATGCATGGCAGTGGAGCTATTCCTTCAGCTCTAAAGTGACGGTGAGGAGTCAGATGATGATATTGATTCGCCTGACACTCAAGACACTAAATTGCTTGTGGCAGTAACGGACGTGCTCAGCACCTTGGAACGCCGCCTTTGGGCTTGGGAAACGAGCACTGAGTGGTGGGATCACGTCGTCCTGCAAGCCTGAGATGACGAGCAGTGGCTGCAGAACTTTCAGATGAGAAAAGCCACTTTCATGGGACTGTGTGCTGAGCTCGCAGGGACACAAGATTGAGAGCTGCCCTGCCAGTGGAGAAGCGGGTGGCTATTGCAATCTGGAAGCTGGCAACTCCAGACAGCTACCGATCGGTCGCGAACCAGTTTTGAGTGGGAAAGTCAACCCTTGGAATAGTGTTGATGCAAGTTTGCATGGCCGTTAATCGCACCCTGCTAAGAAGAACCGTGATTCTGGGGAACATGCAGGACATTGTGGATGGCTTTGCACAAATGGGTTTCCCTAACTGTGGAGGGGCAATAGATGGGACACATATTCCTATTCTGGCACCACCCCACCTGGCATCCGAGTACATTAATCGCAAGGGGTATTTCTCTGTGGTTCTCCAAGCGCTTGTGGATCACCGTGGGCGTTTCACTGACATTTACTCAGGATGGCCTGTAAAGGTGCATGATGCACGCATCTTTCGGAACAGTGCCCTGTTCAGGAAGCTGCTGGCCGGGACTTTTTTCCCAGACCGCAAGATCACAGTAGGGGACGTCGAAATGCCCATTCTGATCCTTGGAGACCCCGCTTACCCCTTAATGCCATGGCTCATGAAACTGTATACAGGGAAGCTTGACAGGAGCAAGGACCGGTTCAACTACAGGCTGAGCCGGTGCCGAATGACTGTGGAGTGTGCTTTTGGCCATTTAAAGGGTCGATGGAGGTGTCTCTACGGGAAGCTAGATTTGGGGGAAAGCAGCATCTCCGCTGTTATATCCGCGTGCTGTACACTCCATAATATTTGTGAAGGGAAGGGTGAAACATTCAGTGAGGAATGGACCTCCGAGGTTTGACACCTAGAGGCTGAATTTGCACAGCCAGAGAGCAGGGCTACTAGAGAGGCCCAGCAAAGGGCTTCAAGGATTAGGGATGCCTTAAGAGAGCAATTTGAGGCTGAAAGCCAACAGTAATGTTTGGTGCCTTTGCTGTGCCCATTTTTCCCTTGGGGTACAGTATTTCTCACTTTCTGCAATAATAAAAAATGTTTTAAAAGCCAAGAAATCATTTATTCAAAATACAGTACATAAAATGGCAGGGGGGTAGGGTTGCGGACTGTACATTCAGAGGTTTGAATATGTCCTGCTTGGATTGCTGTTCAATGCCTGCTGCACTTCAGGATTAATATGCTGCATCGTGATGGGGGTTGAGTGCATAGGGTAAGGTTTGTAGTTCTCAGGGCTGGTAGGTGAAAGTGCAGGTGTTGAGGGCAGCTGGTGGTGGTAAGAACCAGGCTGCTGGAGAAAGGTGTTTTGTGCAAACACTGGGGAACAAGGGAGAGAGCTTTGGGAGGTGTGGGAGTTACCACGGTACTGATGTGCCTGCATGGCTACAAGAGACTGCATACAGTCCGTTTGGCATGCCAGGAGGCTTATCAGCTGCTTTGTGCTTTTCTTGGTAGCCAATTCCTTTCTCCTGCTTTGTGTTTGCCTCCACTCATGCATTTTCTCTCTCCAGTCCTGCAGCCTCTTACTGTCTCTGGCGTACTGATTCATAACTGCTTTGATCAAATCATCTTTTGATTTCCTAGGATTTTTCCTCAAGTTCTGTAGTCTTCTCGCAAGCGGTGATAGGGCTGGAGGATTCAAGGACACTTAAAATAACAGAAATAGAAACATTTAATACAGAGGCTACATTGTTTATGATCACAGTGAAGGGTTTATAGACTATTTGTAGCATCATTTACACATACCAAACATAGCACAGAGAGGCCACGGCAGTGAAGGAATGGTGAGTAATGGGGTGAGTGTTTCTGCCACGACTTCACCTGGGAAGGGGAACTGCCTGAGGGCTCACTGGGGTTTCTGTGCATTGGGGAAAGCAGAGAGCAGCTACTTGGGGACCTGCACTGAACACCACCACCCCCAATTGCCACAGCAGTTACTCCTCTGGGAAGGGGAACTGCCTCAGGGCTCACTGGGGTTTCTGTGCATTGGGGAAAGCAGAGAGCAACTACTTGGGGGCCTGCACTGAACACCGCCCCCCCCAATTGCCACAGCAGTTACTCCTCTGGGAAGGGGAACTGCCTCAGGGCTCAATGGGGTTTCTGTGCATTGGGGAAAGCAGAGAGCAGCTACTTGGGGACCTGCACTGAACACTATCCCTACATTTTCAACAGGATTTTCTACTGTCAGATATATTACTGCTGCGTGTTACCTGGGAAGAGATGGAGGGTCTTCTACAGCAATGTGGATTCCGCCCTGGTCCCTATGCAGCTTGCCTGTGTGCAGCAATGGTCCCCCCACCCCTCACGGCACAGTGGCGCGGACGAGTTAGCCTGACCGGGACAAGGACCACAGTGGCTCTCCCTATAAACTTGCGCAAGCACATTGCCCACGCTCTGGCTGCAACTTTTGAAGAGATTACCGAGGCCGATTACAGAGACGTGATAGACCAAATCAATGGGCTATTCCACATTTAGGCATGCATGCAGGCAGCCATAACCCCCACCCTCCTCTCCCAAAACATTTCCATCCTAAAAATAAAATCGCTTACTGGGAGCCCACTCCTCTGCTTCTTCTTCACCAACAAGTTCCAGTTGCTGCGACTGGCTAGCCTCCTCTTGGCTTGAGAAGAGCACCTGGCTGCATGCCTCCTGGGACTCCGGGGTGTCTCCCTCCACCCCAGTAGCCTCACTCTCGGCTTCCTCTACAACCTCCCCCACTTCTCCCTGCTCTGAACTCTCCATCGTGCTCCTCGGATTGGCAGTGGGGTCACACCCAAGTATGGCATCCCGCTCCTTGTAAAAATGGCAGGTTGTGTGGGCAGCTCCTGAGCGGCGGTTTCCCTCACGGGCTTTCAATAGGCACTGCGCAGCTCCTTTACTTTTACCCTGCACTGCAACACGTCCCGTTCATGGCCCCTTAGCAGCAAGGACTTTGATATCTGCCCATAGGTATCATAATTTCTACGGCTGGAGCGCAGCTGTGATTGCACAGCTTCCTCACCCCAAACACTGATGAGGTCCTGCAGCTCGGAAGTGTTCCATGCTGGGGCTTATTTGGGGCATGGAGGCATGGTCACTGATTGATTGATTGCACTCCACACCTGGCTGAGCAAACAGGAAGGGGATTTTTAAAATTCCCAGGGCATTTAAAGGGCGGGTCACCTGAGCCCAGGGCAGTGGAGTGTGAAACGATGAGCAGAGTGGCTGAAAAGGTATGCTGGCATACCTCCTAATACCCTGGAGGCCAATAAAAGCGCTTTTGGTGGCCACATTTGATGACCAGCACTGCATCACCAGCGCTGGAATCGCTACACCCCAAGCAGACCAGGTGTACAGCCAGCGCTGCAACCAGGGAGTTACAGCGCTGGCCGTGCTTTGCAAGTGTGGACACAGAGTGAGTTGCAGCGCTGTAACCCCATCACCAGCGCTGCAACTCTCCAGTGTAGCCATGCCCTCAGGAATCTGCCAAGAACTTTGCTGAAAATATGTTCCTCATCTTAGCAACAGAGCTAAAACATATCACACATCTACCCACCTTTATTCAAATGAAGCTCCTTCTGATCTGACAGTTCAGGCATTGTCAGTTTCATCTAGAACAATTTACAAACTAGGAACCTAATCCTGTAAACACTTAATCGTTTCTTCAATCCCACTGAAAACAATGGGATTATTTGCCTAACTATAGACCATTTTTGTTGACTGGTAAGAGTTTCAGGAGTCTGTTCCTATAAAGGAAGTTGAATCCTGCATTGAAATACAATGTTTGGGTACAATACCATAAAGCAGTTTAGGATAGAGTTCTACTTAAAATTTGTCTTTTAACAAGTCATACATATGCTGAAATGGCTCCTCATGCAACTCCCATATTCCGTATAAACAGACTGAATACTATATATGTGAGGGGAAAGTGAGTAGATAAGAATGTTGGTGTTTGTATATACAAAGGGGGTGTCAGAGGGGACAGGGAGAGCATGGGGGCCCCCGGCTGTTCCCCCCTTGTGTCCCTCCCATAAGTGAAGTACTGATGAGAAATTATTTCTACTTGAACGACTTCCTGAAGGGCTACAGAGAGCTCAGTTAAGGGAGTGAACTGCAAGGAGCAGGGGAAAGAACCCAGTTATTAGCTGCCTCCCAGGTGGCCTGGTAAAGGAGAACTGCAGAGAGCAGGAAGGCTCCCACAGGAGTTCCTGGGTTAGTGCAACAACCCAGGGGGGCCAGGAAAAGTCTCTGGGAACTGTAGCTTTGTTGGACAAAGGAACTACTTTATTTTGATATTTTATCTAAGTTTGTGGCTGACCAATAAATTGTGCACTAAGGCAAGGGCCTGAACCAGCTGCTGGCATGGCACTGATCCTTCCCTGGCTGGTGAGAGAGCCCTCCAGCTTGCACATGGGTACAGTGGTTGCGCATCCAGCACACTGCACTGAACTTTTGATTAGTTCGAGACAAATAGTTCTGGCCAAAATCTGAGCCAGCCCCAGGCCATTCAGATTTAGCTGGCGGGACATTGTGAACAAAAATCGGTAGACATGCGGAATTGCACGTTGCGGTACTGATACTGTCAAGCCAAACTTTCAACACAGAAGAGCATCTCCAGGAGCTGCTGCCATTTTGGAATGCAGCATGTGTCTGTGAACAATCAGAGGTCCATGGACCACACAAAGGGGAATGCTGGCTTATGTCAATGTTCATTAGCCTTTCATGATCTGACATTTCTACTTTATTTTAGGACTATTACTTGGAGGTTGCTACATCAACCCTTTTTTCAGAACTTGTTCAGACTGAAGTTTACGTTGGTGACGTCCAATGTATTTAGGAAAATGTTGCATTCCTTCATACATTAGCAGGTAAAACCCTTTAGGCTGAGACTGATGCAAGATTCCAGTTCATTCTGATCTGTTTTCAAATGGTAGAAGTGTGTGCTGAAAAAGGGGCTTCTTGAAACAACACACTTGGGCTTTTGTTTTCAGGATACATTGAACTTGCTGACAAATGCCTCCATAGTCAAGCTAAAAGATTATTCGAAAGTGAGCAGCCATTCACCTCTGTGCAGCCTTCTTGCAAGTTCTCACCATCAGAAGCATTTCTCAACATGTGCAAATTGTCAGTTACCTTTGAAAGGGAAGATTTTCATTAAAATTGACATTTTTGAGCCACCTGCTCACTAGTGTTGCCCAAAGTAACATGGTTTGGGAGTCAGGATGCCAAATTAGCAGCCCATTGCTGAACAGAGCTAACCAATTTCCAGTCATCTTAGCATTGACTTACCAATTTTTAAGAGAGATTTTTAACATTAGGTGTTTCACTTAAGGTACTTCCCCATTGACAGGTTAATTGTTTTTTTCACTATTACTTTAGGTAGGAGGCACAAACATAGAAAAGTCCCTGTATGAAATTCCTTAGAAGAAAAATTCCAGTGAACTAATGCATTGTTTTAACACTATTTCTTCTGGCAAAGGCTACTTCTGTTGGCAGTCGTTTGAGATTCTGATGTCCGCTTACAGGAAGGCAAATCATCTCCATCCTCTTTTAATTCATCTATGTAATGGTTACTTCAGAAAAAAAAATCTCTGTAGCAATTCCTGACAAACCGTGGGATTTGCAGGAACTACACAAATTAAATCTAATTCTGGTGTGTCCACCTCCTCCTTGGACTCAGATCTCTGCACCCACATGTTCCCCACAGAGAGACAAGCACAGAAAAGGGAGCAGCACTTCTCCCTTGCCTTGGTGGTGCTATTTACATTTGAAAAACACCCTCTTACAATATTAACAACACTTAACCTTTATTCCATAGCAACACTATTCCTTTAATTCCTCAAAAGAAGCAGACAGATTATTTTCCATTGCCATCTAACATCTACATTAGAAAATAAATGAAAACCAACCAAAGATTTTGGAACTGTGGATATTTTGATTGGGGCTGTTATTGAGGCAAATGGCTTAGTACTACATGTTTTTATTTGTTTGCTTAAAGGATTAGGCATTTATAGAAATAAAAATAGCACCTACCTCCCATACACTAGGTGGGATAAAATTACAGAGGGGAACTACTGTATACGTCACTGCATGAAGTGTACTGCAGCATCAGTTATTTATGAAAAGGTTTTCAGGGTAATGATACATGTGCCTCAGAGAGGTTTGGGATGCTTTATGTGTCTGGCGAGTGAGCAAAGAGGACCATTATGTCAAAATCAGCACTACAGCTGGTGGGTTTTTGCTTTTGTTTTGTTTTTTGCTAAAACATTAGACTGAAAGAATGGACTTTCCACCAAAATGAAAACATTCATTTTGATAGAAATTTTGCAGTTTTTCAACAAAAGAACAAAAATGGTTCCTTCCTTATTTTTTATCTTTTGTAGTGGAATTCAGGCACGCTGGAGGGCAGAAGGTGCCTCCATGCTTTGGCATAATTATGTCCTTTTTTTACAGCCAAAGCATCTAACTTTCACTCTCCAGATAAGTAAAGAGATGCATCTGAAAGTCTGTTTTTTTCTACTTTCCTTTTGGGCCTGTATTTCAATTAGGTTTGTTAAAAGGTTTAGAGATGTAGTTAATTAATAATGAAAACTTTTTTTATCCCAGCTCAGAAGCGGCGCCAGGGTTTTTGGTGCCCTATGCAGGGGTCCTTCCGTGCTCCTGGTCGTTGACGGCAGTTCTGCGGCGGTGTGGGTCCTTCCGCAGATCCCGGTCTTCGGGGCACTTTGGCGGCAGGTCCCAGAGCAAGTGAAGGACCTGCCGCAGAATTGCCGCTGAAGATCCAGAGCGCGGAAGGACCCCCCGCCGCCGAATTGCCGCCAAGGGTGGCAAAATGCCGCCCTCCCCCAAATCCTAGCACCCTAGGCGACCGCCTAGGTCACCTAAATGGAAG